>NC_091187.1:23564441-23601941 GCF_040958095.1 Procambarus clarkii
AGTTCAGTTATCATTTTCTGTATTTCAGAGTTACGTACTTCTTCCGTTAGTCGCAAGGCAACATTTTGTAAATGATCCACATTATCTTTAAGCCTCGACAATTTAGTTAGCACCTCAATACCAGTTATATGGGTGGTTAATTCATATTTGGGATATTTAGCAAAATCTATTGAAGGTTTCGGTAATCTACCTTTGGTTTCCAGGTAATCAAGACCTTTTAAAATACAAGTAATGTGTTTGTCTTTCGTTTTGTATTGATCTTTGTAATCCATCATATCTTGATAATTAAATTCGTCTAATTCATATGGCCACTCATCACCATTATTACATGATGCCACTATTTTTTTGGTTGCTAGGAGTTCATCAGTTGAATAAAAGGTTACTAAAATATTTTTAAGTTTTGTAGTATCATACTTTTTTCTAAAGAATAAAATAAAGTTGATCATTTCATTTACTGACGTCGTCATTATGTATTCGTTTTTGGTAAATGAATGGAATAGTTAAGTGAAATTTGAAATTTTTATTACTTATATACTTCTGGCCAAAATTTTTATTTCTAATTAGCGACAATAGTTGTAGGTGTACGCAAACCAAAGTAATGGTTGAATCTGGATATAGGTTTTTTGGTTGCCTCTGTAGCTCAATTTTCTCACACACCTCCACTGATATGGGTTCCTTAATAGGCGTTGGTGGTGACTGATTAAGAGAAAGTGGGGTTCTATGTGGCAACTACTTCATCTTGTAGTGTCAGTCTTGGGGATAAAACGAAGGTGGGGGAGAGGGGTTTATGATGGTGATAGTAGTGACGGCAGAGGCACTGAAGTTGAGGCAGCAGCCACTTCAAATTTTTTTATCTTCGTCTGGAAACAAAAATGATGATAGTAGGGGTGACGGGATTCACTTAGTTTACGCAGATGTTCCAGTGGACCACCACTGTTAAATAGTAGATATATTATAAATATGCTAACCTTTAAATTCACTTTTTTTTGCCTAACTTCTTCGTCTCTCTCTCTCTCTCTCTCTCTCTCTCTCTCTCTCTCTTTCTCTCCGAATTTCATTAACTTTCTGCAGCCCATAAGTTAAGGGAAAGGAGGAGTTGATGATGAAGGTAGTGGTGGTGGTTCTTCTTCAACGATCCTGGAGAAGAAATTGCAGGTGCTGCCTCCATACCGGACAAGTCCAACTGACACTGATATGTATCAATTGACAGCACCCTATGTCATCAACTTCCTTCCCTCCCCCCCCCCCATCTCAATATAAACAATGGGTCAAGTTATTTTTAATCGACCAATTACTGACCGACCCACTTTCTTTGCTAAAACGGCAGTTGATCAGCAAACATTTTTACCTTTTTTTTTTCACATGATTCATGCTATTATTGACCAATTGAAGAATATCATTGTATACTAATTTTTATTATTAATTGTATATTAATTTTATTTAACAGTTCTAAAGTTATATGAATAGAAATATAAATTTAGTAACCACACTCCTACTAACATTCGGAATATTCAGTTGCACAAAGCTTTTAAAACCATGGTATCCATATTTCCCTTGAAATCTTTTACATCTTCGATTACATCATATTCCCAAATAATGAAATATATCATGAAATATGGTTCATATGGTATAGATATTATTTTAGAACCATTTATAAATCAAATACCATTTAAACCCCAAATTGTAAATGTTTATGCTATAAAAATATGGATGGGATCTACTCAAGAAGGATATCCTGCGGCATCCCAATTACAATTTATACTGCGAGTCGCAAATAAGGAGGATGGAAAATTTTATTATTCCTATAGGTTTTTGGAAATCTTCTCTAACATTGACCAAAGAAGCATCATGTTCTGTGAACATAATTTCAAGTATCCCCATGATCCGGATTACTTAATAGTGCCTATCGCGGGATATAGGTCCTACGCCAAAGATCCTTCCATATTTCTAATGATGATACAAGCTTCCAATCAGGAACGAGAAGCTCTGAGAGAGATGATGATAGCAGACGGAATATCGATTCCATCTTCATTTTGTAAAGTTGATCAGGCTGCTGTGAAAAGGCTTATGTCCCTCAAACAATATTTGAATCGGCATTATTATTTTAGGTATATGATGTTTAAAAATATGCGTTGGGAATTAACCCGAGATGTGAGAGATTACGAAGCATGGTTGAAAAATAAAAAATGGCTTAACTACGTTTATCGCAGGATGAAACAACATAAACCCTATTGTTTACATGATGGATCTTTTTATAACGAGCCTCGTCAAGATATAATTTATAGGGACCCCAACTATGAAATTAGATCTCATTTGGGGGTACCCAAATATTGTAATGACTGGCGGGATAGAGATTCTATTTTTCGGGTTTTCAGTGATGGTGATAAAAAGTGTGATGATATATGTTGTATTAGGCTAGGAAACCTTGACCGAATTTATCATTTAAATTCGGCGAAGAGCGAATTAATTGCTCGAATAGTGGTGAAACAATACGGATCATTTTATGTAGAAAAGGTAAAAGGCATACTTTTCATAACCCGAAATCCCCATCTCTTTATGGACCTCATTCAAACGGGAGAAAAGGAAGAAATCTGTCGTTTTATTATAGAAGACGAAGGTTTATCATCATCATCATCATCATCATCACCACCTCCATGTAAAAACACCTACAAGCCAAATAGTTTGCAGGCAATGTGCGTCAATCAATTTGTGAATTCCTTTTTGGATATTAATAGAATGGGATATTGGACCGTGGCCTGCTTACGTAGAGCAATATACACCAACCCTAATATTCCTCATTTTTTTAAACGCCAAATAATCAACGAAGTTCAACGGAATCTAATGATTAGATCTTGGGAAAGAGCAGTAGCAGATGAAACAACTACTGAATTTCCGGTAGAAATTAATAATGGAAACCAATATTATCATTTATATAGTGGTATAATATATGGTTGGTAGTATAACACTGTAATTCAATCAAAACAATTTTTCAAAGAAAAACACCTGGCCTATTTGCAACCCGTTCTCGCAAATTCGTAAAGTCAATATTGACTTATTAACTACGTGCATAGGTGATATACTAAACATAATAGATACCCTTAAAAAGATTCATAGAAAACAGCGACCTTACCTAACCTTGTTAGTATCTTAAGATAAGCATCTTATTGCTTCGTAATTACAATTATAACTTAACCTATACCTATTATAGGTTAGGTAATAATTGTAATTACGAAGCAATAAGATGCTTATCTTAAGATACTAGCAAGGTTAGGTAAGGTCGGTGTTTTCTATGAATCTTTTTAAGGGTATCTATTATGTTAAGTATGTCACCTATGCACATATTTAATAAGTCAATATTGACTTATTAAATTTGCGAGAACGGGTTGCTATTTGATGAATCTGGCCTTACAATATACAACTTCCACATATGAATTTAATCAGTTCCTAGAGACATGTTGTAGCAGTGCAGCCAAAGGAGAAGAAGAAGAAGAAACACAATTAGATAATCCCAATCCTAAGGTATTTATAATATATCTACTTTTTAGTAGTCGAAGGGTATAAATAAGGGGAACTAATCATTATCAAAAGTACAAGTTTTCAGCAACTATTGTCGCTAATTAGAAATTAAATTTTGGCCAGAAGTATATAAGTAATAAAAATTTCGAATTTCACTTAACTATTCCATTCATTTACCAAAAACGAATACATAATGACGTCATCAGTAAATGAAATGATCAACTTTATTTTATTCTTTAGAAAAAAGTATGATAATACAAAACTTAGAAAGATTTTAGTAACCTTTTATTCAACTGATGAACTCATAGCAACCAAAAAAATAGTGGCATCATGTAATAATGGTGATAAGCGGCCATATGGATTAGACGAATTTAACTATCCAGATAGGATGGATTACATGGATCAATACACAATGAACCACGAATTCGTTACAGATATTTTTATAGGTCTTAATTACCTGGAAACCGAAGGTAGATTACCGAAACCTTCAATAGATTTTGCTAAATATCCCAAATATGAATTAACCACCCTTATAACTGGTATTGAGTTGCTAACTAAATTATCGAGGCTTCAAGATAGTGTGGATCATTTACAAAATGTTGCCTTGCGACTAACGGAAGAAGTACGTAAAACTCTGAAATACAGAAAATGATAACTGAACTGGTTAAATCTATCATCGGCCAGAGTCCAGTCAGTCACTTAAGTTCCCTATCTAATGTAAAGAATGATATGTGAATTAATTGATTGGGAATTATTACATTATTAAGATTCATCAATGGTTTTTATTTATACTTTTAGCATTTGCTTCCAACTTTAGATTTATTTATTAGAATAATAATAAACATATATATTTTATAACATAATCAATTCAGTAAAATAAAAGTCCAATAGTTGGTTCTTCTGCCACTGCTCTTTCCCACGATCTAATCATTAGATTCCGTTGAACTTCGTTGATTAATTGGCGTTTTAAAAAAGAATGAATATTACGAATGGTGTTGATTGCTGTACGTAAGCAGGCCACGGTCCAATTATTAATATCCAAAAAGGAATTCACAAATTGATTGACACACATTGCCTGCAAACTATTTGGAGGTGGTGGTGATGATGATGATGATAAACCTTCGTCTTCTATAATGAAACGACAGATTTCTTCCTTTTCTCCCGTTTGAATGATGTCCATAAAGAGATGGGGATTTCGGGTTATGAAAAGTACGTGATATACCATTTCTACATAAAATGATCCGTATTCTTTCACCACTATTCGAGCAATTAATTCGCTCTTCGCCGAATTTAAATGATAAATTCGGTCAATATTTCGTAGCCTAATACAACATATATCATCACACTTTTCATCACCATCACTGAAAACCCGAAATGTATAATTTTTAGACCATTTATCACAATATTTGGGTAAAAAAAAAAAAGAATTACATTGACGTTCATAGTTGGGGTCCCTATAAATTATATCTTCACGAGGGTCGTTACAACCAAATTTTTTATGTAAACAATAGGGTCTATGTTGTTTCATCCTGTCATCAATGCAGGTAAGCCATTTTGTATTTTTCAACCATGCTTCGTAAGCTCTCAAATCTCGGGTTAATTCCCAACGTATATTTTTAAACATCATGTGCCTGAAATAATAATGCCGATTCAAATATTGTTTGAGGGACATAAGCCGTTTGACCGCAGCCTGATCAACTTTGCTACATGGCGATGGAATCGATATTCCATCTGCTATCATCATCTCTCTCAGAGCTTCTCGTTCCTGATTGGAAGCTTGTATCATCATAAGAAATATGGAGGGATCTTTGGCGTAGGACCTATATCCCGTGATAGGCAATTTTAAGTCATAATGACAGGGGTCCTGGAAATTCTGTCCACAGAACATGATGCTTCTTTGGTCAATGTTAGAGAAGAGTTCCACAAACATATAAGAACAATATCTTTCATGCTCCTTAACTACGACTCGCAGTATAAATTGTAATTGGGATGCTGCAGGATATCCTTCTTGAGTAGATCCCATCCATATTTTTATAGCATAAACATTTACAATTACAATATTGTGTCTAAGAAATGGCTTTAATTTAATTATACATGGTTCTAAAGTAATATTTAAAAGATAAGAATTATCTTTGTCTAAATATTGTTCTATTTGGGAACTTGATGTAATCGAAGATGAAAAAGATATAAAGGGAAACATTGATAAAATGTTTTTTTAAAAGCTTTGTGCAGCTGAATATTCCGAATGTTAGTAGGAGTGTGGCTACTAAATTTCTATTTCTATATATATAACTTTAGAACTGTTAAATAAAATTAATATACAAATATCCCCAATATAAATTAACTACCCATATAACTGTTATTAAGGTGCTAACTAAAGATAGTGTGGATCATTTACAAAATGTTACCTTGTGATTAATGGAAGAAGTAGGTAACTCTGAAGTGCAGAAAATGATAACTGAACTGGTTAAATCTACCGTTGGCCAGAGTCCAGTCAGTCACTTAAGTTCCCTTTCTAATGTAAAGAATGATATGTGAATTAATTTGTTGAGCATTATTACATTACTAAGATTCATCAATGGTTTTTATTTATACTTTTAGCATTTGCTCCCAACTTCAAGATTTATTTATTATAAGAATAATAAACAAGTATTTTATAACCTAATCAATTCAGTAAAATAGTTTAAAATACTACACAGTGCTTTGTGTCTCTTACACAATCCCAATAAATATGTCACCACTGTTTTAGACACGTGAACGAGTTTCATTAAATAGCAGTGGTCGTCAGCGTCACTAAACCATACAAAATGTATGAATTGAGTTGGCCAATGCTCCTCAATGTGTGTATGTTACAAAAACCAGGTAACGTTGGTTGAGTGATTTTTTTTCTATATAGGCTGGGAGGGATGAGAGTAGAAGGCAAGGAGGGAGATACTGCACATTACCTCACCCCTAACACCTCCCCACCTCCTTCCTTCTCTCCTGCTTGATACCTGCCTTCCTCAAGCATAATCAACCAGGCGGCGACGCGACCGTGTTTCCTCAAGACACGAACACTCGAGCAAAACACGTTGGCTTCTCCCGGTAAAAGGGCTTGCAAGCTTTTCAATCTCTTTACTCCTGGAAAGGCTTAACTGATACTATCTGCGGGCAAAGCGTGTCTACCGCACACTCACACACGCACATGGGGAATTGATAAGGTAGAAAAGGATGAATTATTTAACATGGGTGGTACACACACAAGGGAACACAGGTGGGTATTGAGTACCCACATGAGCCACAGGGACGTTAGAAAGAACTTTTTCCATGTCAGTAGTTAACGGATGGAATGCACTAGGCAGTGGTGTGGTGGAGGCTGACTCCATACACAGTTTCAAATGTAGATATAATAGAGCCCAATAGGCTCAGGAATCTGTACACCAGTTGAGAGGCAGGACCAAAGAGTCAGAGCTCAACCCCCGCAAGGTAAGCAAAATTAGGCGAGTACACAGGGCCTGGCGGCTGAGTGGACAGCGCTCTAGGGTGGTAGTCCTAAGGGCCCGGGTTTGATCCCCAGAAGAAAAAGCAGAAACAAATGGTCATTTTCTTTCACCCTGGTGCTCCTGTTCACCCGGTAGTAAATAGGGAACCACCACGGACAGGAGTACACCCATACACATGTTTCACCTCCCTACTGAGAGAGCGGGAAGATGCCCCCCCCCCCCTCCTTCCCTACTGTGAGAGCGGGAAGATGGCCCCCCCTCCCCTCCTTCCCTACTGCGAGAGCGGGAAGATGCCCGAGCGGCCTCATTTATTGTTCTTTAATGGTTCCCCATATTATGATTGAATTATACACCACTTCTCGGCCAAAGAAGCATAATCCAAGTTTATAATAGGATCTTTTACTAAAGAAGCATAAAATAATGTATATATATCCAACTCATCAAGACATCCCTGCTGGCTCAAGTACTCCAGTGTGACGGCTATTTTTTCATCTATCAATTTATCCAGTTTTTGTGATTTAGCCATAAATGCAGCCTTGCTCCGTTCAGCTATATTATCATCTAATGTCAAATCTTCCACGGCTCTCTTCCAGGAACTAACCATTAGACTCCATTTAAGTTCATCATCGATAAATTGATATTTAAAGGAATCCGGGATCTGGAGGGTGGAAACCATTTCTTCGCACAGAGTGGCCGCTGTCCAACCCCATTCTGTTGTTCTAACATCCAAAAAATAACTTGTAACTGCCCGAGTACATATAGCTCGTAAACGATTGTCATATTTGTGCGGAGATGTTGATAAACCCTTGTCTCGAACGATAAAACTATAAATTTCATCCTTGTTCCCCGTTTGAATAATATCCACAAAGAGTTTGAGATCTCAGGTTAGAAAAAGAATACATTCAGATAGTACGTCGAATGGGGTGCTATAAGTTACTATGATCATTTTGAAATAAATTTTTCCATAATTTTTCACATGCATGCGTGCAATTAGTTCACCATATGAATTCACACATGGTTCCATGTTTCTTCCATCACCATCATCATGCCACCAGTTACCAAATTGATTCACATGATACACTCTGTCGATGTGATTTAATAAATGATCAGTACCACAAAAAATTTCAGAGTATTCTTCCTCACAATCGCTAAATACCCGATATGTGGTAGTAGTGTCCTTATTCCAAAGTATGGTGTAACCAATTTTCCCACAGTCATACATATGCACGAACCTTCTAAAAAAAAACTTAAAACTGGGTTTCATGTGCAACTTTGTTAGTTGAAACTCTCTGTCGTTGAACAAGCAATATTTTTCGTGTTGAATTCTCTTTTCATGAGCGTATTCAGACCATTCTTGGCCATATAACCATGCTTCGAAAGCAATAGCATCTCTGGTTAATTCCCACTGTATATTGTCGAACATCATATACCTAAAGTAATAATGTCGATTGAAATATCGTTTCAATCTCAAAAGCTTCTCTTTTGCAGTTTGACAAACTTTATTATATGAATAAGATGATGATGATGATGATAAAGGGATTCTTATTCCCTCGGCTCTCATCATCTCTTTCAGAGCTTCTCTTTCTTCATTAGACGCTTGTATCATCGTCAGAAATACAAGCGGATCTTTAGCATAGGATCAATATCCATTTACATGAGTTTGGCATTTGAGTCTTTCATTTTGGCCATACAAAGAAGATTTATTTAAATTGAATTTACAGAACATTGTACGCCGTTCGTCGCGGTTAGCGATAAGTTCTACAAACAAATAATAATATTTTCCCGTTTTCCTGTCAGTTACCATAACTCGCATTATAAATTGCAATTGTGATGCCACTGGATACCCTTTTTTATTCGTTCCCATCCAAAATTTTATCGAATAAAGAGTTACTGGCGTTATTGATACACTGTATGTTTTATTCACACGATGTACCATTGGTGGTGGTACATTGCAATGTAATTCCAGAGTAATATCAAGTCTATCGGCATAATATACATATATCATTCTTGTTAGTTCATCGTCGTATTTAATCGAAGATATAAAAGTTCTCCATGGTCTTCTTAATCTAGCTAGTTGTGCCATGGTTATGTCATCGTAGACGGACATTATTTCTTATAAATATAAATTATTATTTAATTTTTATATCAATGTTTATGCTCGAGATGTTTTTATTATTTTTGTATAGCTTCAAATACACAGTAATAAGTTCTTAACCACATTTAACATAAGGTAGGTCAATATTGTAGTACACATTGTAATAATGTAATTGTCGTTCAATGTAAAAAATTTAAATCACAAACTCATTGCGTTCTTTGTCTTGTATACTACTATTACCTTGCTCTTGTCATTTTTGGGGGACATGCTGATGATGAAGATAAATGTTTTGTTGTGTAAAATTAAACAGTGACTTTAGTTTCCCTTTCCTTCGTTTGAATGAGAGAGGTCTATGAAGAATATGTTTCAGAAAAATGAATATTCTTTCACCACCATTTAAACATTTAATTAATTTGTACGACAAACATAAAATAAATTACACTTTGGAATACTCCCTCTCCTTTCCAAAAAGGGAATGAACTATTCATTATTCATTAATTATATATTATGTAATATTTTCATCTTAAGGGGGCTTATCATCGCAAAAATTCGGAAAAATCGAATCTTTTTGAAAAATTTATAAAAATACTACAACGTTCTGGCAACACTTTGGCGCAAACCCGAGAATGTTATGACATAAATTAAAGTATTTATGGTACATTTCCATGCGTAATTGTGCAGAATCCGGTGACCCGCGGCTGTGGCGCGCCAAGAGTATTGCGTCATACGTTCTAAACGTCAATTTTTCCGTAATAACGTCGGAAATAACTCTGTATATATGACAACAAATATACACTCAATGGCAACCGTCTCCTAGCGGGGGTGGGAGAGGCAGCCAGCTACCAGTCACATGTTGTGTCCTGTTGAGAGTGGAGGGTGTTGATGCGCGCTCCATTTTTGCTCCTGGAATCTCGCTTTTGTAGCGTCTAGCGCACAATGACCTATAAACGGGAAGGGTCTGAATGCAAGAGTAGCCAATTTGACACGCGGTCGCCGTCGTTGGCTGGAAAGGAGAGACGCTGTAGCACAAGGGAGGTTATTATCAAGTGAAGATACAGGCGGCCTCCCCCGCCTCAGCTGTGAGAGGCATGACGCAGCAGCCACACCCCGCTTCGACCCTCCTCACACATCCTCAACCCCTCGATGTGTATGGAACGGCCACGACAGTGCCATCTACATCTGGTGTGGCAGTGCCATCTACATCTACTGCTGTGGCTGGTGTGGCAGTGCCGTCTACATCTTGTGTAAGTCATACAAGTCGAAGTCTGGTAATATGTATGTGCAGGATATTGCACACCTTGCTCAATGGATGCCTATCTGCAAGGGTGCCAATTATGAACGAAATCAGTCGATGACACACTCGACTACTTTGATCTTATTTTACTCAGGTAAGTAATTTACAACTTCAAGGTGTTTCTCAGCTTTCATTTATTAATCAATTTACATGCAAATTACACCTTATAGAGTTTATGCTTCTACAAACCTATTGAGACATTTTAGTCCAAAGTCCATTTGTTGATTAAACATCAAATATTGTATATTTTTGGAAGGGTAACTTTGAATAATTATATTATTGCACTAAACACTTCTTTTGATAAAACTGATCAATAGAATCCTTTATTATGTGCTAAATTTAATATGTGAATGTTATAGAAATATTTTTGTTGACACATGTGTTCCCTGAAATTATTTGAAAATGTTGAAAATTCGTTGCATAATACGTTGTGTATTTTTTTTCTCCTTTTCTGTTTAGGGTGTGATGCTGAAACTTGGACCAGTTGCAGCTCTTTCTATAACCATTTCATAAATAAATTTATAAACAAATTGAACAACTTTTACTTTACCCCTTAATACTACTACTCATTTTTCAGTAAACATTATCTCTCTTTTTTTTTACAATAATATGGAGGACTTTAGAGCTTTTGTAGTGGTGGTATATAAAAAAAAAATATTTCAAACAAAGCTTAATTAAGTTCGACAAACAAATAATAAATATTTTCCTGTCATCACAAATCCAACTTAGATCCTATAAGATATATGAATTAGGAGACAAACAACTCTTGCCCCCATACCTCATCAATCAATCAGCACAAATCCAACTTAGTACCAAATTACATACACTGTTATTTACCAAGCAAATACTCCAATTTAGTAACAATGACAGGTTTGAATAGAACACTAAAAAAATTTGCAAATCTACACCTATACTTTTCAATTGTGAAAAGACTTTTAATCTTTTCAGTATGCTTTAAAACCTTTTCATCTTTAAAGGATGGGATTATTTTGAATATTTTGGATAGCTCGACTTCTGGGAGAATATATATTATTCTTTTAAATATCTCCTTGAGATCAGTTAGTCCAAAATGTCCTCTCAGATCCACAAAATCACATTCTGAATCCTTGCCTTCAAATTGAATTTCAAGGCAGGATGTATTTAAATTACGTTCTATCTCAATGTTAATATCACAGTCTAATAGTCCATCTTCATGTGGATTAAATGGATCGAATGTGATAAATAAGGTGCATATATAAGAACATGGTTTGCTCCTTAAGATCCTTCCTTTCTTTTCTTCAGTATTAAAACCAACCATCCATCTATAGGGGTTCATATGTGGGCCACAATTTTTGTTACCAAGTTGTCCATACCTCTGGGCATCCTCTCTTTTTAATTTCTGGGGTAGAAGATATTTATCATTCTTCGATCGACGTGAACGACGACAGCGATGTTGAGAGACTTCTTTCATCTACGAAAAAACAAAATCAGTTAAATCGTTTTCCTAAATATTTATAAAATTAATTAACAAAAACGTCTGATACAGAACAAAAGCCTAGAATTATTAAAACAATCCTTTCTAAAGAATTAAATAGTGATACAAAAAATTAAACAAAAAGTTTTTAAAATATACCTTATGTTTCCAAATGAACCAAATAAAGACTCAAACAATAAACAATGACAAAATTAAATAAAAAAACAAAAAATTAAAAAAAAAACATACTTTATGTTTCAAGTGAGCAACTCTTCAGTTATGGATAAGCTTTATAGTCAGTCAAAGACTTGTTGTGTAGTGCTGGTTAAGCTGTAACAGTCATCTGTTTATATACTCTGGACAAGTTTTGTTATCATCTGACGTTACCACATCCTTTAAAATATGATGTCACCTCTCTCTCTCTCTCTCTCTCTCCCAAATATTTAAACCCTTTCCGCTCAGCTATATATATCCCAAGCACCCCTCGACTTTAGCCACCATCACCATCATCACCACCGGTTATCAACACCCCAACTACTAAATCATCAACATTGTCCAGTAATGTTTAAAATCAACACTATGATTTTTGCTATGTTCAGATAATTTACAGTTCTTTTACCACCTATTTTAAACAATATTTTTTTCTTCCTCGGCTTTGATACCTTTTGATAATTACTTACTTGATCTGGAGATTTTTCATCCTATGAGTCCACTCCACTTTTGGACGATTTTTCAGATGAATCTTCAGATGAATCATTGTCACTGTTGGATCTTGTTATTTCTGCTGATCTAATCGATTTTCTATGTTCTCTTAGAGAGTGGGTTAAGATCATTAGTTGATGAGGTGATTGTTACAGAGTTCAGCTGGAGTAATTGGGGGACTTTGGATTGGTGAACAAGATAATGGGAGGGGGGGATTAGATGTCTCAGGAGAATGTAAAGTTGGGTTGTTGATAGGAAACCGGTTTGGGTCAATTATGTTCAGAGTGTCCGGTGTTATATTTATTGGGCGAAGGTTGTTATCGACCCTGAGGCTGTTCCAAATATTTAGTAGGCGAATAGGATCTATGTTGCTACAACCAGATATAGTTCTGGAATATTCCAGCAAGCAATCGTCTACAGGATGAAGATGGGGTTGTTGGTTCATAATTGACTTATGACTCTAATGGGCAAATCCTATACTGCACTTTTTGGTTGTGACTACTGTACTTAGTTAGTTCTAGAATGTGGACCGCCAAGTTGTCGGAGTCTCTTTATATAACGTCCTTGCCAGGTTTCCCCTGTCTCCCTAATACCAGATTAGTTTTTGACTAAAGCTCATCCTTCTTTACAACTTTTAGTTTGTTTTTCTAATTCTAGGCTCAAAAGTGATTATCTATTTGAATGAATTATTCATTATTAAATGTTTAGTTTTGTCATCATTCATTAGTAAAGGTTTAGTTTTGTCATCAAGATGTTATGATTGGAAAGTTGTAACGGAATAAAAATCTGGAGAAGATTGAACAAACTGACATAACCATTAAAAATATCTTTCATCATTATTTCATCATTGCTATGTTGTACAAATGTAATCTTTGTCTTCTTCTTCTACCTCCCTTTCTACAACTTGATCTTTCAACACCCCCGGATTTCTCCTCTTTTTAATAATGCCATTCTTTTTTATGGTGTAGTTTTGGTACTGATTTTTCCAAATAGTAATATTTTCCCTTTTTTGTGAGAGGTAAGCCACCATTTTAGTTACTACATAATCAGGGGAAAGATAAGAATAAAATTTGGCATCTCTTGGTATTGTTTCTATTGGATTTTTAATTTTATTTATAATACTAGTAAATTGTTCTAATAAATCACAATGCATGTCCCACGCTGTAGATAGTGATATATTTCTTAGTTTTGACCAATTATTATTTTTTTCATAATTACTAATAAGATGCTCAATTATATTCTCATCATATCTCACGACTTCATCGATTTTAATGTACATATCAATATTTGTAATTGATTTTTTGTTTACTTCAAATGTTTGTTCATAAGTTAAACAATTTCTAATAATATACTCACTTAAACTTTGTTCAACATTTCTTACCCCATCTAAAAGAAAAAACCATAAATCTACCACAGTGTTAATATATATTATCATTTTGGCCTCTTCAATTTTAAATGGGGAATATACCCCAAAATCTTCGTCAATTACAATATCCTGATTGTGAAATTGTGTAAAAAAATTTTCATACCAGATAAATTTATTATCAGCTGTTAATCCTGACATATCGTAAATTTTCCAATAAATTAACTGTCTTCTGCTAAGATTGGGCGGATAATTAAATTTAATGTGGGAATCATTAATATTATCATTTATTAACTTGTATAACTTATAAGCTATAAATAAGTATCTTATTAGATTATGTCTTAGGGGTAAATAATGTAATCCAGGAATTTTTTTGGTGTTAAATTTCTCATTATTTATATGTTCGATATCTATATTAATGAAAAGTTCCTCTTTTTTGTTCATATTTTTTTAAATCCTTTAAATATTCAATTCTAATACTTTCTCGAAATGATCTGCCCTAGCAACAAATAGGGAATTAATTATTGGCTAAGATTTATTGTCATATGAATTTTTTATTATATATTTGTGATAGAATTTAATCAAATAAATCCCAATAACATATGGTCTTTGTTTCAAGGTTATCTGACCATGGCATAGACAAACAAAGACTACTTTTTTTTCCGTGACATAACGTGTAGATGTTAATGTACTATTAGATCAAAGACTCTAAATCCTACCCCCTTCACCCCCCTACACATGATGAATCTTATACTATACTATAATGTAATGATGCCCAACCAATTAATTCACATATCATTCTTTACAATAGAAAGGGAACTTAAGTGATTGACTGGACTCTGGCCGATGGTAGATTTAACCAGTTCAGTTATCATTTTCTGTATTTCAGAGTTACGTACTTCTTCCGTTAGTCGCAAGGCAACATTTTGTAAATGATCCACATTATCTTGAAGCCTCGACAATTTAGTTAGCACCTCAATAACAGTTATATGGGTGGTTAATTCATATTGGGGATATTTACTCAAATCTATTGAAGGTTTCGGTAATCTACCTTCGGTTTCCAGGTAATCAAGGCCTTTAAAAATAGAAGTAACGTGTTCGTCTTTCGTTTTGTATAGATCATTGTAATCCATCTTATGTGGATAATTAAATTCTTCTACTCCCAATGGCCACCACTTACCATTATTACATGACACCAAAATTTTTTTGGTAGCTAGGAGTTCATTATTTGAATAAAAGGTTACTAAGATATGTTTAAGTTTTACAGCATCATACTCTTTTCTAAAGAATAAAATATAGTTGATCATTTCGTTTACTGACGACGTCATTATACTTATTATTACTGTGCTCGTTTGGGGCAAATGAATGTAATAGTTAAGTGAAATTCTAAATTTTTATTACTTTTATACACTTCTTACAAAAATTTAATTTCTAATTAGTGACAATAGTTGTTGAAAAGTTGTACTTTTAATAATGATTAGTTCCCCTTTTTATACCATTTGACTTAATTTTAGTTATCTCAAATAATATGAGAGGAGGGGGTAATAATGATGGTGGGGGCATTGAAGCCAAGTATAATGACGTCGTCAGTAAATGAAATGATCAACAGAATCTATACAAAACGAAAGACGAATACGTTTTTAAAGGCCTTGATTTCGGCCAGAGTCCATTCAGTTACTTAAGTTTCCTTTGTAATGTAAAGAAATATGTGAATTAATTGGTTTGGCATTATTACATTATTAAGATTCATCAATGGTTTTTATTTATACTTTTAGCATTTACTCCTAACTTCAAGATTTATTTATTATAAGAATAATAAACAAATATTTTATGACATAATCAATTCAGTAAAATAACTTAAAATACTACACAGTGCTTTGTGTCTCTTACACAATCCCAATAAATATGTCACTACTGTTTTGGACATGTGAACGAGTTTCATTAAATGGCAGTGGTCATCACCGTCACTAAACCATACAAAATGTATGAATAGTGATCGCTATCCAATTTGCCAATGTATCTCATCTCGGGGTCTGTGGTGTGTTTGAAATAAAAGTTCAGTAGTTGTTTCATCTGCTACTGCTCTTTCCCATGACCTAATCATTAGATTCCGTTGAACTTCATTGATTAATTGGCGTTTTAAAAAATGAGGAATATTTGGGTTGGTGTTGATTGTTCTACGTAAGCAGGCCACGGTCCAATATCCCATTCTATTAATATCAAAAAAGGAATTCACAAATTGATTGACGCACATTGCCTGCAAACTATTTGGCTTGTAGGTGTTTTTACATGGAGGTGGTGGTGATGATGATGATGATGATGATAAACCTTCGTCTTCTATAATAAAATGACAGATTTCTTCCTTTTCTCCCGTTTGAATGAGGTCCATAAAGAGATGGGGATTTCGGGTTATGAAAAGTACGCGGTTTACCCTTTCTACATAAAAGGATCCATAGTCTTTCGCCACTATTCGAGCAATTAATTCTCTCTTCGCAGAATTTAAATGATAAATTCTGTCAAGCTTTCCTATGTTAATACAACATATATCATCACACTTTTTATCACCATCACTGAAAACCCGAAATGTATAATTTTTAGGCCATTTATTACAATATTCGGGTACCCCATAAGGATAATAACGTTTATAGTTGGGGTCCCTATAAATTATATCTTGACGAGGCTTGTGATGATAATATGCCTTCCCATCATGTAAACAATAGGGTTTATGTGGAATCATCCTTCGATTAACGTATTTAAGCCATTTTTTATTTTTAAACCATGCTTCGTAAGCTCTCACATCTCGGGTTAATTCCCAACGTATATTTTTAAACATCTTGTGCCTGAAATAAAAATGCCGATTCAAATATTGTTTTATAGACATAAGCTTTTTCAACGCTGCCTGATCAACTTTGCTACATGACGGTGGAATCGATATTCCGTCTGCTATCATCATCTCTCTCAGAGCTTCTCGTTCTTGATTGGAAGCTTGTATCATCATTAGAAATATGGAAGGATCTTTGGCGTAGGACCTATATCCCTTGATAGGCACTATTAAGTAATCCGGATCACGGGGGTACTTGAAATTATGTTCACAGAACATAATGCTTCTTTGGTCAATGTTAGAGAAGATTTCTACAAACATATAAGAACAATAATTTTCAGCCTCATTAAATAAGACTCGCAGTATAAATTGCAATTGGGATGCCGCAGGATATCCTTCTTGAGTAGATCCCATCCATATTTTAATAGCATAAACATTTACAATTTGGGGGTTAAATTGTATTAATTTACTTATAGATGGTTCTAAAGTAATATTTAAACCAATTGAAAAATATTTGTCTACATATTTTTTTATTTGGGAACTTGATGTAATCGAAGATGTAAAAGATTTAAAGGGAAACATGGATACCATGGTTTTAAAACCTTTGTGCAAATGAGTATTCCGAATGTTAGTAGGAGTAAATCCCTTTATGTACAATGAGTGTGAAAAAAAATTTAAGTATAGATTCAACCAGAACAAAGTTTTCAGCAAATATTATCACAAATTAGGAAAAACAAATTGACAAGAAGTATAAAAGTAATAAAAATTTAGAATTTCACTAACTATCCATCCATTCATTTACCAAAAACGAGAACATATTTTAGTAACCTTTTATTCAAATGATGAACTCTTCTGAAGTGCAGAAAATCATAACTGAACTGGTTAAATCTACCATCGGCCAGAGTTCAGTCAGTCACTTTGATCTTTGATCTAATAGTACATTAATATTGACACGTTATGCCACGGAAAAAAAAAGTAGTCTTTGTTTGTCTATGCCATGGTCAGATAACCTTGAAACAAAGACCATATGTTATTGGGATTTATTTGATTAAATTCTATCACAAATATATAATAAAAAATTCATATGACAATAAATCTTAGCCAATAATTAATTCCCTATTTGTTGCTAGGGCAGATCATTTCGAGAAAGTATTAGAATTGAATATTTAAAGGATTTAAAAAAATATGAACAAAAAAGAGGAACTTTTCATTAATATAGATATCGAACATATAAATAATGAGAAATATAAGACCAAAAAAATTCCTGGATTACATTATTTACCCCTGAGACATAATCTAATAAGATAATTATTTATAGTTTATAAGTTATACAAGTTAATAAATGATAATATTAATGATTCCCACATTAAATTTAATTATCATGAAATAATGATGAGAGATATTTTTTAATGGTTTTGTCAGTTTGTTCAATCCTCTCCAGATTTTTATTCAGTTACAACCAATCATAACATCCTAATGATATTCTCTCTAAGGCCTGGTGATTTTTTTTGAAAAATTGTTTTGATTCAATTCATCTGCCACTGCTCTTTCCCACGATCTAATCATTAGATTCCGTTGAACTTCGTTGATTAATTGGAGTTTAAATAAATGAGGAATATTACGGTTGGTGTTGATTGCTCTACGTCTTCTATAATAAAATGACAGATTTCTTCCTTTTCTCCCGTTTGAATGAGGTCCATAAAGAGATGGGGATTTCGGGTTATGAAAAGTACGCGGTTTACCTTTTCTACATAAAATGATCCGTATTCTTTCGCCACTATTCGAGCAATTAATTCGCTCTTCGCCGAATTTAAATGATAAATTCGGTCAAGGTTTCCTAGCCTAATACAACATATATCATCACACTTTGTACACCTGAATATTTCAAATATTAGTAAGAATGTGGCTACTAAATTTCTATTGGATGGAAGAGTAGCGAAGCGTGTGTTGGTTGGCCGTCAGTGGATGTAAAATGTGAGAGTAGCCTGCGACTACTTGATTTTTATATAATTCAGCTGATACTGCTACCATCTACTCCGGGCAACCAGCTGTCTCCTCCACTCTTTGAGCAACGTTTTGTAATTTTTACTGCCCTTTTTTTTGTTTTTTTGTTTTTTTTTTAGTAAATTTTGATAGCAGGATGATTTATTGATTTAAAGTGGTGACACCACAAAAATATTAATGCTTGCTCTACTTGGTGGAGGTTTCCAGGTAAGCAATCAAGTCTGCACGCTCATTCTTCTTCTTAAGACCAACGAACACCATCTTTGTGCCTGGAATAAATTTCTTGGGGTTGGTCAAGTAGATATCCAGATTATCTTTGTCCCACGTGATACTCTTGACCTTGTTGGCATAAGTGTAAATATAGCCAGAAGCCTGACCAGTTTGGCGGCCGAAGAGGCCATTTAGATTGGGTCCAGTTTTGTGCTTGCCGTTTAATTCAACAGTGTGACACTGTGCACACCTCTGCATAAAGATCTTCTTACCTTTTTCCCTCTCACCCATCTTCTGAAAAAAACACATTAACTTAAAAGGTTAAGGTGTATGCTATTTATTTATTTATTTATTTATATGTTTCATATACTTACTTACCAAAAAAGGACACTTTTTTTTCTTTGTTTTAGGATTCTGATATACTCTGCGAGCACACTGCACAACCTTGAGTCAAAACACGCTCACAGATGGACTAAAAAATACTGTAGATACAGATTTGGATAATGTATCTAACCAGCTACAACTTCAACCAAACACAGTTTCAAATGAGAAAACATAAGAAATAAATAATTACACCCTCCTCCTCCTCATCAGCATCATCATCATCATCATTATCCAAAAAAAAAAGAAAATATATATATATATATATATATATATATATATATATATATATATATATATATATATATATATATATATATATATATATATATATATATATATATATATATATATATATATATATATATTATTAAATATGACCGAAAAAGTAAGATTAATAATTCTAACACGAATTTTCTCAATCTTTCGTACATTATGCTTCACTGTTGGAGGTAAATCAAAAATCACTTCTCCAAAATTCATTTTTATTTCTAGTCTGACGCGACACGGGCGCGTTTCGTAAAACTTATTACATTTTCAAAGACTTCACAAATACACAACTGATTAGAACTTGCGTTTCCCTGATTTTATATCTACATTTGAGTGAGGTGGGAAGGGTGATGTGGCATTACATTTGAGTGAGGTGGGAAGGATGATGTGGCATTAACACAAGACAGAACACTAGAGGATATTAATAGGGTATTAAAAGTATCAACACAAGACAGAACAGAAACAATGGGTATTGAATAGAAGTGTTTGTAGAAAGCCTATTGGTCCATATTTCTTGATGCTTCTATATTGCACAACTATATTCTACCCACCTCAAGACTCCGCTCCATTATAGAAGCATCAAGAAATATGGACCAATAGGCTTTCTACAAACACTTCTATTCAATACCCATTGTTTCTGTTCTGTCTTGTGTTGATACTTTTAATACCCTATTAATATCCTCTAGTGTTCTGTCTTGTGTTAATGCCACATCATCCTTCCCACCTCACTCAAATGTAATGCCACATCACCCTTCCCACCTCACTCAAATGTAGATATAAAATCAGGGAAACGCAAGTTCTAATCAGTTGTGTATTTGTGAAGTCTTTGAAAATGTAATAAGTTTTACGAAACGCGCCCGTGTCGCGTCAGACTAGAAATAAAAATGAATTTTGGAGAAGTGATTTTTGATTTACCTCCAACAGTGAAGCATAATGTACGAAAGATTGAGAAAATTCGTGTTAGAATTATTAATCTTACTTTTTCGGTCATATTTAATAATATATGTCTACAGGAAAGACTGCTACCAAAATATACTAATATATATATATATATATATATATATATAATGAATAAAAATATGATATGGAAATGTGGTAAGGATGACATTTTAACTTTTCAGACTAGAGTTTTTATAGCATTGGTGCCTGAGCTGGGCCCTGAGGTGGGCCCTGGGGTGGCAACTGTGACTGTACCTGCGGTGGACCTTGCAACTGAAGTGGTGATGGCTGGCCTTGGGTTGTCATATGAATATGAACGCTAGGTGGTACCTGTTGCTGCCTGAGAAATTGATGCCCTCTGATTGAAACCCAAACAGAGGTACAAATAACACATACATATACATTTATTTACAAAAAAACATTTTATTTAATTGTTTTATTTAATGAATGTTGGTCTCAGGATTGGTTCACCCCCCTTTCTATGACAAAGTTGGTTAAAGAATAATAAGTATTTTCTATTTGATGGATCATTAGAATTTTTTGAGGCTAGTTTTAATAAATATGGCTGTAAACTCTTAAAAACAAGTTTCATCTCTGAAAGTGTTTCATTAAAGCTAAGGTATAGGGTAACTGGTGTCACATATTCGTCAAAAATCCAACTGTTTTCCATAATATATCTTTCTATATACAAATCAGTGACTGCCAATTGCTCCACTCCATATATAAAACTAGTTGCGGCTTCTAAAAACAGCCTGTCAGTTTGATTACCCCAAAATAAGATTTGGGCATACTTACGAGAAAATTCCCTAATGCTACATTTTAGATGATGCATATTCAACACAAACACACTTTTTACTATTTGCTTACAAAGTGGACAAAATATTTCATCTTTGTAGATAATATTTGATAAAAAAGAGTACATCACATAAGAATTATTCATATATCTAAGGCAGCCATAATTATTATAATCAAATTTCCCTGTAGATTTTTTACCCAACAAAATTTTGGCTGATAATGTAAACATACATTGAGGACAAATACTGTGACCACATCCAACCATATAATCATCAAACATAAAAACCATGTCACCTGACCCATTCATATCTAAACAAATGGGGCAAGATACAATTTGATGACGAATGACATTTTTCTTGATAGTTTTAAGGGAACCGTGTTTAATTGATATATCAATGACAACGTCCTTATTATTAGGTCCCCAGAGTCGGTTGGACACCAGGTTTGTTTGATATTTTTTCAAAAATGGTATTTTAACCAGGACTGTAGAATTATTCTTAGTTTCAAAACACTCGTCTTGTCTAAAATCATGTTCATTTTCAAACAGATTTATATCAGTATCAATTGATCTGATATTTGGTGAACAATTAAATATAATAGTTAACGATGCCTTTTCTGCTTCTGTCATAATTTCTATGATGTTTCTCACTTTGATATTCTGCTGTAATCTTGACCTTGTAGGAGAAATCTTGCAAGTCAAAAAAAGTTGGCAACCTCTTTGAGTTTTTTGAATTTGATATTTTGTATATATTTTTTTTTAAATGTCTTCTCTTTGGACATTTCCCCAGAGATAATTCCATATTAAACCTAGAAGAAATATGAAAGATAACATTAATATTAATTTAAAAAAAAGGGGGGAAGAAATGGAGTTGTAAACAAGGGGAAAAAGCTCTTTATTCCACAATTAACTATTCTAAAAAAAAAAAATAAACAAAAAAAACAACACTTTTCTCGGGGTTTGGTGTGTAGAAAGATGTCTGAAAAGTGATATGGTAAATAAGAGTAGGATGGAAGTAGTAGTAGTAGTGGTAGAAGGGTAGAGATAAAATTTCTTCAATTAGTAACTATGGTCTCTCTCACCTCAATCAGTTCATAAAGTTTTAGGGAACATATCTAAACCCACTGACTGGTTCATTCTGTTGTCAGGATTAAATCATCACACAACAACAATTGACCAGGGAGGGTGGAGGTCCGTCTTATTTATGTTAATGACACTGTCCTGTTTTTTTTTTGTTTTTTTGTCATAAAGGGGGGAACCTATGAAAAAAATATATATATAAATTAGGAGGTTTAACTATTCTTTTCATTGTTATAATGTCTTTACATAATTTTGTTTATAATTTTAACTCTGACACCAAAGGGGTAGACCTGTCTAGAAAATTGTATAATTGCTGGTAAGTAGTCTCTTTCCCAGTTTCCACCAGCCAATCCACACCCAATTAACGATGGAAAAAATACCAAACTGTATTTTCCATTAGATACTTGCACTGCTAATTTATTTAGACCTTCATTAAACCAATAAATCCTGTTTTGGGATGTATCTTTTAAAAGGCCAGATAAAAGTTGATGATCGAAAGGTTCTAAATGTCTAGGATTTCTTCCTTTAGGTCCAACATCAACAGTACACGACTGCTGTAACTGCTGTATGAGTCTTTTAGTATAAAGGTTTTGATTTTTCTCCTTCCCCATATAAAACTGCCCAAAAACATTTATAACTACTGGTCCCTTTGTTACAGTGTTAGGATGACAAATCTCAATATTTCCTGGTTGAGGTCTATCTTCAAGCATAGCACGGTTTAAAGTGCCTATTGCCTGACGTCGTGTATAAGAACCACAGTATGGATATATCTCAGCAAGAATCTGAGAAAGTCCATGAGATTTAACAGCTACACAGTTGAGTATTTGTACAAGCGCTATATTGGGGCTTCTATATACAGGGTCAGTAATGTCTCCATTAATAAACTCCAAGTTATCTACAAAGAAGAAAGAAACATTGGTTATACCATTACAGTCCATAATTATCTTCTAATATATGTTGCCAAAGAATATATTTTTAAGAGATTAGGATATGTTTGATTACCTTTCTTGATAAATTCCTCCATTTCAGTCCAATAGTTTGTGAATTACTTCATATATTTTCAGTTGTATTTGTCATGACAGTGTTTGTATTATAATATATGAAAAACAAAAACTGTTGTATTATATATAGTTATGATATATTTAATATATATATATACGTTTTTCTTTTTTTATACCTTCTATCAAAATTTCATAAGACTTATAAGAGTTGGGTTTGGTATCCGTTTTCAAGTTGGGATTATATCATAAATAATTAAAAAATGGAAGTCATTAAGGGGAAAAACAAATTGACTAAGCCTGATGAATGTGAAACACTAAATAATAGAATATCTAATCATATTCGTTTTACATTTAATACCCACAAACGTCATTTAGGGAAAGGTGCCTATGGTAAAGTTGATCTTGTCCAAGTACCTACTATTGAAAAATTTTTACCCAACACCTTGATCCTAGATTACCTTTTAGATCTTTTTACCTTGATCCTAGATTACCACATCAAATACATGTGTTTCAAAATATTTACCCACACACGGCTTCCAAACTTTTTAAATCTTCTAAGAAGAAGCACAAACGAGGAAAAAAGTATCTACAAACATTTGTGGCTCGAAAGAGTTTTCGCCGGAAAAGGGATTTTTTAATGGAGATTGAAAACATTGCACGTCTTGATGAAAATATCAGAAAGGCATTCTTTGTTCAAGTGTATCGTGTGTTTATGGTCGAAACTGCCTATAATGTAATACACTGTCCACAAGGTAAATTTCTAGAGTCATCACAACCTACAAAAGTTCCTCATTCTTTGAATAATATTGAGTATAAATGTCCTTTCAAATCTAAATCTATAGGCTACTTTATCGAAATGGAATACTTAAACCCACGCGATTGGATCCTACTAAGGGAAAAAGTCGACTTATTGAAAAATGATTAGTATTGTCGTCAACAATTGCTTACTACAGTTCTTAGACAGCTTATTGATGTTCAATTAGTTTTATATAATACTACTGACAAATATATATCAGGTACTTATTACGATATTAATCCTCAAAATGTATTTGTATCCAATGATGACATTCATCGAATTAAATTAATTGATTACGGAGGCCTTTTTCTTCCTTCTTTAAATATATATTCTATAATCACAGAACCGATGCCAGTATTTCATTCCGAAAATATCTGTGATGTCTTTTCTAAACAAATATCTAAATCAAAACTCAATTATAAAAGATATGTTCAATATCTTTCTAACCGATATTTTACACGTTTGCCTAAACGAGATAAATACAGTGTCATTCCTACTATGTATGGTATCATTGTAACCGTGACAATGTGTGTGATGTTAATGTGGGGTTGTGAAAGACGAGATTGTACGCCACATTTTAAGAAAAATTATTCACTCATATAATCCAACATTGATTTTGAATGATGTCTATAAAAGTCAAAAGATACAAAAAAATATTATAGAATTGCTTAAAACCTCAAACATCGTTGAAAACCTAACCCTTTAGATAAAAAATGAATGCCAATTTTGATTTCGATAATATGGAATTACATAATTTTGATACTTTTATGGAACCTCTCTTAAAATACATTTCTCCAGAACACCTTTTAAAAACAGTCCATCCGAATTGATCAATATACCAGAGAGTTGAAAAATGGCGTCAACTGGAAAAAAGTAAGAATGTAGCATGTTGTTATAAATGTCGCCAGTCAAATAAACCACTACACCTCCTCCAAATACCAACATTACGAAGACTTGCAGATGAGTCAATCGAATCTCATCACTTTTGTGATGACTGTATTAAAAAATGACGATTTATGTTTATTCCAATAAACTCTTAAACTCATCTACTAACTTGTATATAACACAAAATAAAAAGAAATATAAAACTATAGCCTATGTCATTCCAATAAATTCATTTAACATTGATTATGAAACTGTAAATTTTAATAATGCCCATAAACACAAACAACAACAACAACAACAACAACAGTATAAAATTGTTTTGCCTCATTTACAATATATTATAATTTGGTACTTACACAAATCTTATGTTCCTATTGACCAGGTTAAATTTCAACAATTAGTGAGTGTAGCTTCTACTTTATTATTCAGAATTAATATAGAAAAAGGAAAAGGAAAACTCCCATCCTTAGAAACATGTATATCATCCATGTTAACTTCTGTTTTGGGGCATTCACTACCTTTCTTGATGCCATCTTTTATCAAACTCATCTATCAAATTCCACATATTGTAATAGAATGGGATAATGAAAAGATTTTATCACATCAGTTACTAAAAGAAGGGAACCAAAATTTATTTTCACCACAAATATTTAAGGCATTTGATATAGATATATGTTAATTATACTATTGTTGTACAACAGTCACAGTTGTTCCTGCCTGTTTATCCCATTTGGATAAAGCGTTGAAAATCTTGTGATCATGAGAAAATGGAGACCACAGAGTTCTCCCTTGTCAAATGAGTGGGAGGTATGATAGAACATTTATTTTTAAAGAGGATAATTTTGTCAGGCTGTATATAAGACAAGAGCAGCTTCATACTTGCTCAGTTGCTCTCTATCCACGTGACCAGGTTAGTGATTTTTAATGTATTTTTAGGAGATGTGTTGGCAGCTCAAGCAGACCAAAGAGGTAGTATCACAATATTATTTCAAACTTAGATGAAAGATATACAATATTATGTGATTATAATTTTGATGGAAAATTGGAAATAACAAGCAATAAAAGTGGATATAAATCCTTTATCAAAGACCCTATCCTATTTCTAAATATGGTTCAAGCTTCAGAAGAGGAAAAAGAAGCTTTAGTGCAAATCGACGGAATATCGATTCCACCTTTGTTGACATACTACAAAAGTTATTATGAAGAAGAACTTTTGTTAAGAGAAGCACAAAGCTATTTTGGGCGAGATAAATATTTTAGTTATTTGATGTTTGAACCCATTTTGAAAAAAAAAAAGTGTCCGACTATAACATATATGGAACAAGACATGAAAAAATGGATACCACCATTCCAATTCATTTACAACATTTAATTTTTAAAAATTAATCTCAAAACTGTATGAAAAATGTTGATTGAAATAAGGAGGACTCAAGGAGCGAGAAGTGACTTTTTTTTTTTTTTTTTTTTTTTTTTTTTTAAGAGAGTTTCCTGTTTCCTGTCAATATAAGACAGAGCCGCCCTCTCTTGCTTCATAGTTTCTCTCCATTCACGCGAGCAGGTCAGTGCTCTCATTTCATTTGTGAGGGGGGGTGGGGGTGTGGATCTCCTGATGGTGTGGCTGTCATATCTGTTATTATATTGAAAAAGGGAGAGTGACTATTGTTTGCTCATGGTTCTCACACAACTAGGTCAATCAGTCTCCTTATTTCTTCTACTATAATGGATTTTTTTTAACAGACTGTGACAGGCCGAGATGTAAGAGAGCTGTGAGGATACTAACCAACTAAGGAAGAGTCGTTAAGTTTTTTGTGGATTCCCCTCCCATAGCAATTCAGGATGTTGCGGGAAAGAATCAAAAGTAATAGAGGAGGAGAAAAACCATCTGGGATACCAATATCCACATACACAGCTTTAACCAAAAAAATTTGAGATAATTTTCAACATTCTTTTGCCAGAGAGGCCATTTAGGGTAAATTGACATTTTATTAGAGATTTTTTTTTTTTTTTTTTTTTTTTTTTTCATAATGAATCCTTTCAACAAGATGATGTTGACTACGGA
Organism: Procambarus clarkii; assembly: GCF_040958095.1. Taxonomy (NCBI): domain Eukaryota; kingdom Metazoa; phylum Arthropoda; class Malacostraca; order Decapoda; family Cambaridae; genus Procambarus; species Procambarus clarkii. Next base: position 23,591,586 of record NC_091187.1, read on the forward strand.
ATGTGAGAATTTTAAATCTTTTGTACCTTCAATTACATCAAGTTTACAATTGTCTAACTATATTCAATACTTTTATAATTGTGGACTAAATATTACATTAGAACGAAATTTAAAATTACCATCAAATTTTTTGTTTGAAACAGAAATACAAACTCTTTATTCCTTGAAAATATGGATGGGATCTAACGAGGAAGGGAAACCACTAGCATCAAAATTTCAATTTATACTACGATGTCAAATAGAAAACGAAGGATTCTTCATCGAACTTATTTCAAATATAGATGAAAGATATACAATATTATGTGTTTATGACGAAAATTTTAATATAAGAAGCAATAACAATGGATATAAATCCTTTGCCAAGGACCCTCTTACATTTCTAAAGATGGTTCAAGCTTCAGAAGAGGAAAAAGAAACTTTAAGAGAGATGATGCGAATCGATGGAATATCAATTCCACTTTGGTCGACATACTACAAATGTGATGAAGAATTTCTGTTAACAAAAAACTATTTCAAGCGAGATTTTTATTTTAGGTACCTGATGTTTGAACACATTAATTGGAAATCAACTGGACAATATGATGTTTATGAAAAATGGGTGAAATGTTTTGAAAAAGAGGTTGATAATTCCTGGTATCAAATCAACCAATATAGTTTATGTAAAACCAAAAAATGTCAGACCATAAAATATATGGAACCATACATGAAAAATTTATATGAAACTTTGGTTAATGAAATTAATGGCAGAGTATGGTTTAAATATGAAAACTATTCTTGTCGCATTTTTAGTGATGGTGATGAAGACTGTGACAATATATACATCATTGACTTAAAATTTTGTAATGACTTCAAAAGCATTGACAGAGTTTATCATGTGGAAAAAACTAAAAAATATAATGCACTAATTGCTCGCTTAGGGGTGAAAGAATATGGATCATTTTTTATCGAAATGATTATCATCTATTACTCTTATTATAAGAGAGAATGTATAATTTTTGTAACCCGTAATCCCCAACTCTTTATTAATATAATTCAAACTGGGGAAAAGGATAAAATTTGTAGTTTTATCTTGAAAGATGAGGGTTTATTATCATCTCAGATGAGAAAAAATTGTAGTTTAGTAGCCCAATGCACTCGGAAGATTGTAAAAAGTTTGGTTTCGGATACTGAAACAGAATGTTGGAATGTAGCCACATTGCATGAAAAGATAGATACCACCATCCAAATTCCCCATTTACACCTTAAACAATTCATACTTAATGAAGGTCTAGAACATCTAATGATTGGATTCTGGAAGAGAGCTGTAGAAGATTTAAAAGTATTATGTATTTAAATAATTATAAGTTGATAATGGAAATAGTCTCCCAAAGAACAACTGATGTCTCCGGGAGCAGTGACAACCACGCCATCTGTGGGTCAGCTCCCGAAACCCCCGCCAAACGGACGACGACACCTGGTGAGGACAGCGTGTACTGGCCTCGAGGACCAGTTTCCAGTCTGGTTCAGCGCTCAACACCGCCGCTCCTGACCTCTGGTGAGGTGGTGCTCCGACGACAGCGCCATCTATGGACTGGATACGTCAGGTGTTTGCGCCTGTCACCGTAAGTGAGGAGTATTAGTGTCCCGGTTATTAATGACGTGTCTGCTTACAGAGCCGACCTGGGACCACTGTGTTGAAGGTGGAAGCAGTCTACCCGAGGCAGCCAGTCTCCATACGGTGAAGTTTGCTGCAGCTGTTGTGACGTCGTCCCCCCGGAAGAACACTGTGGTGTGTTAGCCTGCCAGTGAAGTGGCAGTGAAAGGATTTACCCGGGGCCGACTGTTGGAGACGATAATCCACAGGGGTATTGAGGACAGGAGGGTGACGTGTGATATCACACGAGACTCCTGTCTAGGGCGTACCCCTTTATCGTTCGTGGAGTGGCCGTACCAGCCTTGGTGGCTCAGTACCTGCCAGCAGACCAGCTGGACGTGTGGTTGACGGCCTCCACAACGGTGCCCCCAGTGGACCTGTGTTTTGGCTGACCTGTGGCCAGGGTAGGCTCGGCATTCTCAGAAGACACGTCTTGAGGCCACGAAGAAAGCACCGCGGACTCGGCACCTAGCTTCTTGATCAAGAGTCTTCAGCAGAAGACTAGATTGTGCATGATCCCCTTGTAAGGTGTTAATACCCCTCCCCCTTGTGTACTCTTTTATTTTATATATTTAAATGGTGATGGTACTAATTATAATATTAAGTTCTTAACTTTCTTTCCCTACTCCCATTAAGTTACTTGCGTCACGGATCTCATCCCTTGATAGCCACTACTGGCTCGGGAACGGATACATATATCTTTCTCTAACAACATCAGAGCAAGAACCCCGTTGCGTCCCGAGAGGGCCGTAACAATGTCTGAAGAATGGGAAATTAGTGATACTTGCCGCTTTCACCAGTTGCTTTCTTAAGAGACTTTCCTAGATTAAACAACCGACCCACAATGATAAATTAGAGTGATCTCACCGAGGTGGTTGGGAGCTGCTTTTTTTTGGGGGGGGGGGGGAGAACCAGATTTAAATTGGCCACCAAAGTGTAGAGAAACATGCTGGCGCAACTCTCTAATGTGTACTTAAGTGGCATAAAAAAAACTCTAAGCTCATTGTCACTATGGAACTAAACGAGGACAGACGGATGGTGGGTAGCATTGTGAGAAAATAAATAAAATAGTAATAATAATAATAATAATAATAAACAGTGTAATTGTAAATCACTCCTTCTTCAGTCAGGAATGGCACAGATTAGTGATGACAACACTATCTGTGAGTCTGCTCCCGAACCCTCCCCCTCCAAATGGACAGCAGCAGCAGCACCACCATCAAGTCAGGATTCTCCCGAAACTTCCCCTCCAAATGGACAGCAGCAGCACCACCACCATCAAGTCAGGATTCTCCCGAAACCCACCCCCCCTCCAAATGGACAGCAGCAGCAGCACCACCATCAAGTCAGAATTCTCCCGAAACCCACCCCCCTCCAAATGGACAGCAGCAGCACCATCACCATCAAGGTCAGGATTCTCCCGAAACCCACCCCCCCTCCAAATGGACAGCAGCAGCAGCACCACCATCAAGTCAGGATTCTCCCGAAACTTCCCCCCTCCAAATGGACAGCAGCAGCACCACCACCATCAAGTCAGGATTCTCCCGAAACTTCCCCCTCCAAATGGACAGCAGCAGCAGGCACCACCATCAAGTCAGGATTCTCCCGAAACCCACCCCCCCTCCAAATGGACAGCAGCGGCGCCATCAAGTAAGGATTCTCCTGAACCCTCCCCCTCCAAATGGACAGCGGCGCCATCAAGTAAGGATTCTCCTGAATCCCCCCCCCCTCCAAATGGACAGCGGCGCCATCAAGTAAGGATTCTCCTGAAAACCACCCCCCCCTCCAAATTGACAGCGGCTCCATCAAGTAAGGATTCTCATGAACCCCCCCCCCTCCCAATGGACAGCGGCGCCATCAAGTAAGGATTCTCCCGAAAACCCCCCCTCCAAATGGACAGTGGCGCCATCAAGTGAGGACGGGATATACCGGCCACAGGTGCTGGATGACTCTTTTTATCCAGCCTCTGTTAATGATGTGATTGTGACTATCGCCATTGGGCATTGTGTAGTGGATTATGAAGATATCCCCAACTTTATTGCACGCATAAGGAGCTTAGCGGAGATTGAAAAGCAGCAGTATGAGGCTACAAATCCAAAAAAAAGAAACTGTAATAATTTAGTTCAAAGAATTATGAAAATACGAGCAGTAGAAATGTTATATGATAACTTCCGTTTGGAGTCACAGATCATAACGCCTGTTCACCTCGGTTTGGGAAGAATAGAAGTATGCTACAGTAAAATTGAAAGTGTTATAGAATGGGTTAAGGTAATGGCAGAGATTGCCAAAAAATATGAAGGAGTGGATTTAAACTTACCTGAACATTTGAGATTACTCAATCAGAAAGTTTATTTACAGAATGAGTTTACAGCTCTCTACAACCCTGATTATAAAGGATGTTGCACTGAGGTAAAACAAGATGAAGATGGAGAAAATGAAGATGGAGAAAAGAAGATGGAGAAATGAACATTGGACGATGACTTCTATATGGAAGCTTTATATTAACTAGCTACAACAGAACAACAAAGCCTTCAGAAGATTGGTCCAAGAAATACATTATTATTTTTTTTTCAATTAATTATTCTGTTCTGAATCTTGTTGTAATCATATGATTTTTTTACTAATAATTAACATTTTTTTTTTAATAAAAAATTACAATAATGGTCATAATCAGTGAAAATGTTTTCTAATGTGGTAGGAATGACATCGTTTGGAATTAATCATATCTTACCACAAAAGTTGATACATAAACAATGTAAATAAACTATTAAAATAACCGACCTTCAGCACAAAATGATAAGGCTTATCTTTTTTTTTTTTTTTTCCTCTGATTGAAATATGAAATATATATAAACATTAATTTGCACAATATGTCTGTAAAAATTTAACCTATCATACATTTGATTTTACAGGTGGTAGATTGGATTGAACATTATGACTGGCACCGACATATGGAGAAAAGTAATTTCTGTTTTTAACAAGTTTATTGAAAATGAAAATCATCAGTTTAGGCCACTAGGCAATGATATTATAACCCAAATAACAGACACTAGCAAAATATGGGAAAGTCCGGTTGCAAAGATTATGTGGCGAAATCTGACTTATGAACAAAAAAAATATATAGTGAGACCAGACACAAAACCAGAATATGAGATGGGTTCAACCATTCAAAAATTTATTATGGATCAAAATGTTCGACTACTCATAGTCATCACCCTCTAATGGTTGGACTCAACTTGAACAAGAACTACGTCAATTGGAATGGAGAGGTGAAGCCTTTGTGAATGGTGAAGAGATTACTAGTGGTGGAACTGACTGTTATAATCAAGTGCTGATAATGACATCTCCTAAAAGTTTTTTTAAGAATATTTCAACATACAAGGGTGATAAAGTTATTTTTTTATTTGATCATCAGTCTTACCTGACCCATACAAAATGTGATCGGTGTGAGAGAGAAATCTGCAATGGTAATTATCTGTCCAAAATTTTGACAAGAAAATGTTTTGCCTGTGATATTTGCCAGAAAAAGTTCTTTGCAATGTACTACTTAGTAATACATTTCAACACACAACATGCATATGAAATACCTGTGCCATGTGTGTGGGACAGTTTTATTGAACAGAGGCTGTCGAAAAGTCCTTTTTGATAGTTTTTTTTTCAGAATTTGATGAAATTCCCACTCGTGGTGGAAAGTTACCAAAGTTATTTATAAGAAAATTCAAAGATAAAATATCATCTTCGAACGCTGCAGAGTGGTGGAATTTTATCTTGAATGCAGATGAAAAGAAGATATACACAATAATAACACCAGATGAAGAAAAAAGGCAGTTGGAGAAACAGATGGATTTCTCACTAGATGTAAAAAGGAATAAAATATCCAAGAAGTTTTCTTCAATTTACCCATTGGAAGAAGAAATTGTGTATATAATTAACTGTCTTCATATTTTTCCTGATTTGTGTAGAATCCTACGAGGAGTATTTGATCATTATTTGCCACTAGAAATAGAAATAGATGCAATTATTAAATTCACAGGTGAAGGTTCTCTTGTAAGTGTTTTTGCTGGCACTGCATTCATTGAAAATCTATTGAGATTAAGAAATGTGGACGTGAAAGCTACTGATAATTACTCAAACATAAATTCTATATCATGGATGGAGGTGGATAATATAAATATCTCTGAGGCAATTAATAATAAATATCATCCTGATGTTCTTTTAATGACATGGCCACTAGAAAAAAAAGAGTTCAATCCCAAGTGCAATGGCTGAGGGTAGTTTTTATTTGAGCACTTCAGGATATTATGAAATGATAGATGAACTCAACCTAAGTGAAAGAGAACCTTTAAAGTATGAATATTATAGTGATGCCTTATATGCTATTAAAGAGTTTAAGGGAAACAAGTTCATTTATGTTGGAGATAAAATGTTTTGTTGTGAGTGTAATGCTCTTTTTTCCCATTATCTAGAGGAAAATTTTGAAAAGGTGAATAGTGGAATTACATTATCCAAAATTCACTTCTATATCAGGAAACCAACAAATTGATCAAACTGTTCTAATAGACTATATTATTAAGGATTAGTTTTTAACTATAAGTTTAATGCTATTATTATACTTTGGATGTGTAAAAATGTGTAATAAATGCTGTTTTTATATCATAGCCTACCTAAATTTGAGAAGTATGACACACGTTTTTTTTTTTTTTTTTTTTTTTACAAATTATAAGTGTTTAAAATTATTTTAAATAATAAAATTGAATTCACATCAGGTACTGACTCTGTATGTTTTTAATTAGAAATTATCGAATAATTATTCAAATTATTTTGTATATGAGATAACAAATAAGGGGTTATGCATTCATAAATTTTTCTATTTACCATATTATCTCCAAGAATATATAAAACTGTACCAAAAACAGATGTCATAAGTGTAATTGTAATTAGTTTTAATATAACTTTTGTTTGGCGATTATTTATAATGTTATTTGAATTTTGATTATTAGGTTGGTTAAGGTTGGTGGAGTTGGAGGTAGGACTTGAGATCAGGTTGGTGTTGCTGGGATTAGGGTTGTTGCTGGAATTATTAGGGTTGTCACTTGAATTATTAGGGTTGTTGCTAGAATTAGGGTTAGGGGGGTTGCTGGGGTTAAGGGTGTTGTTGGGGTTAGGGTCGTTGCTGGGGTTAGGGGTGTTGTTGGGGTTAGGGTCGTTGCTGGGGTTAGGGTCGTTGCTGGGGTTAGGGTTGTTGATGGGGTTAGGGTTGTTGCTGGGGTTAGGGTTAGGGTTAGGGTTGTTGCTGGGGTTAGGGTTAGGGTTAGGGTTGTTGCTGGGGTTAGGATTACGGTTGTTGCTGGGGTTAGGATACCGGTTGTTGCTGGGGTTAGGGTTAGGGTTGTTGCTGGTGTTAGGGTTAGGGGTGTTGCTGGGGTTAGGATTACGGTTGTTGCTGGTGTTAGGGTTAGGGGTGTTGCTGGGGTTAGGGTTAGGGGTGTTGCTGGGGTTAGGGTTAGGGGTGTTGCTGGGGTTAGGGTCGTTGCTGGGGGTAATAGTTTCTATACTAACTATAGTCATTATATATTTTTATATATGTATAAATAAAAGTAAACAATTAATATTATTATTATGATAAATAACAAAAGTATAATAGTATTATGGTAATTAAATATATTTGTGGGATGTATAACGGTGTAATGTCTAAGAGAATGTTCTTGAAGTTCCAATGATATTAACCTCAAAATCGACCCAGTTTCACATACATAAATAAATTTTTTATTAAAATTTGGGTCAATGGGATGTATTTTTGAATTAGGATATAAGTAGGTTTTAGCTAAATTATAATTATGTGGATTACATAGAGCTTTACATCCTTTATTAAAAACTGCTTTCTCAAAAGATGAAGTTTGCAATAAACTTTCAATATCCATTGAATTACTACAGTTCCAATATAACTGCTCATCTAGAATGGTAGCTAAAGGATGGGAAGCATCTTCTATAATATTTTTTTTTTCATTGTGTACTAAACTTTCATTACAAAATCTTCGTTTATATTTGTCTCTTATGAGAAAAATTCGATCTCCAAAATTTACAAGACTATATCGAAAACATCCAGTATTAATTTTATTATGTAAACGCATAAATTCTATAAAACTCTCACTTGTTTCTAATTTTGAAATTTGTTTTAGAATGGAACAGTATGGATAAATTTTAAACCACTCTTTAAATCTTGTCCAAATTATAATTGCCTGGATATTATTATATATATTATCATCATTAAATATTGTACATAGAGATTTTTCATCATATATTTCACAATCATTAAGACACGTAAGCAACATATTTACATCTTGTAAATAATTACAATAAATATAATATGGATATTTAGTCTGAATATGTATCCGGAACATTTCTCGTACTTTTGTTCCATATATAAATGTTAATTTTCTTAAAAAATAAAGGTCACCACAAAGAAGTGCTTCTATATATGCTTTGAAATTTTGAATATTAGTTTTGTTAGAAAATGCTAAGAGATTTGGATCAATGATTTTTTGAATATTTTCATCTCCTTTAATAATAATATCATTAAAATCATCTAAAATCTTCTTTATAATAGCTGTATCATTTATATCTTGAATTTGTCCATATAATTTACCTATAGGAAGCAATAATAATTGATCTAAGGTATTAATAATTTTAGTTGCTTCCTGTTTATTCATTTTTTATTTGAAATTACATTACTTTAAGTTTTACAATATACAATTTTTTCAGTAATATATACCATATCTTTTTCAAGAACTGATTTTGAATGGTTACGAAGAAATGGAATAAAATCAAAGAACTGAGCAGCATTTTCTTCGTTAACCAATTTTTCAAAATTCGAAGGTGTAGTAACATCACTGAAACCTAGTATTTGATGTTTTCTGTATGGAGACTGACTTATTAGTTGACGCATTTGTGAAACTGTCAGAAATACTTGACCAACAAATATACGATGGAGCTGTAAATCTTCAGACCTAATCCACATTGTATAATCCAAATTTGGAGTTAACATGTTACCTAGGGCAAAACTTCCCGATATATGGCTAATATCACCTAATTTTGTTTGAAATTCTTGATAATATCTGTTAACACCTGTATCACCCATGAGGTAATGTCCTAATACATACTGAGGCGAGCAAGATAAAAAATGTTTATCAAATTTTTCAATAATAGCTACATTACTTCCTAATTTAGATTTGTATTCTTTTACATATGTGATAAACTTATATAACTTTGAATCATAAACTAACGGAAATTCTTCCAAATCCCTATTTTTTTTATTTCCAATATTTTGGGGATTGTATAAATGTAACAAATGGGTATTGACATTTTGATGTTTCTGTGCCTCATGTAATTTTAAAATATCACACTTTGATAAACTGATCATTGTCTTATTTGATCTTATTATTTTTATATTTGAAATATGAAAGTGTTACCACCTCCTCCAGCCTTTGGGTCATCTAATCTCACCACCTCACAGTCGATATTAGGGAATCCAAAGAAGTTTTTAAAAATTACAAAACATGATGAAAATATAACTAAAATATTTGAAAAACTTTTCCAAGATAATGAATTGAAAATAAAGGAGGGTATTGAACATTTATCTACAACTATGATTCAAACTTCGTTGGAACACGTCCGTATTATTAGTCCACCTAGTACAGTGCAATGGGATATAGAGAGTGTGAGATGTGCTATGAATAAAAACAATTGTCCTACACATGAGAGAGAAAATGGAGAAAAAAAAGAGGAATTACAGTTAACTCCACGAGAAGCTCAAATGGTATTATCAGATATATCATCATGTAATGCTAATGATAATGATAATATATTTTATCAATTATTTTTAAAAAGTCTTACCTCTCCAGATTTACCATCGCGAAGAATAGTCACTAGACTAAATATTTAATTATACAAAAAATGTGTATGTATTATGATATTTTATTTTTCGTTATTCTTACTATTCTTAGTATTATTATTTGGTTTTATTTATTTATATATTTTTCACCAAATCAGATTGAAGTAAGTAAAAATCTGATACTAAACAATAAAAGAAAGACAATAGAAAAAGAATCTTTACCACTCATACCATACTCTATGGCTGTATATAAACATAATAATAAAAATACTAAAAATGAACGTGAAAATGTTTTTGTTCATATTATGCCTCAAAATTATCATTTTTTCGTAGAACAAGGCCAACTCATCTACCATCCTACTTCCCCCCCAAAGAATAATATATGTTGTACATTATCAGAATTTCCTGAAATAGCATATGTTTTTTCTGTGGAAGAGTCAACTACTTCTTTAACTATTCCCCAAAAAACCAAAATGTGTCGCCGACCTCTTGAGTATTTAAAAAGTAACATATATACACTAATGACATATCGTTTACAGACACACCATTTAAAAAATCCACTAAAACTTCTCCATCATCTCGCACTCACAGGACGTATAAAATTAATAAAAAATGATAACTAAAAGAGAAAATATTTATTTACTTTATTTACAAGATCCCAAAAGAAATCGACATTATCTTAAACGAAAACGAAAAAGAAAAAAACGTAATAAGGATAAAAAAAGATCATCATTACAAATGTACAGTAAATTTCATGAATTATCTAACATCAATAATTGTTATGTTGATAATAAAAACTTGGTAGAAGCTGAAGTATATATTTTATGGAATT
>NC_091187.1:23606941-23626941 GCF_040958095.1 Procambarus clarkii
TGCTAGTTCAGAAGGAAGACTGTTGATAGTTCATAAAGAAGACTGTTGCTAGTTCAGAAGGAAGACTGTTGATAGTTCGGAAGGAAGACTGTTGCTAGTTCAGAAGGAAGACTGTTGATAGTCCAGAAGGAAGACTGTTGCTAGTTCAGGAGGAAGACTGTTGCTAGTTCAGAAGGAAGACTGTTGCTAGTTCAGAAGGAAGACTGTTGCTAGTTCAGAAGGAAGACTGTTGCTAGTTCAGAAGGAAGACTGTTGCTAGTTCAGGAGGAAGACTGTTGCTAGTTCAGAAGGAAGACTGTTGCTAGTTCAGAAGGAAGACTGTTGCTAGTTCAGAAGGAAGACTGTTGATAGTTCAGAAGGAAGACTGTTGCTAGTTCAGAAGGAAGACAGGATATTCAGGTTACTTGAAAGACTGGAAGTTTCAGTTTAGTACATAAATATATTGAATAAAGGTAAGAGTATTCTGGGATATATTTCTAGATGTTGTAGCACCAATATATCTAATAGAATTGTTCACCTTGCTCCTGCCCTTGTTGAGCCCCAGTTGGATTATACTGTTCATTGTTGGTCTCTGTATTACAGAATGAACATAAGTTCACTTGGTCTTGTTCAGAGAATAATAACAATCAATAACAGGAATTAGAAACCTCCTTTATGAAGAGAGATTAAGAAAAACTAAATTCACATTCTCTTATTCGTCCTTTATGTGCCTCTAGGCGGCCCCTTTATGTGCCTCTAGGTGGCCCTTTATGTGCCTCTAGGCGGCCCTTTATGTGCCTCCAGGCGGCCCTTTATGTGCCTCTAGGCGGCCCTTTATGTGCCTCTAGGCGGCCCTTTATGTGCCTCTAGGCGGCCCTTTATGTGCCTCTAGGCGGCCCTTTATGTGCCTCTAGGCGGCCCTTTATGTGCCTCTAGGCGCCCCTTTATGTGCCTCTAGGCGGCCCTTTATGTGCCTCTAGGCGCCCCTTTATGTGCCTCTAGGCGCCCCTTTATGTGCCTCTAGGCGCCCCTTTATGTGCCTGTAGGCGGGCCCTTTATGTGCCTCTAGGCGGCCCTTTATGTGCCTCCAGGCGGCCCTTTATGTGCCTCTAGGTGTCCCTTTATGTGCCTCTAGGCGGCCCTTTATGTGCCTCTAGGCGCCCCTTTATGTACCTCTAGGCGGCCATTTATGTGCCTCTAGGTGTCCCTTTATGTGCCTCTAGGCGGCCCCTTTATGTGCCTCTAGGTGGCCCTTTATGTGCCTCTAGGCGGCCCTTTATGTGCCTCCAGGCGGCCCTTTATGTGCCTCTAGGTGTCCCTTTATGTGCCTCTAGGCGGCCCTTTATGCGCCTCTAGGCACCCCTTTATGTGCCTCTAGGCGCCCCTTTATGTGCCTCTAGGCGGCCCTTTATGTGCCTCTAGGCGCCCCTTTATGTGCCTCTAGGCGGCCCTTTATGTGCCTCTAGGCGGCCCTTTATGTGCCTCTAGGCGCCCCTTTATGTGCCTCTAGGCGGCCCTTTATGTGCCTCTAGGCGCCCCTTTATGTGCCTCTAGGCGCCCCTTTATGTGCCTCTAGGCGCCCCTTTATGTGCCTGTAGGCGGGCCCTTTATGTGCCTCTAGGCGGCCCTTTATGTGCCTCCAGGCGGCCCTTTATGTGCCTCTAGGTGTCCCTTTATGTGCCTCTAGGCGGCCCTTTATGTGCCTCTAGGCGCCCCTTTATGTGCCTCTAGGTGTCCCTTTATGTGCCTCTAGGCGGCCCTTTATGTGCCTCTAGGCGGCCCTTTATGCGCCTCTAGGCGGCCCTTTATGTGCCTCTAGGCGGCCCTTTATGCGCCTCTAGGCACCCCTTTATGTGCCTCTAGGCGCCCCTTTATGTGCCTCTAGGCGGCCCTTTATGTGCCTCTAGGCGCCCCTTTATGTGCCTCTAGGCGGCCCTTTATGTACCTCTAGGCGCCCCTTTATGTGCCTCTAGGCGGCCCTTTATGTGCCTCTAGGCGCCCCTTTATGTGCCTCTAGGCGACCCTTTATGTGCCTCCAGGCTGCCCTTTATGTGCCTCTAGGCGGTCCCTTTATGTGCCTCTAGGCGGCCCTTTGTGTGCCTCTAGGCGGCCCTTTATGTGCCTCTAGGCGGCCCTTTATGTGACTCAAGGCGGCCCTCTATGCACCTCTAGGCGACCCTTAATGTGTCTCTATGCGGCCCTTTATGTGCTTCTAGGAGGCCCTTTATGTGCCTCTAGGCGGCCCTTTATGTGATTCTAGGCGGCCCTTTATGTGCCTCTAGGCGGCCCCTTTATGTGCTTCTAGGCGGCCCTTTATGTGCCTCTAGGCGGCCCCTTTATGTGCTTCTAGGCGGCCCTTTATGCGACTCTAGGCGGCCCTTTATGTGCCTCTAGGCGGCCCCTTTATGTGCTTCTAGGCGGCCCTTTATGCGACTCTAGGCGGCCCTTTATTTGCTTCTAGGCAGCCCTTTATGTGCTTCTAGGCTGCCCATTCTGTACCTCTAGGCGGTCCTTCATGTACCTCTAGGTGGCACATTATGTACCTCTAGGCGGCCCCTTTATGTGCCTCTAGGCGGCCCCTTTATGTACCTCTAGGCGGTCCCTTATGTACTTCCAGGCGGTCCTTCATGTACCTCTTGGTGGCCCTCTATGTACCTCTAGGCGGTCCCTTATGTACCTTTAGGCGGCTCTTTATGTGCCTCTAGGCGGTCCTTTATGTACCTCTAGGCGGCCCTTTATGTGCCTCTAGGCGGCCCTTTATGTACCTCTAGGCGCCTCTTTATGTACCTCTAGGCGGTCCTTTATGTACCTATAGGTTGTCCTCTATGTACTTCTAGGCGGTTCTTTATGTTCCTGTAGGTGGCCCAATATGTACCTCTAGGCGGCCATATATGTACCTGTAGGTGGCCCCATTATGTACCACTAGGCGCCTCTTTATATACCTCTAGGCAGCTCTTTATGTACCTCTAGGTGGCCCAATATGTACCTCTAGGCGGCCATATATGTACCTGTAGGCGGCCTTTTTATATACCTCTAGGCGGCCTATTATGTACCTCTAGACCGTCTCTTTATGTACTTCTAAGCGGCACTTTATGTACCTCTAAGCGGCACTTTATGTACCTCTAGGCGGCCCTTTATGTACCTCTAGGCGATCTCTTTATGTACCTCTAAGCGGCACTTTATGTACCTCTAGGCGATCTCTTCATGTACCTCTAAGCAGCCTCTTACGTACCTCTAGGCGGCCCTTTATGTACCTCTAGGCGGCCCTTTACGTGCCTCTAGGCGGCCCTATATGTACCTCTAAGCGGCCCTTTAAGTACCTCAAGGTGGCCCTTTATGTACCTTTAGGCGGCCCTTTATGTACCTTTAGGTGGCCCTTTATGTACTTTATGTACACAGGGGCCTCGTAGCCTGGTGGATAGCGCGCAGGACTCGTAATTCTGTGGCGCGGGTTCGATTCCCGCACGAGGCAGAAACAAATGGGCAAAGTTTCTTTCACCCTGAATGCCCCTGTTACCTAGCAGTAAATAGGTACCTGGGAGTTAGTCAGCTGTCACGGGCTGCTTCCTGGGGGTGGAGGCCTGGTCGAGGACCGGGCCGCGGGGTCACTAAAGCCCCGAAATCATCAAGATAACCTCAAGAAGATAACCTCTAGGCGCCCCTTTAAGTACCTCAAGGTGGCCCTTTGTGTACCTTAAGGCGGCCCTTTATGTACTTCTAGGCGCCCCCTTTAAGTACCTCAAGGTGGCCCTTTATGTACCTCCATGCATCTCTAGGCGGCCCTTTATGTGCCTTTAGACGGCCCATTTCTGTGACTCAAGGTGGCCCTTTAACCCTCAAACCGCTAGGGGCCCAAATGGAATTCACACCCACAGGCGCAACAAAAAAAAAATTCAAAAAAATTCTTTCGTCTTATAGTGTTCATTTTTGTTCCCTGATCACGGAAAAAATAACAAAAAAATCGTAGGTGGCATATTTTAGCCGCAATAGGGTAGGGAAGTGTGGCAAAAAAGGGGCATTGGCAGAGCCTTCGCCAGATGAGGTCTACTCCGCCCGAGCTGTCAGACGGCAGTTGCCACAAATATATTATTAACTAATTATTTCAATGTCTCCGATTGATTTTTTCTTAGTTTTTTTGCAGTAATATTATTCCATACAGTGAATTGTGGTATATTTATATTATAAAATGTGTGAACCATCGCTGTACTCAAAATTATGGTGTGCATATTAGTGATTCAATTACTATGTTCATAAAACAATAAACAAATAGTTTTGCTGTTGTTACACTATATACACAGGTTATATATAAGTATTTGCATGTTTTGTACACCATAACGAACTACTAAGTTGGTCTTGTGAGTCAAAAAGCAACGAGGAGTGACCGCCAAACACCAGCGAGCCACTCACTGCCACTCCCTCCCTCACCACCACCTCACTCACCCTCATTCACCTCCTACAATACTCTTTCTGTTTTTATTCACTATACACAGACGTTATATATACGTATTTACATGTTTTGTTCACCATAACTGTACATCTAAGCTTGTATGGTGAGTGAAGGCCATAAGACGTAGCTACGCACACAGTCAGCTGATCGGCGGCGCGTTTCAAGGCCAGACGCACTAATATTTGTCCTCCAACAACATTGTTTGTGGTGTTATTACGCTATATACACACATTATATATAAGTATCTACCTGTTTTATTCACTATACCTGAACAAATAAGCTGGTATGGTGCCCAAAGACCATAGTGGCCACCAGTAAACACTATGCCAAGTCGTGCAGACGACGCTCCTCCCTCACCAAAATGGCGGTTCCCAACCTACTCCTCTCGCTGTTATCACACTCTATACACACGTTATATATAAGTATCTACATTTGTGTTCACCATAGCGAACCACTAAGCTGGTATGGTGAGTGCAGTCAATAAATGGTGGCCACACACAGTCAGAAGATGACGCCACAACCCTCCCTCCACAGCCTTACTCCTCCCTCCATGGAGCACAGCGCTAAATATCACCACAATCCTGCTATTATCAGTATCCTGGTCAGTTTTATCACAGTCAGGGGGCTTCAGTAATACTATCACTGCTAAATAATAGCAGTATCATTTATATTATGGTATTTGTAGGCAATGCTGTGGTCACAAGCTGAACAGCGGTGCTGTGAGCTCGTGCTGCGTGTGCCAGCCTTGGTGGCTTGCTCAATACTGACGCTGTAACACCCAAGAATGTTGGCCTGGATTTTTTTTCTAGGTGGCATCTGGCAACTATTGGTCGTGGCTGTACTATAGCTGCCCCTATCCCAGGCGGGGCGTTTAAATTATAGCGCTAGACACGAAATCATATATAAATGATGTGCGCGGTTTCGGTTTTGTCACTGATATCATTTATATATGATATGCGCGGTTTGAGGGTTAAGTACCTCCAGGCGGCCCCTTTAAGTGTCTCTAGGCGTCCCCCTTTATGTGTCTCCATACGGCCCCTTTATGTGTCTCCATACGGCCCCTTTATGCACTTCTAGGCGGCCATTTATGTTCCTCTAGGCGAACCCTTTATGTACTTCTAGGCGGCCCATCAACCGTGAAATCCAGCCCATCAACCGTGAAGAGCTCAGTCCCCCAGGGTACTGAGGCTTGCTCCAGTACTTTTTCTCATCCTCATATCGGACATAGACAAGAACACAACCTATAGCACTGTATCATCCTTTGCAGATGACACTAGGATCTTCATGAGAGTAGGCAACATAGAGGACACGGCAAACCTCCAGTCAGATGTAGATCAGGTCTTTCTATGGCCTACGGAAAATAATATGGTGTTTAAAGAAGATAAGTTCCAGCTCATGCGCTCTGGAAAAAATTAAAATATAAAAACGGAAAATACGTACAAAACTTAGGCAAATCATAACATAGAACGAAAAGGCAATGTAAAGGATCTGGGTGTACTCATGTCGGAAGACTTTACCTTTAAAGAACACAGTAAAGTAGCCGTCACAACTGCAAGAAAAATGACAGGTTGGATAACAAGAACTTTTCACACTAGAGATGCTATACCGATGATGATACTTTTCAAAACGCTTGTGCTCTCTAGAGAGGAGTACTGCTGAACAATGACAGCCCCTTTCAAAGCAGGAGAAATTGCTGACTTGGAGAGCGTGCAGAGAACCTTTACTGCTAGAATTCACTCAGTGAAACATCTAAACTATTGGGACCGACTAAAGAGCCTAAAACTGTACTCCCTTGAGCGCAGGCGGGTGAGGTACATAATAATTTACACGTGGAAAATATTAGAGGGGCTGGTCCCAAACCTGCACACAGAAATAACATCACATGAGACCAGAAGACATGGCAGGATGTGCAGAATACCCCCGTTGAAAAGCAGAGGTGCAACAGGTACTCTGAGAGAGAACTCTATCAACATCAGAGGCCCGAGACTGTTCAACACGCTTCCACTACACATAAGGGGCATAACTGGCCGAATCCTCACAGTGTTCAAGAGCGAACTGCATAAGCACCTCCAAAGGATATCTGATCAACCAGGCTGTGACTCATACGTCAGGCTGCGAGCAGCCGCGTCCAACAGCCTTGTTGATCAGTCCGGCAACCAGGAGGCCTGGTCGACGACCGGGCCGCGGGGACGCTAAGCCCCGGAAGCACCTCAAGGTAACCTCAAGGTAAGGTAGGCCCTTTATGCACCTCCACGCGGCCCTTTATGTACCTCTAGCGGCCTTTTATGTAACTCTAGGCGGCCCCTTTATGTGCCTCTAGGCTGCCTTTTATGTGCCTCTAGGCGGCCCCATTATGTACAACTAGGCGCCTCTTTATATACCTCTTGGCGGCCCTTTATGTACCTCTAGGCGGCCTATTTATGTACCTCTAGGCGGCCATATATGTACCTCTAGGCGGCCTTTTTATATACCTCTAGGCGGCCCATTATGCACCTCAAGGCGGCCTCTTTATGTACCTCTAGGCGGCCCTTTATGTACCTCTAGGCGGTCTCATTATGTACCTCTAAGCGGCCTTTTATGTACCTCTAGGCGGCCCTCTATGTACCTTTAGGCTGCGCTCAATTTACCTCTAGGCGGCCCCTTTAAGTACCTCTAGGCGGTCCATTTATGTACCTCTAGGCGGCCCTTTATATACCTCTAAGTGGCCCCTTTATGTACCTCTAGGAAGCCCTTTATGGGCCTCTAGGTGGTGCTCTTATGTACCTCTAAACGGCCTCTTACATACCTCTAGGCGGATCTTTATGTACCTCTAAGCTGCCCTTTATGTACTTCTAGGCGGCCCCTTTATGTACCTTTAGGCTGCCCTTTTATGTACCTCTGAGCGGCCCTTTATGTACCTCTAGGCGGCCCTTGATGTACCTCTAGACAGCCCCTTTATGGACCTCAAAGCGGCCCTTTATGTACCTCTAGGCGGTCTCTTTATATACCTCTAGGCGGCACTTTATATACCTCTAGGAGGCCCCTTTATGTAACTCTAGGCGGCCCTTTATGTACCTTTAGGCTGCGCTCTATTTACATCTAGGCGGCCCCTTTAAGTACCTCTAGGCGGCCCTTTATGTGCCTCTAGGCGGCCCTTTATGTGCCTCTAGTCGAATCATTTATGTACCTCTCGGTGGCCCTTTATGTACCTCTAAACGGCCCTTTATATACTTCTAGGCGGCTCTTTATGTGCCTTTAGGTGGTCCTTTTATTTACCTCTATATGGCTCTTTATATACCTCTAGACGGCCCTTTATGTACCTCTAGGCGGCCCTTTATGTGCCTCTACGCGGCCCCTTTATTTACCATCTAGGTGGCCTTTTATGTGCCTCTAGGTGGCTTTTTATGTACCTCTAGGCGGCCTTTTATGTGCCTCTAGGCGGCCCTTTAAGTACCTCTAGGCGGCTCTTTATGTGCCTCTAGGCGGTCCTTTATGTACCTCTAGGCGGCCCCTTTATGTGTCTCTACTCGGCCATTTATGTACCTCTAGGCGCCACTTTAAGTACCTCCAGGTGACCCTTTATATACCTCTAGGTGGCCTTTTATGTGCCTCTAGGCGGCCCTTTATGTACCTCAAGCCGGCCCTGTATGTGCCTCTAGGCGGCCCTTTATGTGCCTTTATGCGGCCCTTTATGTACCTCTAGGCGGCAATTTATGTCCCTCTAGCCGGCCCTTTATGTGCCTCTAGGCGGTCCTTCATGTGCCTCTAGGCGGCCCTTTATGTACCTCTAGGCGGCTCTTTATATGCCTCTAGGCGGCCCTTTATGTACCTCTAGGAGGCCCTTTATGTGCCTCTAGGCAGCCCTTTATGTGCCTCTAGGAGGCCCTTTATGTAACTCTAGGCGGCTCTTTATATGCCTCTAGGCGGCCCTTTATGTACCTCTAGGAGGCCCTTTATGTGCCTCTAGGCAGCCCTTTATGTGTCTCTAGGCGGCACTTTATGTACCTCTAGGCGGCCCTTTATGTACCTCTAGGCGGCCCTTTATTTATCTCTATGCAACTCTGTATGTGCCTCTAGGCGGCCTTTTATGTACTTCTAGGCGGACCTTTATGTGCCTCTAGGCGGCCCTTTATGTGCCTCTAGGCGGCCCTTTATGTGCCTCTAGGCGGCCCTTTATGTGCCTCTAGGCGGCCTTTTATATACCTCTAGGCGGCTCTTTATGTGCCTCTAGGCGGCCCTTTATGTGCCTCTTGGCGGCTCTTTATGTACCTCTAGGCGGCTCTTTATGTGCCTCTAGGCGGCCCTTTATGTACCTCTAGGCGGCCCTTTATGTACCTCTAGGCGGCCCTTTATGTATCTCTATGCAACTCTGTATGTGCCTCTAGGCGGCCCTTTATGTGCCTCTAGGTGCCCTTTATGTGCCTCTAGGCGGCTCTTTATGTACCTCTAGGCGGCTCTGTATGTGCCTATAGGCAGCCCTTTCTGTACCTCTAGGCGGCCCTTTATGTACCTCTAGGCTGCCCTCTATGTATCTCTAGGCGGCCCTTTATGGGCCTCTAGGCGGCCCTTTATGTATCTCTATGCAACTCTGTATGTGCCTCTAGGCGGCCCTTTATGTGCCTCTAGGCGGCCCTTTATGTACCTCTAGGCGGCCCTTTATGTCCCTCTAGGCGGCCCTTTATGTACCTCTAGGCGGCCCTCTATGTATCTCTAGGAAACTCTGTATGTGCCTCTAGGCGGCCCTTTATGTATCTCTAGGAAACTCTGTATGTGCCTCTAGGTGGCCCTTTATGTACCTCTAGGCGGCCCTCTATGTGCCTCTAGGTGGCCTTTTATGTACCTCTTGGCGGCCCTTTATGTGCCTCTAGGCGGCCCTTTATGTGCCTCTCGGCGGCCCTTTATGTACCTCTAGGCGGCTCTGTATGTGCCTATAGGCGGCCCTTTATGTACCTCTAGGCGGCCCTTTATGTACCTCTAGGCGGCCCTTTATGTATCTCTAGGCGGCCCTTTATGTGCCTCTAGGCGGCCCTTTATGTACCTCTAGGCGGCCCTTTTTGTACCTCTAGGCGGCCCTTTATGTATCTCTATGCAACTCTGTATGTGCCTCTAGGCGGCCCTTTATGTACCTCTAGGAGGCTCTTTATGTGCCTCTAGGCGGCCCTGTATGTACCTCTAGGCGGCCCTTTATGTACCTCTAGGCGGCCCTTTATGTACCTCTAGGCGGCTCTGTATGTGCCTATAGGCGGCCCTTTATGTACCTTGTGACGGAGTTCCCCCCCTTATAATTCTCCCACGCCTGCAGTAAGAGTCATGTCTACCTTTTCCAAGCATTCTCTACGTTGCAGGCTACAATTTGATATATGGGAGAGAGTGAAGTGTTCTCGGAGACCCGAGAAATTTGTGAAATAGTAATATTTTGGCCTGTGGTATAGGCCCTTTAGGGAGCCAAGATGGCGCTTACCTCTCTGATCTCCCGCCAAAACCGTGTGACGTCAGTGGCACCGGATTGGTCACCGACAGCAATGTGGCACCGGGAGCCAATGAAAACCTCCCGTGGCGAAAGTGACGTCACGAAGGAAGGGGGTCCGGCCAGCGCGCCGGGCTGGCGCCAGCAGTCAGACACGACACGTCATAGAGGTCGGACGTGCGACGAGTGGTCCTGACTGTCGGACAGCTGTTTCCCACTACCGTGGATTTACGCGTCACCTGAAGTCCGCCAGTACTCTGAGAAGTCTTCCCTAGTTCATGTGTTGAACCAGAAGAGGGAATTGACGGTTATTTGAGCAACAAGTGCTCCAGTCAGGTACTGTGCCAGTAGCAGTGAAGCCGTGCAGTGACGTATGTTGACGTCTGTGGCAATTCACCAATTCGTGACAGCGTAGTGGCTGACAGAGCCACTGGGTAGCTGAGGAAGAGAGGACTATTTGGGGAAACCGAACGACTGTAGCTGAGACGTAGGCGACAGCCGTTGCTGGGAGAAGACGACGGCCAGGAGACCGACTCCAACCTTCAAGAAGTCAAGGAGGAGGACGGACCTGCAGTGAGGAGGCACGGAGACGACGCGCTAAACGGTGGGACGACGAGAGGCTCTGGTAGGACACGACGACGTGTAGTGTGGGGGCGTTCCCGACACGAGGACCAGGAGCTACATCTCGACTCTCATCGGAGGATAGGGTGAAGTAGGTGGTTCTAGTTCCCTCCCCATTCCCCTTTAGTTAGCTGTGTTATTTGGCTATATTATCTAGCCTGAAGATTTTATATGTCGTGAGCAAGTCTCACCTATGTCACGGTAAAGCACCAGGGTGCTAGACAGTACTATCAAGAGTACTTGTAATATTCATGTTGATTATTGGTGTGTACAGGCACCAGGAACCAGTGATAAATTTACTGTGTTGTGTATATCTTTCTATAGATTTTTGATATGAACATATAGTGGTAAATTATATATAATATTATGCCAGTATTTGGAGGTTAGGCTATGTGCCCAGAAACTATTTATTTTCCATGTATTGATGATTGATTTATATACCATATATATGTCTATGTTCATTCAGTGAATAATCATTTGCGAGTACAGTGAATTATTGCGTTATCGCCAACGAGAGAAAGTACTGAAAACTCCCGTGCTAATATTTCATAATATATTGTTGGATAAATAACAGTGTAAGACCATTACAGTGAATCATTGTAGAATTGATTGTAGAAAAGACTGTTTGAGCCTGAGTACAGTGTAACTAAGTAATTCGGTTTATTTGTGCCAATATCGAGTGTGCGAGTTTCTAATAATATTGGAGAATTTAAAGAAACCGCGCGCGTGAATCTAGAAAACAAGCAAATTTCGCGCGGAGAGACCATTGCGATCAGCTGTTCTTGACACTTGATGAGGAGGGGAGAGTGTTGCCCTCTAGCGGTCGCATAATATCCGTGGGAATTACCGGCCGAGTCAGGATCAGTTGATTTATCGGTTATTGTGTGGCCTTGTGACATCTTTCATACATTTTAAGTAAAATACAAAACTCTCTTTGTGTTTTTATCATTCCCTCCATTGATCTTGTGGCTATATTATACTGGTAAACATAGAGTGATAACAACAAGTACCTACCTGATTCCTGATCTTTGAGTGTGACCTTGCCAAGGCTACCACTGAATACACCAGTCCACTGAGGGTGTTACTGGCCACCTTAAACACCAGTTGGCGATCTTGTGTTTAACCGTAGAGCCCTATTGTTGGGGAGGGCACACGACAGTCGAGGTGAACGAGTCGTGTTCTCACTCTTTCTTAATAAGAGGCCGTTAAGATTGACTGGGAGACTCTCCTGGCGTGCAGTGGCGCCGTGAGGATCGAGGGAAGACCCGCAGGGCTACGGTGAGTTACCTTGAGCGTAACTATTGCTCACCCCAGAGTAAGGGTAGAGAATAATAGAGAGGTGAAACCCCCAACATTGGCGACCTTGCCAGGATATAGATCGGAGTAAAGGTTGCAGTGGTACTTGGCAGTGGTGTTAGAGATCAGGTGCAGGTTAACACTCGTAGCACAAGATGGAGGATGATAAAGTATCGAGGTTTATTGACTCTAGAGACGAACAGGTGCTGGAAGAGTGCACCAAGGCACAGTTACAGGCTATAGCGGATCATTTTGGAATAAAGCTGAAATCTGCCAGAGTTGGTGAAAGAAGACTAGAGATAAAGGCTCAGCTCAAGGCTCGAGACGAAGCTTTGGGGGAGGAACGGCCCCAAACACCTGCCAGTGAGGGTGAACACCTGAGTATTGGTGGAAGCAGCAGGGGATCCAGCGGCAGCAGGCACAGCATTAAGCTGGAAATAATGAAGCTGCAGCTAGAGGCACAGCAGCGCAGAGAAGAGCGAGAAGCAGAGGCTCAGCAGCGCAGAGAAGAGCGAGAAGCAGAAGCGCAGCTGAGGAGAGAAGAAGCACAGCAGCGCAAGGAAGAGCGAGAAGCACAGCTGCGCAAAGAAGAACAGGAGCGAGAAGCACAGATGAAGCGTGAGGAGCGAGAAGCACAGCTGCGCCGGGAAGAACAGGAGCGAGAAGCACAGACGAAGCGTGAGGAGCGAGAAGCACAGCTGCGCCGGGAAGAGCAAGAACGAGAAGCACAGCTACGCAGGGAAGAACGAGAGCAAGAAGTTAGGCTGAGACAAATGGAAATAGAAGCCAACCAGGAGGTGGAGCTGAAGCGAGCTGAACTGGGACTAGGTGCCCCTGCCCCGCCACAGGAAGACCGACGAGTGAGGGAACGAGACCTGCCGGTCTTTGTGCCTAGTGAAGCCGAAAGTTTCTTCGATCACTTTGAGAGAGTTGCTGCTATGAAGAGGTGGCCGAGGGCGGAGTGGGCGGAGTTGGTCCAAGGAAGGCTCACAGGTGAAGCTCGCCAAGCCTTCACTATGCTCGACTTCCAAGAATGCACTAACTACGATGCGGTAAAACGAGCTGTGCTCCGTTCCTTTAAGCTCACGCCAGAGTGTTACAGAAAGAGGTTTAGAGAATGTACCCGGTTGCCAGGAAAATCGTATGCGGAGACGGCGAGGGACATTGAAAGAAAGCTCCTTAAGTGGCTGGACTCTGAAGAAGCAAGGTCGGTCGAAGAGGTCAAGGAACTAATGGCCATGGAAAAGTTTATGTCCGTGCTCTCTCCTGAGATCAGGATGAGGGTAAAGGAGGCGGACATAAAGGACCTGAGGGCCGCAGCCGACCGGGCCGACATGCTAGAAGAAGCCCTACGCCCACGCCGAGAGGGACAGAACCGACCACCCGCATACGTCGGAAACGATAGGAGTTATAGAAGGACGGATGGATGGAGGACAGGAACGAGTTCTCCCAAGTCCCATTTCTCAAGTTGGAACACCCGAGGAACAAAAGGTGTTGTAGAGCCGATAGGGGAGAACCAAGCTGAGAGCTCGGGAACTGTTACTGCAGGGAAAGAAACGACAAGTGAGGCGGGAAAGACACAGGGTGTGACGGTCTCTGGAGGCAGTGCTAAGGCGAGCGGTGGCGGATGGTCTCCGCCGAGGGGCCGCTGCTACAACTGCGGAATACCCGGACACGTCGCGCGGGAGTGCAGACGCCCGAAGCAGCGGGGACACGTTGCTTTAGTGATGTTCCAGGACCAGAGGGCCGAGAGAGTGCGGGATGAACCCGTGCTGAATGGGGAGAAGAAAGTTCACCCATTCATGTGTCAAGGAACCGTAAGGATGGGGGTCGCAGACCCCATCCCCGTGAAGATGCTAAGAGACACCGGGGCTGACTTTACCCTGGTAAGTGAAACCCTGTTCCCCGAGGGTTACGAAAGTACCAGTGTGGGGGTGGCAAGTGTGACCACTGTGGGAGGCCCGGTGAGTGTGCCCCTACACCAGGTAACTTTAAATTCCGACTATGGCTGCCAGACCCTAGAGGTGGGAGTCTGTACATCAATGCCCAAGATGGAGGCACAGGTCATCTTGGGGAATGACGCATGTGGAGGATACGTCCTCCCACATCTCGTAAAAGGCGAAGAGTGCCCAGAACAACACGAGGAGACAGGCGAAGATTCGAACGTCTGTGGGGACGAGAAGGGAATCGCACCGGTGGCGATCCCAGTTTGTACTGTGACACCGAGACAACGCGAAGAACCAGGAGGTTGTGGATCTGATGGGGCTGAGGAGTCGACTGACAGCCTGGGGACAGATCACCTCTGCGTAGGACCCAGAGAACAAGCGGAGGGCGAAAGTAGCCCGAATGGTGAGTTGCAGGTGACCCTCACCAGTTCTCCAGGGGTAAACCGCACTCGTCTCGGAGAGTTACAGCAGGAGGAGTTCCCCGAGTTGGTTAGTAAGGCCGAAGGAGGACGTGTGGGTCCTGAGAAGGCTTACTTTCCATTTATCTATATTATATATGCCATGCTATTCATGATGAAGGAACGATGGACGCCAGGAGCAACCGTGGGAACGGTGAATAAATATGTCCAGAAGTTCAAAGAACGTCTCACTAGAGCGAAGGAAATGGCTAGGAAACTCCTGAAGAAGGCGCAACGTAAGATGTCGGAGTGGTACGACAGGAGAGCTGCGCAGAGGGATTTTCAGGCCGGATCCAAAGTAATGGTTGTGCTGCCAGGTAAAGGTAGAGCGACCAAGACGCGGTTCAAGAGACCGTACCGAGTGCTGCGACGGTTGGGTCCAGTGTCATACGAGATTGGGAAGCCGAATGGACCCCGGAAGAAACAGGTGTGTCGCATGGACCGCCTGAAACCTTTCTTCATTGTGGAAGGAAGAGCCGACAAGCGGGACGGAACGTATACCCGAGAAACCCAGCGGAAGACGGGTCTGAGTGTACCGAGGGACCGAGAACTCCCGGAGGAGGAAAGTAAGTGGTCCAGGGCGGACGGCACCAGTCTCGACCGCACTGAGAGTCTGACAAGGGTCAAGGTCAAGCACGTCAAGGGGAAGGACGACGTAGTAGCGGATGCCCTATCCCGCTTACACTAACCAGACATGACTCTTATTTTAAGGGGAGGGGTATGTGACGGAGTTCCCCCCTTATAATTCTCCCACGCCTGCAGTAAGAGTCATGTCTACCTTTTCCAAGCATTCTCTACGTTGCAGGCTACAATTTGATATATGGGAGAGAGTGAAGTGTTCTCGGAGACCCGAGAAATTTGTGAAATAGTAATATTTTGGCCTGTGGTATAGGCCCTTTAGGGAGCCAAGATGGCGCTTACCTCTCTGATCTCCCGCCAAAACCGTGTGACGTCAGTGGCACCGGATTGGTCACCGACAGCAATGTGGCACCGGGAGCCAATGAAAACCTCCCGTGGCGAAAGTGACGTCACGAAGGAAGGGGGTCCGGCCAGCGCGCCGGGCTGGCGCCAGCAGTCAGACACGACACGTCATAGAGGTCGGACGTGCGACGAGTGGTCCTGACTGTCGGACAGCTGTTTCCCACTACCGTGGATTTACGCGTCACCTGAAGTCCGCCAGTACTCTGAGAAGTCTTCCCTAGTTCATGTGTTGAACCAGAAGAGGGAATTGACGGTTATTTGAGCAACAAGTGCTCCAGTCAGGTACTGTGCCAGTAGCAGTGAAGCCGTGCAGTGACGTATGTTGACGTCTGTGGCAATTCACCAATTCGTGACAGCGTAGTGGCTGACAGAGCCACTGGGTAGCTGAGGAAGAGAGGACTATTTGGGGAAACCGAACGACTGTAGCTGAGACGTAGGCGACAGCCGTTGCTGGGAGAAGACGACGGCCAGGAGACCGACTCCAACCTTCAAGAAGTCAAGAAGGAGGACGGACCTGCAGTGAGGAGGCACGGAGACGACGCGCTAAACGGTGGGACGACGAGAGGCTCTGGTAGGACACGACGACGTGTAGTGTGGGGGCGTTCCCGACACGAGGACCAGGAGCTACATCTCGACTCTCATCGGAGGATAGGGTGAAGTAGGTGGTTCTAGTTCCCTCCCCATTCCCCTTTAGTTAGCTGTGTTATTTGGCTATATTATCTAGCCTGAAGATTTTATATGTCGTGAGCAAGTCTCACCTATGTCACGGTAAAGCACCAGGGTGCTAGACAGTACTATCAAGAGTACTTGTAATATTCATGTTGATTATTGGTGTGTACAGGCACCAGGAACCAGTGATAAATTTACTGTGTTGTGTATATCTTTCTATAGATTTTTGATATGAACATATAGTGGTAAATTATATATAATATTATGCCAGTATTTGGAGGTTAGGCTATGTGCCCAGAAACTATTTATTTTCCATGTATTGATGATTGATTTATATACCATATATATGTCTATGTTCATTCAGTGAATAATCATTTGCGAGTACAGTGAATTATTGCGTTATCGCCAACGAGAGAAAGTACTGAAAACTCCCGTGCTAATATTTCATAATATATTGTTGGATAAATAACAGTGTAAGACCATTACAGTGAATCATTGTAGAATTGATTGTAGAAAAGACTGTTTGAGCCTGAGTACAGTGTAACTAAGTAATTCGGTTTATTTGTGCCAATATCGAGTGTGCGAGTTTCTAATAATATTGGAGAATTTAAAGAAACCGCGCGCGTGAATCTAGAAAACAAGCAAATTTCGCGCGGAGAGACCATTGCGATCAGCTGTTCTTGACACTTGATGAGGAGGGGAGAGTGTTGCCCTCTAGCGGTCGCATAATATCCGTGGGAATTACCGGCCGAGTCAGGATCAGTTGATTTATCGGTTATTGTGTGGCCTTGTGACATCTTTCATACATTTTAAGTAAAATACAAAACTCTCTTTGTGTTTTTATCATTCCCTCCATTGATCTTGTGGCTATATTATACTGGTAAACATAGAGTGATAACAACAAGTACCTACCTGATTCCTGATCTTTGAGTGTGACCTTGCCAAGGCTACCACTGAATACACCAGTCCACTGAGGGTGTTACTGGCCACCTTAAACACCAGTTGGCGATCTTGTGTTTAACCGTAGAGCCCTATTGTTGGGGAGGGCACACGACAGTCGAGGTGAACGAGTCGTGTTCTCACTCTTTCTTAATAAGAGGCCGTTAAGATTGACTGGGAGACTCTCCTGGCGTGCAGTGGCGCCGTGAGGATCGAGGGAAGACCCGCAGGGCTACGGTGAGTTACCTTGAGCGTAACTATTGCTCACCCCAGAGTAAGGGTAGAGAATAATAGAGAGGTGAAACCCCCAACAACCTCTAGGCGGCCCTTTATGTACCTCTAGGCAGCCCTTTATGTATCTCTAGGCGGCCCTTTATGTGCCTCTAGGCGGCCCTTTATGTACCTCTGGGCGGCCCTTTATGTACCTCTAGGCGGCCCTTTATGCATCTCTATGCAACTCTGTATGTGCCTCTAGGCGGCCCTTTATGTACCTCTAGGAGGCTCTTTATGTGCCTCTAGGCGGCCCTGTATGTACCTCTAGGCGGCCCTTTATGTATCTCTAGGCAACTCTGTCTATGCCTCTAGGCGGCCCTTTATGTGCCTCTAGGCGCCTTTTATGTGCCTCTAGGCGGCTCTTTATGTACCTTTAGGCGGCTCTGTATGTGCCTATAGGCGGCCCTTTATGTACCTCTAGGCGGCCCTTTATGTACCTCTAGGCGGCACTCTATGTGCCTATAGGCGGCCCTTTATGCATCTGTAGGAAACTCTGTATGTGCCTCTAGGCGGCACTTTATGTACCTCTAGGCGGCCCTTTATGTGCCTCTAGGCGGCCCTTTATGTACCTCTAGGCGGCCCTTTATGTGTCTCTAGGCGGCCTCTTTATGTACCTCTAGGTGGCCCTTTTATATGCCTCTAGGCGGCCCCTTTATGTACCTCTAAGTGGCCCTTTTATATGCCTCTAGGCGGCCCCTTTATGTACCTCTAGGTGGCCCTTTTATATGCCTCTAGGCGGCCCCTTTATGTACCTCTAGGCGGCCCTTTTATATGCCTCTAGGCGACCCCTTTATTCACCTCTAGGCGGTCCCTTTATGTGCCTCTAGTCGGCCCCTTTATGTGCCTCTAGGTGGACATTTATGTGCCTCTAGGCGGCCCATTATGGACCTCTAAGAAGCCCTTTATGGGCCTCTAGGCGGCCCTTTGTGTACCTCTAGGCGGTCCCTTTATGTTCTTGTAGGCGGCCCTTTATGCGATTCTAGGCGGCCTCTTTATGTAACTCCAGGCGGCTCTTTTATGTTCCTCTAGGCGGCCCCTTTATGTGCCTCTAGGCGGCCCTTAATGCGACTCTAGGCAGCATCTTTATGTGCCTCCAGGTGGCCCTTATATGTGCCTCTTGGCGGCCCTTATATGTACCTCTAGGCGGCCCCTTTATGTGCCTCTATGCTGTCCCTTTATGTGTCTCTAGGCGGCCGCTTTATGTGCTTCTGGGCGGCAATTTATGTATCTCTAGGAGGCCCTTTATGTGCCTCTTGGCGGCCCGTATATGTGCCTCTAGACGGCCCCTTATGTGCCTCCAGGCGGCCCTTAATGCGACTCTAGGCAGCATCTTTATGTGCCTCTGAGCGGCCCTTTATGTGCCTCTGGGCGGCCCATTTATGTACCTCTAGGCGGTCTTTTTATGTGCTTCTAGGCAGCCCTTTATGTGCCTCTAGCTGGCCTCTTTATGTGCCTCTAGGCGGCCCCTTTATGTACCTCTAGGTGGCCCTTTATGTGCCTCTAGGCGGCCCCTTTATGTACGTTGACCAGACCACACACTAGAAGTTGAAGGGACGACGACGTTTCGGTCCGTCCTGGACCATTCTCAAGTTGATTGTGATGAGGAGGTCGAGACAGGCAATAAATAGGCAAGAGAGAGCTGAGGAGGAAAGTAAGGTGTAGGGGATAGTAGTAATAATGAGAACTGCAGAGGGCCTATTGGCCCATACAAGTCAGGTCCCATTATAACCACCGTAGGAGACTGTAATAGGAATAAGAAGATGATAGCAAGGGAGCGTAGGAGAAGACAATGAACAGAAAAATGGGGAGAAGAGAGAAAGAAAAGGAAAAAGAAAGAAAGATAAATGGAAGTGGTAAGCTTATGTTAAGTCACGTGTGTTAGAAAGATTAGAGCATTTGAGTATATACTGAGAAAGGGAAGAGTCCACAGCAACAAAGCCAGGACTCAAGTTCATGTTGGGTACATTGTGTATAAGAGCCGATTCTACAAGACGGCGTCTGTGTAGAGTAGAGGCAGGAAAGATTATTTTGGAGGAAGACCAATCAATGGGATGATTAGAATCCCTCACATGGCAGAAGAGAGCATTGTTAGTGTCTGCAGACATAACACTTCTCTTGTGTTCTTTAAGTCTGTCATTCAGTGTACGGCCAGTTTCACCAAAGTATTGGAGAGGACAAGAAGAACAGGAAATAGAGTAGACACCAGCAGCATTAGAAGCAGGAGGAGCAGTGTGAACTAAATTGCTACGAAGTGTGTTACATAAAGGGCCACCTAGAGGTACATAAAGGGCCACCTAGAGGTACATAAAGGGCCACCTAGAGGCACATAAAAGGGCCGCCTAGAGGCAATGTGCTGCTCCTCCTCCTTATGTACCTCTAGTCGGCCCTTTGTATGCCTCTAGGCTGCCCTTTATGTGCCTCTAGGCGGTCATTTATGTACCTCTAGGCGGCCCTTTATGTTCCTCTAGGCGACGATTTATGTGCCTCTAGGCTGCCCTTTATGTACCTCTAGTCGGCCCTTTATGTTCCTCTAGACGGCCCGTTTATGTACCTCTAGGCAACCCTTTATGTACCTCTAGGCGGCCCCTTTACATACCTCTAGGCGGCCACTTTATGTGCCTCTAGGCGGCCTTCTATGTACCTCTAAGCGGCCCTTTATGTACCGCTAGGCGGCCTTTTATGTACCTCTAAGCGGGTTTTATTTGCCTTTAGGCGGCCTTTTAGGTGCCCCTTGGCGGCCCCTTTATGTGCCTCTAGGCGGCCTTTTATGTACCTCTAGGCGGCCGTTTATGTGCCTCTAGGCGGCCCCTTTATGTGCCTCTAGACGACATTTTATGTACCTCTAGGTGGCCCTTTATGTACCTCTAGGCGGCCCTTTATGTGCCTCTAGGTGGCCCTTTATGTACCTCTAGGCGGCCCCTTTAAGTGCTTCTAGGTGGCCCTTT
>NC_091187.1:23631941-23734441 GCF_040958095.1 Procambarus clarkii
AGTTAAAGAACAAATTGAAAATAACAAATAAAGCTGGAACCGAATATTGCATTAACATATGAACACATTTTGTAAAATTTGGTTTATTTGGAAATCACTTATATTTTTGGTCAATTAAGTGACTGTATTGTGGTTAATGCAGTCGGATCATCACCGATTACATCCGAGTTTGATTCCCTGGCAGTGTGAGATGCTCAGCCTCCTGATACCTCTGTTCACCTAGCAGTAAACATTAACCTGGAAATTAGTCAACTGTTGAGGGATGCATCCTGAGGAAGGTCTGTCGTTGGCTTAGGAAGGCCTACATAAGCCTAACAAGCTGCCCGTCTCCGACAGTGAGAAACAATGTTATGTTTTTAAACATAATATAATAACAAAACCAGCGTGGGACATTTACTGCTTGTGTGAAACTTGACAACAGTTGTGTGAGGTGAGAATCATACGGCCCAATATGGCGGCCTCGAGTCCTGTTATCCAACCGGAAGATGTGAACAGACTGCGGTATGGACTGGCTGTGACTAAGGCAGGACGAGACGCGCTAGCAAGTGTGTTTATGTGGTCGTACCGGGGCACCTTCCCAGTAGTGACTTACCTCACTCAGGACTTGGGGTACACCAATGCTAAGTACAGGCGTGTCTTCGATGCTCAACAGAGGGATAAACTCGAAGTTTCCTCTGACGCGGCTACTTTTGACATCACCCTGTTGTATAAACTCCTGCAACATGTGTGTGGTCTGGCTGAGATGAATGACCCCACGTGGACCACTCCAGGGCCTCAGGGACCATCACTTGAACACCTCATTTACAGCCTGAAGCAACACCGAAACACGTTGGCCCATGATAATGTGGGAATGTCAGTGCAAGATCTTACGTCAACACTGACGGAGCTCAGTGACTTATTGGCTAAGATGCTGGCTGAGGCCGGCGTCCGGTGTGGGACAAACAGCCAGGATGTGGACCACGTGACCAGAGATGTCACCGAGTATATTGGTGGTCTGCTAGCGAAGGTCAGAGAGCCGCTGGATCCCTCAGATGTGGCGTACTTGCTTCAGCTCCGCCAGGAGATTAAGATGTTCAAAAGCCACATCACAGAAGAGGTTAAGCAGATGAGCAAGCAGGAGCTAACTGGCGGGTATAAACTTCTGTACCAGATTGTTCCCGCACCTTGGCTCCTCCTCAACATTAACTACAACCCAAGTCTTGCTTTTACACGACTACGACTCCTTGAAGATCCTGTCATAGGGGCAAGACCCTCCCACGCTGCCAAGGGTCAGGATATAAACTTTGAAGACATCTTGAGCATGAGACGAGAGGACGGAAGAGTCCCTGAGTGTGTCCTCCTGACGGGGGAAGGTGGTATGGGAAAGACAACTTTACTCAAGCTCATCCTCGAGAAGTGGGTAGAGGACCCTGCTGCCATACGTCACCTGGGCACTGTGGACCTCGTTTTCTATGTACAGTGCAGGGACTCACATCTTAATACCGTCGATGGTCTCCTCCGCCAGTTGCTGCCTCAAACACTTCTTGATTCTGGTGCCGATTTCCAACTGTTTAAGGAGATAATCTTGAGCTTAAATATATTAGTCCTGATTGACGGCTACGACGAGGTCAACGACCATTCAGGAAGGCTGGTGAAGGAGCTGTTGCACCTGCCTGGCAAGGATGTGAGGTTGGTGATAACCACACGGCCGGGGTGGGACCAACAACTGTCACAGCTCGTCCCACACACCAGACCTCGCTGCAACATCCTCGTCTTGGGCATCACTCCAGAACGTCGTGTGGAGTTCGCCGAGAGAACCATCAAGGTGCTGGTGGAGGAAGAGAGCCAACGGAGTGTCATCACAGGGAGGTTTACCCAGCGGCTGGAGCAGATGAGTCAGTTCCTGGGTGAGTACCTCAACACTCCACTCACCTTGACCTTGTTGGCGCTGCTGTGTGTCGAGGCTCCAGAAGAATTTAACAACCTCACCACAAACACTCAAGTCTACGAGAAGATTCATGACTTCATAACCAACAAATTAGTGTCCAGACTCACAGACAAACACGTGACCGAACCCAAAGGAAAATGTGACGAAAATGTGAAAAAGTTTTTGAGGTTCTTAGAAGAGATTAGTTTAAGAGGGATCCAGAGGCAGGAGTACGACCTTTGGCCGGAGACGGAAGCGGAGATTAGGGAGAAGTGTGACACTCTGGGACTGCCACAGGAGGAGGTCTTGTCCAACTATTTCACAAGAACCAGCTACCGTCGGGGCCTCAATGTGGTGTGGGTGTTTGGCTATTTTCACGCCAGGTACCAGGAGTATTGTGCCAGCAGGAGGCTGGTCGATCTCTTGTTGAGGGCTGAGCAAGACCGAGGTGATCCAGCATCACACCGTGTATCAGGGGAAAGCTCTACAATCATTGACCTCTTGGTGGTTGTTGTACTTAAGGAAAAACGCTCCTTGGGAGATCACCTGAGAGTGTCAAAGTTTGATATTAGCGTGCTACAAGAGTTTATTGAGCGCCCCAGATGGCAGAACATTTTAGTCAGCACTACCGGGATGTTCTGTGCCCGGGGAGTAGAGCACAGGTTCATTACTCACATAATTGACCTGTGCGTGATGGATTTACGTTTGACTGACGAGCTGTATAAGCACGTAGCAGAGTCCCGCGGGAGTGAGCACGTCATCCAAGCCGTGTGTGAGAAGCTGCGTACAAAACAAGAGTGGCTAATAAAGAGTGTTGTCTCGTGTGTTGTCCTGCCGCTTGTTCTTAAGAAGGTGACACCTAACAACATTTACCTAATCATATACGATTCATCCCAACTAAAGCAGTGTCTGTCTACACTGTCTGTGCTGGCAAAAATGAAGGTAACCATATCCTTAGATCTTGGCTATAGTTTATACAGCAAAGAGAGTAGTGTTATAACAAAACAATGTTTGGAGAGGCTGACAGCCCCCGGCAGTAAGTGTACCTTAGAGCGGTTTACTGGTGTCTCGTCTGAGGCAGCCATACCCCTCCTGCCTCTCACCCTCGAGATCCTCCAACTGTGCCTCACACCACAGCAACTGCCCATCCAACTGTCCGTTCTCATCCGTCACCTGCCTCACCTTCCTCACCTGCAGCGTCTTGGTAAATATTCATATTTTCCACCATAATTTTTAAGGTTATTTATTAATACCAAAATTACGCAAAGGGCTTCATTCATCATGTTTAAAATAGTAATTCAGATTTACATTGTTTACATATATGTTTACAACCTTATGGACGAAAGATTCCTTATATTGTTTACAAACATAATCACCTTAAGGGTGACAAACACCTTATATTGTTTACAAATATAGTCACCTAAAGAGCGACAAACACCTGATATTATTTACAATTATAGTCACCCTAAGGGTGACAAACCTTCTACTTTGATTACAAATATAGACTTATTAAGGGCGACTACTCCATGAATAATAAATTTTCGAAACATTCCGCTGCTGTATATATTCTTGTGCATAAATAATTTCATGAAGTATTTAGCGACGCCATACTTTTGGTTCAGATGACTTACCACTTTGACTTTGACTCGTGGTACAGATCTCCTTTCACTGTGACCTAATTCCTGTTCAAGATGACCTTTCACTGTGACCTAATTCCTGTTCAAGATGACCTTTCACTGTGACCTAATTCCTGTTCAGGATGACCTTTCACTGTGACCTAATTCCTGTTTAAGATGACCTTTTACTGTGACCTAATTCCTGTTCAAGATGACCTTTCACTGTGACCTAATTCCTGTCCAGGATGACCTTTCACTGTGACCTAATTCCTGTTCAGGATAACCTTTCACTGTGACCTAATTCCTGTTCAAGATGACCTTTCACTATGACCTAATTCCTTTTCAAGATGACCTTTCACTGTGACCTAATTCCTGTTTAAGATGACCTTTCACTGTGACCTAATTCCAGTCCAAGATGACCTTTCACTGTGACCTAATTCCTGTTTAAGATGACCTTTCACTGTGACCTAATTCCTGTTTAAGATGACCTTTCACTGTGACCTAATTCCTGTTTAAGATGACCTTTCACTGTGACCTAATTCCTGTCCAAGATTACCTTTTACTGTGACCTAATTCCTGTTTAAAATGACCTTTCAGTGTGACCTAATTCCTGTCCAAGATGACCTTTCACTGTGACCTTGATCCTTGGTTAATTAGACCTTCCGTAACTCTGATCCTTAATTCAGGTGACCCATCTATCCCTATGACCTTGATACTTGGTCCAGATGACCTTTCACTGTGACCTTGTCTTAGTTTATATGACCTTTTAATGAGACCTTGACCATTGATAAAGATGACTATGACTGTGACCTTGACCACTGATACAGATAACCTTGGCTGTGACCTTCACAATTGAAATAAATAACCCTTAAATGTGATCTTGAAAATTGATACAGATGACCTTGACCGTGGCTTTTAAAAGCTATTAATACATAGTTTAGATGCTATTAATACTGTCCAAAATACGGACTTGTCATCAGGTAATAAACCCAGCAGTAAGGTGAGTGGATGGCTCAGTATGTCTTCTTGTTATATCTTAGAACATACCAGTAACGACAGTGACTGTATCTCAGTGTATGTCTTCAGCCATTACCCTGGACGCCACGGGCTACGTGGACCCGGACACCCTGGACGCCACGGGCTACGTGGTCCCGGACACCTTGGACGCCACGGGCAACGTGGACCCTGACACCCTGGACGCCACGGGCTACGTGGACCCGGACACCCTGGACACTCTGCCGTACCAGGGAAGGACGCTCATCCTGACCATCAGGCGGCGAGTCACTGATGACGACCCCGCCATAGACTGGTGCTGCCACCTGGCGGCTCAGCTGTGTCCTCCCTCAAGAGGAGGGTATACTGCCTTGGACTTCTCTGACATGCGTCTCACCAGTACGTATTGACGACATTTTAACTCGTGAATATCTGTAACTCAGTTATTTAATTCACAGTGCTTCCAGTGGTTTCAAAAATATTTTTACATTAAAAGTCATGAATTAGAGAAGTTATAGGACTTCTTGAGTAACTTTGAGCACCGTTTAGCGACCAAGAATATTCATTAAGCAAGCTTCACTGCTTATAAGATAACACTGATCAATATTTAGCCCAACATTGTCTTGCTTAATACAAGCTAGATTTACTTGATATAAGTTTTCTTTGGCATGAGTGTGTGACATAGACAGGTGTGGGTGGGGAGAGTAGCCAGCTGTGGGCTTTAGTGTTCCCTCTCATGTGCAGGTGTGGGTCGGGAGAGTAGCCAGGTGTGGGCTTCCGTGTTCCCTCTCATCTACAGGTATGGGTCGGGAGAGTAGCCAGGTGTGACAACGTTTGTTTTCATGTATTAGCTACGTTATTGTGTGGTTGTAAATAAGTTGCCACAACTTACTGCACAACTTTGGCTAAACAGTTTTGAGACCGTGTCGCAACCTTAAATGTTGCATAAAAATCGTTTTCCTGATTGATGGAATATATTTAAAAAATGTAGAAATATTTTAAAAATATATTTTTACATATACTAGAAATAAAACTGAAGCATAATAAAAGGTAGGTTAAAAATATTTTATTCATTACTTTCACTTAATGGAGAATCCATGGTAGTGGTGGTGGAATTGTTGCTGGGTTGTGGTTGGTGGCTGTGATGGTAGGTTGTGATTGGTGGCAGTGGTGGGTGATGTTTATTGTTGGTGGTAGTGGTGGTTAATAGTTGTGGTTGGTGGTGGTGGTGGTTGGTAATTGTGGTGGCTGATGGTTGTGATTAGTGGTAGTGGTGGTTAATGTTTATGGTGGTTGAGGTTGTGGTGGTTTAAAGTATTGGTGGTTGATAACTCTGGTGGTTGATATCTGTGATGGTTGATGGTGGTGATAGTTAATGGTTGTGGTGGTTGATGGTAGTGTTTGTTGATGGTTATGGTGGTTGATGGTAGTGTTTGTTGATGGGTATGGTGGTTGATGGTAGTGTTTATTGATGGTTGTGGTGGTTGATGGTAGTGTTTGTTGATGGGTGTGGTGGTTGATGGTAGTGTTTGTTGCTGGTTGTGGTGGTTGATGGAAGTGTTTGTTGATGGTTGTGGTGGTTGATGGTAGTGTTTGTTGATGGTTGTGGTGGTTGATGGTAGTGTTTGTTGATGGATGTGGTGGTTGATGGTTGTGGTGGTTGATAGTTGTGGTGGTTGATGGTTGTGGTGGTTGATGGTAGTGTTTGTCGATGGTAGTAGTGGTTGATGGTTGTGGTGGTTGATGGTTGTGGTGGTTGATGGTAGTGTTTGTTGATGGTTGTGGTGGTTGATGGTAGTGTTTGTTGATGGTAGTGTTTGTTGATGGTTGTGGTGGTTGATGGTAGTGTTTGTCGATGGTAGTAGTGGTTGATGGTTGTGGTGGTTGATGGTTGTGGTGGTTGATGGTAGTGTTTGTTGATGGTAGTGGTGGTTGATGGTTGTGGTGGTTGATGGTAGTGTTTGTTGATGGTAGTGGTGGTTGATGGTTGTGGTGGTTGATGGTAGTGTTTGTTGATGGTTGTGGTGGTTGATGGTAGTGGTGGTTGATGGTTGTGGTGGCTGATGGTAGTATTTGTTGATAGTTGTGTTGGTTGATTGTTGTGGTGGTTGATGGTTGCGGTGGATGATGGTAGTGTTTGTTGATAGTTGTGGTGGTTGATTGTTGTGGTGGTTGATGGTTGTGGTGGCTGATGGTAGTATTTGTTGATAGTTGTGGTGGTTGATTGTTGTGGTGGTTGATAGTTGTGGTGGTTGATGGTTGTGGTGGTTGATGGTTGTGGTGGTTGATGGTTGTGGTGGTTGATTGTTGTGGTGGTTGATGGTTGTGGTGGTTGATGGTAGTGTTTGTTGATGGTTGTGGTGGTTGATGGTAGTGTTTGTTGATGGTTGTGGTGGTTGATGGTAGTGTTTGTTGATGGTAGTGGTGGTTGATGGTTGTGGTGGTTGATGGTTGTGGTGGTTGATGGTAGTGTTTGCTGATGGTTGTGGTGGTTGATGGTAGTGTTTGTTGATGGTAGTGGTGGTTGATGGTTGTGGTGGTTGATGGTAGTGTTTGTTGATGGTAGTGGTGGTTGATGGTTGTGGTGGTTGATGGTAGTGTTTGTTGATGGTTGTGGTGGTTGATGGTTGTGGTGGCTGATTGTAGTGTTTGTTGATGGTAGTGGTGGTTGATGGTAGTGTTTGTTGATGGTAGTGGTGGTTGATGGTTGTGGTGGTTGATGGTAGTGGTGGTTGATGGTTGCGGTGGTTGATTGTTGTGGTGGTTGATGGTTGTGGTGGTTGATTGTTGTGGTGGTTGATTGTTGTGGTGGTTGATTGTTGTGGTGGTTGATTGTTGTGGTGGTTGATTGTTGTGGTGGTTGATTGTTGTGGTGGTTGATTGTTGTGGTGCTTGATGGTTGTGGTGGTTGATTGTTGTGGTGCTTGATGGTTGTGGTGGTTGATTGTTGTGGTGGTTGATTGTTGTGGTGGTTGATTGTTGTGGTGGTTGATGGTTGTAGTGGTTGATTGTTGTGGTGGTTGATTGTTGTGGTGGTTGATTGTTGTGGTGGTTGATTGTTGTGGTGGTTAATGGTTGTTGTGGTTGATTGTTGTGGTGGTTAAAGGTAGTGGGGGTTGATTGTTGTGGTGGTTGATGGTTGTGGTGGATGATGGTAGTGTTTGTTGATAGTTGTGGTGGTTGGTTGTTGTGGTGGTTGATGGTTGTGATGGTTGATTGTTGTGGTGGTTGATGGTTGTGGTGGTTGATTGTTGTGGTGGTTGATTGTTGTGGTGGTTGATTGTTGTGGTGGATAATTGTTGTGGTGGTTGATGGTTATGGTGGTTGATTGTTGTTCTGGTTGAATGTTGTGGTGGTTGATTGTTGTGGTGGTTAAAGGTAGTGGGGGTTGATTGTTGTGGTGGTTGATGGTTGTGGTGGATGATGGTAGTGTTTGTTGATAGTTGTGGTGGTTGGTTGTTGTGGTGGTTGATGGTTGTGGTGGTTGATTGTTGTGGTGGTTGATTGTTGTGGTGGTTGATTGTTGTGGTGGGTGATTGTTGTGGTGGTTGATGGTTGTAGTGGTCGATTGTTGTGGTGGTTGATTGTTGTGGTGGTTGATTGTTGTGGTGGTTGATTGTTGTGGTGGTTGATTGTTGTGGTGGTTGATTGTTGTGGTGGTTAATGGTTGTGGTGGTTGATTGTTGTGGTGGTTAAAGGTAGTGGGGGTTGATTGTTGTGGTGGTTGATGGTTGTGGTGGATGATGGTAGTGTTTGTTGATAGTTGTGGTGGTTGGTTGTTGTGGTGGTTGATGGTTGTGGTGGTTGATTGTTGTGGTGGTTGATGGTTGTGGTGGTTGATTGTTGTGGTGGTTGATTGTTGTGGTGGATGATTGTTGTGGTGGTTGATTGTTTTGGTGGTTGATTGTTGTGGTGGTTGATGGTTGTTGTGGTTGATTGTTGTGGTGGTTAATGGTTGTGGTGGTTGATTGTTGTGGTGGTTAAAAGTAGTGGGGGTTGATTGTTGTGGTGGTTGATGGTTGTGGTGGATGATGGTAGTGTTTGTTGATAGTTGTGGTGGTTGAATGTTGTGGTGGTTGATTGTTGTGGTGGATGATTGTTTTGGTGGTTGATTATTGTGGTGGTTGATGGTTGTGGTGGCTGATTGTTGTTTTGGTTAATGGTTGTGGTGGTTGATTGTTGTGGTGGTTAATGGTAGTGGGGGTTGATTGTTGTGGTGATTGATGGTTGTGGTGGTTAATTATTGTGGTGGTTGATGGTTGTGGTGGTTGATTGTTGTGGTGGTTGATGGGTGTGGTTGGGGGGTTAATTGCAGTGGTGGTTGTTGTAATTCGTGATGGTAGTGGTTGATTGTTGTACTTTATGTAGTGGCGATTGTTGGTTATATTTCGCGTGGGTGGTGGTTTATTAATTGTGGTGTTTGGTGGTAGTGGTGGTTGATTGTTGGTGGTAGTGGTGGTTGATTGTTGAGGTTGTTGTGGTGGTTTATGGTTGTTGGTGGTTGATAGTTGTGGTTAATGGTAGTGGTTGTTGATAGTAGTGGTTGAGGGTAGTGGTAGATGGTGGTTGTCGTCGTTTGTGGTTGACTGTACTGGTAGTTGTTGAGGTTCGTGATATTGGTGGTTGATTGTTGTATTTTGTGGTAGTGGTGGTTGATTATATTTGACAGTAGTCGTGTTTGATTGTTGTTGGTGGTAGGGGTGGTTGATTGTTGTAGTTGGTGTTGGTTTATGGTTGTTGTTGATAGTAGTTGTGGTTGATTGTTGTGGTTGTTGATGATTGAGGTGGTTGATGATTGTTTAGGTTGATGGTTATTGATGGTTATGGTTATTGATAGTAGTTGAAATTGAAATTGAAATAAGTTTATTGAGGTAAAATACACACAAAGGGATGAGGTAGCTCAAGCTATTCTCTCCCCGTTCAGTACAACGTGTTCATACATATATAGACACACATCACAAACAATAAACATATTACCGAACATTCTGAGAGATAAACATATACATTTCCTCCTTTACACTAGTAGTATGGTATCAGACGTACACACAAATACTTTTATGACTTAGGTATACTGTATAGACAATTTGCAAGAGACATGCAGATAATTCAACAAAAGATTACAGTCTTGGTGCAAAATTCTTATATCTCTCCAGAATATCATCAACCTTTCCGTTGTGACACATCCAGGCTATTTGTTCAAGAACAGTCCTTATCTCAATGTTTCTATATACATTAATCAACGGACAATCAAGAACATAATGGGCAAGGGTGTGAGACCTTAACATACCACATAGTTGACACTTCGTGTCATTATCATGAACATCTATCCCATATTCCCAGTAATATTTGTACCCAAGCCTGAGCCGCATGTGCACAGTCACTCCAAGCATTTCTCCTTTTGCCATAAGTGAAATGGGTGTTTTGACTCACATACATGTAGTGTTGCATGGTTTGGCTTCCCTCAT
Source organism: Procambarus clarkii (assembly GCF_040958095.1). Taxonomy (NCBI): domain Eukaryota; kingdom Metazoa; phylum Arthropoda; class Malacostraca; order Decapoda; family Cambaridae; genus Procambarus; species Procambarus clarkii. The sequence continues at coordinate 23,641,922 of NC_091187.1, forward strand.
ACATTATACCTCTCCTCGCCACTTCTGCCTGTGCCTGAATATTTCTGATTTTGCTTCTTATTTGTCTCATTGTGAATTCACATTCGATGTCAACTTGTTGTTTTAATGTGGCACGTTTGGCCAAGTCATCCGCCACCTCGTTGAGCACTATTCCAACATGAGATGGAATCCACATGAATTTCACATTGTGACCTTTCAGCTGTATCTCAATTATTCTTTTCTTACAATCCTCAACTATGGACATGAAGACTGGATTTCGACTGTTTAAGGACTCAACTGCTCCTCGGCTATCGACAAATACAAAAACATCTTTGTCGTCATGACGTACTTCCTCCAAACACGCCAGAATGGCCTGCAGTTGAGCACTGATAGTAATGGTGGTTGGTTGTTGTAGTTAGAGGAGGAGGTCGAGGAGGAAGGAGGAGGAGTAAGGAGGAGAAAGAGGAGGAAGGAGAAGGTCGAGGAGGAAGGAGAAGGTCGAGGAGGAAGGAGAAGGTCGAGGAGGAAGGAGAAGGTCGAGGAGGAAGGAGAAGGTCGAGGAGGAAGGAGAAGGTCAAGGAAGAAAGAGGAGAAGGTCGAGGAGGAAGAATGAGAAGATCGAGGAGGAAGTAGAAGGTCAAGGAAGAAAGAGGAGAAGGTCGAGGAGGAAGAATGAGAAGGTCGAGGAGGAGAAGGTGTAGGTGGTGGCTGTTGGTTGTTGTTAGTGGATATTGATGGTTGAAGAACATAGAAGGATTAGGAAAAATAAGGAAGGCAGGAACGAGAAGGAAGTTTAAGGTAGGAGTAGGAAGATTACAGAAGGTGGAGTGGTGTGTGGCAGTGGTGGAGAGTGGTGTGTGGCAGTGGTGGAGAGTGGTGTGTGACAGTGGTGGAGAGTGGTGTGTGGCAGTGGTGGAAAGTGGTGTGTGACAGTGGTGGAGAGTGGTGTGTGACAGTGGTGGAGAGTGGTGTGTGACAGTGGTGGAGAGTGGTGTGTGGCACTGGTGGAGAGTGGTGTGTGACAGTGGTAGAGAGTGGTGTGTGACAGTGGTGGAGAGTGGTGTGTGGCAGTGGTGGAAAGTGGTGTGTGACAGTGGTGGAGAGTGGTGTGTGACAGTGGTGTGTGACAGTGGTGGAGAGTGGTGTGTGACAGTGGTGGAGAGTGGTGTGTGGCAGTGGTGGAAAGTGGTATGTGACAGTGGTGGAGAGTGGTGTGTGACAGTGGTGGAGAGTGGTGTGTGACAGTGGTGAAGAGTGGTGTGTGACAGTGGTAGAGAGTGGTGTGTGACAGTGGTTGAGAGTGGTGTGTGACAGTGGTGGAGAGTGGTGTGTGGCAGTGGTGTGTGACAGTGGTGTGTGACAGTGGTGGAGAGTGGTGTGTGACAGTGGTGGAGAGTGGTGTGTGACAGTGGTGGAGAGTGGTGTGTGGCAGTGGTGTGTGACAGTGGTGGAAAGTGGTGTGTGGCAGTGGTGTGGAGAGTGGTGTGTGACAGTGGTGGAGAGTGGTGTGTGGCAGTGGTGGAAAGTGGTGTGTGACAGTGGTGGAGAGTGGTGTGTGACAGTGGTGGATAGTGGTGTGTGGCAGTGGTGGAAAGTGGTGTGTGACAGTGGTGGAGAGTGGTGTGTGACAGTGGTGTGTGGCAGTGGTGGGGAGTGGTGTGTGACAGTGGTGGATAGTGGTGTGTGGCAGTGGTGGAAAGTGGTGTGTGACAGTGGTGGAGATTGGTGTGTGACAGTGGTGGAGAGTGGTGTGTGACAGTGGTAGAGAGTGGTGTGTGACAGTGGTGGAGAGTGGTGTGTGGCAGTGGTGTGTGACAGTGGTGTGTGACAGTGGTGGAGAGTGGTGTGTGACAGTGGTGTGTGACAGTGGTGGAGAGTGGTGTGTGACAGTGGTGGAGAGTGGTGTGTGGCAGTGGTGTGTGACAGTGGTGGAAAGTGGTGTGTGACAGTGGTGGAGAGTGGTGTGTGACAGTGGTGTGTGACAGTGGTGGAGAGTGGTGTGTGACAGTGGTGGAGAGTGGTGTGTGACAGTGGTGGAGAGTGGTGTGTGACAGTGGTGGAGAGTGGTGTGTGACAGTGGTGTGTGACAGTGGTGGAGAGTGGTGTGTGACAGTGGTGGAGAGTGGTGTGTGGCAGTGGTGGAGAGTGGTGAGTGACAGTGGTGGAGAGTGGTGTATGACAGTGGTGAAGAGTGGTGTGTGACAGTGGTGGAGAGTGGTGTGTGACAGTGGTGGAGAGTGGTGTGTGTCAGTGGTGGAGAGTGGTGTGTGGCAGTGGTGGAGAGTGGTGTGTGACAGTGGTGGAGAGTGGTGTGTGACAGTGGTGGAGAGTGGTGAGTGACAGTGGTGGAGAGTGGTGTGTGACAGTGGTGAAGAGTGGTGTGTGACAGTGGTAGAGAGTGGTGTGTGACAGTGGTGGAGAGTGGTGTGTGACAGTGGTGGAGAGTGGTGTGTGACAGTGGTGTGTGACAGTGGTGGAAAGTGGTGTGTGACAGTGGTGGAGAGTGGTGTGTGACAGTGGTGTGTGACAGTGGTGGAGAGTGGTGTGTGACAGTGGTGGAGAGTGGTGTGTGACAGTGGTGGAGAGTGGTGTGTGACAGTGGTGGAGAGTGGTGTGTGACAGTGGTGGAGAGTGGTGTGTGACAGTGGTGGAGAGTGGTGTGTGGCAGTGGTGGAGAGTGGTGTTGGACAGTGGTGGAGAGTGGTGTGTGGTAGTGATGGAGAGTGGTGAGGGACAGTGGTGGAGAGTGGTGTGTGACAATGGTGGAGAGTGGTGTGTGACAGTGGTGGAGAGTGGTGTGTGACAGTGGTGGAGAGTGGTGTGTGACAGTGGTGGAGAGTGGTGTGTGACAGTGGTGGAGAGTGGTGTGTGACAGTGGTGGAGAGTGGTGTGTGACAGTGGTGGAGAGTGGTGTGTGACAGTGGTGGAGAGTGGTGTGTGACAGTGGTGGAGAGTGGTGTGTGACAGTGGTGGAGAGTGGTGTGTGACAGTGGTGGAGAGTGGTGTGTGGCAGTGGTGGAGAGTGGTGTGTGACAGTGGTGAAGAGTGGTGTGTGACAGTGGTGGAGAGTGGTGTGTGGCAGTGGTGGAGAGTGGTGTGTGACAGTGGTGGAGAGTGGTGTGTGACAGTGGTGGAGAGTGGTGTGTGACAGTGGTGGAGAGTGGTGTGTGACAGTGGTGGAGAGTGGTGTGTGACAGTGGTGGAGAGTGGTGTGTGACAGTGGTGGAGAGTGGTGTGTGACAGTGGTGGAGAGTGGTGTGTGACAGTGGTGGAGAGTGGTGTGTGACAGTGGTGGAGAGTGGTGTGTGACAGTGGTGGAGAGTGGTGTGTGACAGTGGTGGAGAGTGGTGTGTGACAGTGGTGGAGAGTGGTGTGTGGCAGTGGTGGAAAGTGGTGTGTGACAGTGGTGGAGAGTGGTGTGTGACAGTGGTGGAGAGTGGTGTGTGACAGTTAGGAGAGTGGTGTGTGACAGTGGTGGAGAGTGGTGTGTGACAGTGGTGGAGAGTGGTGTGTGACAGTGGTGGAGAGTGGTGTGTGGCAGTGGTGGAAAGTGGTGTGTGACAGTGGTGGAGAGTGGTGTGTGACAGTGGTGGAGAGTGGTGTGTGACAGTTAGGAGAGTGGTGTGTGACAGTGGTGGAGAGTGGTGTGTGACAGTGGTGGAGATTGGTGTGTGACAGTGGTGGAGAGTGGTGTGTGACAGTGGTAGAGAGTGGTGTGTGACAGTGGTGGAGAGTGGTGTGTGGCAGTGGTGTGTGACAGTGGTGTGTGACAGTGGTGGAGAGTGGTGTGTGACAGTGGTGTGTGACAGTGGTGGAGAGTGGTGTGTGACAGTGGTGGAGAGTGGTGTGTGGCAGTGGTGTGTGACAGTGGTGGAAAGTGGTGTGTGACAGTGGTGGAGAGTGGTGTGTGACAGTGGTGTGTGACAGTGGTGGAGAGTGGTGTGTGACAGTGGTGGAGAGTGGTGTGTGACAGTGGTGGAGAGTGGTGTGTGACAGTGGTGGAGAGTGGTGTGTGACAGTGGTGTGTGACAGTGGTGGAGAGTGGTGTGTGACAGTGGTGGAGAGTGGTGTGTGACAGTGGTGGAGAGTGGTGTGTGACAGTGGTGGAGAGTGGTGTGTGACAGTGGTGGAGAGTGGTGTGTGACAGTGGTGGAGAGTGGTGTGTGACAGTGGTGGAGAGTGGTGTGTGACAGTGGTGGAGAGTGGTGTGTGGCAGTGGTGGAGAGTGGTGTTGGACAGTGGTGGAGAGTGGTGTGTGGTAGTGATGGAGAGTGGTGAGGGACAGTGGTGGAGAGTGGTGTGTGACAATGGTGGAGAGTGGTGTGTGACAGTGGTGGAGAGTGGTGTGTGACAGTGGTGGAGAGTGGTGTGTGACAGTGGTGGAGAGTGGTGTGTGACAGTGGTGGAGAGTGGTGTGTGACAGTGGTGGAGAGTGGTGTGTGACAGTGGTGGAGAGTGGTGTGTGACAGTGGTGGAGAGTGGTGTGTGACAGTGGTGGAGAGTGGTGTGTGGCAGTGGTGGAGAGTGGTGTGTGACAGTGGTGAAGAGTGGTGTGTGACAGTGGTGGAGAGTGGTGTGTGGCAGTGGTGGAGAGTGGTGTGTGACAGTGGTGGAGAGTGGTGTATGACAGTGGTGAAGAGTGGTGTGTGACAGTGGTGGAGAGTGGTGTGTGACAGTGGTGGAGAGTGGTGTGTGTCAGTGGTGGAGAGTGGTGTGTGGCAGTGGTGGAGAGTGGTGTGTGACAGTGGTGGAGAGTGGTGTGTGACAGTGGTGGAGAGTGGTGAGTGACAGTGGTGGAGAGTGGTGTGTGACAGTGGTGAAGAGTGGTGTGTGACAGTGGTAGAGAGTGGTGTGTGACAGTGGTGGAGAGTGGTGTGTGACAGTGGTGGAGAGTGGTGTGTGGCAGTGGTGTGTGACAGTGGTGGAAAGTGGTGTGTGACAGTGGTGGAGAGTGGTGTGTGACAGTGGTGTGTGACAGTGGTGGAGAGTGGTGTGTGACAGTGGTGGAGAGTGGTGTGTGACAGTGGTGGAGAGTGGTGTGTGACAGTGGTGGAGAGTGGTGTGTGACAGTGGTGGAGAGTGGTGTGTGACAGTGGTGGAGAGTGGTGTGTGGCAGTGGTGGAGAGTGGTGTGGGACAGTGGTGGAGAGTGGTGTGTGGTAGTGATGGAGAGTGGTGAGGGACAGTGGTGGAGAGTGGTGTGTGACAATGGTGGAGAGTGGTGTGTGACAGTGGTGGAGAGTGGTGTGTGACAGTGGTGGAGAGTGGTGTGTGACAGTGGTGGAGAGTGGTGTGTGACAGTGGTGGAGAGTGGTGTGTGACAGTGGTGGAGAGTGGTGTGTGACAGTGGTGGAGAGTGGTGTGTGACAGTGGTGGAGAGTGGTGTGTGACAGTGGTGGAGAGTGGTGTGTGACAGTGGTGGAGAGTGGTGTGTGACAGTGGTGGAGAGTGGTGTGTGACAGTGGTGGAGAGTGGTGTGTGACAGTGGTGAAGAGTGGTGTGTGACAGTGGTGGAGAGTGGTGTGTGGACAGTGGTGGAGAGTGGTGTGTGACAGTGGTGGAGAGTGGTGTGTGACAGTGGTGGAGAGTGGTGTGTGACAGTGGTGGAGAGTGGTGTGTGACAGTGGTGGAGAGTGGTGTGTGACAGTGGTGGAGAGTGGTGTGTGACAGTGGTGGAGAGTGGTGTGTGACAGTGGTGGAGAGTGGTGTGTGACAGTGGTGGAGAGTGGTGTGTGACAGTGGTGGAGAGTGGTGTGTGACAGTGGTGGAGAGTGGTGTGTGACAGTGGTGGAGAGTGGTGTGTGACAGTGGTGGAGAGTGGTGTGTGACAGTGGTGGAGAGTGGTGTGTGACAGTGGTGGAGAGTGGTGTGTGACAGTGGTGGAGAGTGGTGTGTGACAGTGGTGGAGAGTGGTGTGTGACAGTGGTGGAGAGTGGTGTGTGACAGTGGTGGAGAGTGGTGTGTGACAGTGGTGGAGAGTGGTGTGTGACAGTGGTAGGAGAGTGGTGTGTGAGAGTGGTGGAGAGTGGTGTGTGACAGTGGTGGAGAGTGGTGTGTGACAGTGGTGGAGAGTGGTGTGTGACAGTGGTGGAGAGTGGTGTGTGGCAGTGGTGGGGAGTGGTGTGTGGCAGTGGTGGAGAGTGGTGTGTGGCAGTGGTGGAGAGTGGTGTGTGACAGTGGTGGAGAGTGGTGTGTGGACAGTGGTGGAGAGTGGTGTGTGACAGTGGTGGAGAGTGGTGTGTGACAGTGGTGGAGAGTGGTGTGTGGCAGTGGTGGAGAGTGGTGTGTGGCAGTGGTGGAGAGTGGTGTGTGGCAGTGGTGGAGAGTGGTGTGTGGACAGTGGTGGAGAGTGGTGTGTGACAGTGGTGGAGAGTGGTGTGTGACAGTGGTGGAGAGTGGTGTGTGACAGTGGTGGAGAGTGGTGTGTGACAGTGGTGGAGAGTGGTGTGTGACAGTGGTGGAGAGTGGTGTGTGGACAGTGGTGGAGAGTGGTGTGTGACAGTGGTGGAGAGTGGTGTGTGACAGTGGTGGAGAGTGGTGTGTGACAGTGGTGGAGAGTGGTGTGTGGCAGTGGTGGAGAGTGGTGTGTGACAGTGGTGGAGAGTGGTGTGTGACAGTGGTGGAGAGTGGTGTGTGGCAGTGGTGGAGAGTGGTGTGTGGCAGTGGTGGAGAGTGGTGTGTGACAGTGGTGGAGAGTGGTGTGTGGCAGTAGGTGGAGAGTGGTGTGTGGCAGTGGTGGAGAGTGGTGTGTGGCAGTGGTGGAGAGTGGTGTGTGACAGTGGTGGAGAGTGGTGTGTGGACAGTGGTGGAGAGTGGTGTGTGACAGTGGTGGAGAGTGGTGTGTGACAGTGGTGGAGAGTGGTGTGTGACAGTGGTGGAGAGTGGTGTGTGGCAGTGGTGGAGAGTGGTGTGTGGACAGTGGTGGAGAGTGGTGTGTGACAGTGGTGGTGAGTGATGTGTGACAGTGGTGGAGAGTGGTGTGTGACAGTGGTGGAGAGTGGTGTGTGGCAGTGGTGGAGAGTGGTGTGTGGCAGTGGTGGAGAGTGGTGTGTGACAGTGGTGGAGAGTGGTGTGTGACAGTGGTGGAGAGTGGTGTGTGGCAGTGGTGAGAGTGGTGTGTGGCAGTGGTGGAGAGTGGTGTGTGACAGTGGTGGAGAGTGGTGTGTGACAGTGGTGGAGAGTGGTGTGTGACAGTGGTGGAGAGTGGTGTGTGGCAGTGGTGGAGAGTGGTGTGTGACAGTGGTGGAGAGTGGTGTGTGACAGTGGTGGAGAGTGGTGTGTGACAGTGGTGGAGAGTGGTGTGTGACAGTGGTGGAGAGTGGTGTGTGGCAGTGGTGGAGAGTGGTGTGTGACAGTGGTGAAGAGTGGTGTGTGACAGTGGTGGAGAGTGGTGTGTGACAGTGGTGGAGAGTGGTGTGTGGCAGTGGTGGAGAGTGGTGTGTGACAGTGGTGGAGAGTGGTGTGTGACAGTGGTGGAGAGTGGTGTGTGACAGTGGTGGAGAGTGTTTTTTTATTATTATTATTTTCTACCACAGACGTGGCCACACATTTACAATGCTAACCAGCATATATACATTTTCTTCTGTCCTCCATGGACAGGGTTAGAGAAGTGTTAAACATATAGTTCAGGGATTTATTGAACACTCAACCACAGAAGGTGATTCGGTTCTTTTAAAATGCTAAGCTAGCCTACGTACGTAAATACATATATATACAGATTTACGTATGCCCTACATAAAGTGTTCGAAGTGTCATTAATGTGCATTTACAAAGGCGAAGTGCAATTCTGATCAGCTTCCATATGTACTTTATTCACATACATATACATACACACACATATATACGTACAAATACATATATACATGTATATATACACACACTTGCATTCACATACATTTGTCTCTTTTACACTGACAGGGAGTGATAGCTGACAGAGAAACTAGTGTGCAATTAAGCACTTAATCACTGAAGGTGATTAAGGTGCTTTTCCAAGCTCAGGTTATATAGTTATATCACATACATACATCGTATATATGATACATTACATGGTCAATCTTGGAAACAAGTCCAAAATATCATCAAGTGTTCCAGTACTCATATAGTAATTACACAGTTCAGCATACCTTAGCCCAGGAGGGCGAAAGTCAGACAATATGGGACATTCTACAATATAATGTTCATGTGTGTGCATGTTTTCTCTTTCACAAAGTTGACACATTGTGTACTCGACATTTGGGTTTTGAGAAAGCTGACAGATACGTCTATATGCCAGGCGAATTCTGGCCACTATAACATCACATTACCGGGTTCTTGTTCTATTAGTCCCATATATGAATGTCTCTTCACGATATCTATCATAATATTTAATGCTACAACTTTCAGGTCTTTGTGAATTTGTGTGGAGAGTGGTGTGTGGCAGTGGTGGACAGAGGTGTGTGACAGTGGTGGAGAGTAGGGTGTGACAGTGGTGGAGAGTGGTGTGTGACAGTGGTGGAGAGTAGGGTGTGACAGTGGTGGAGAGTGGTGTGTGACAGTGGTGGAGAGTGGTGTGTGACAGTGGTGGAGAGTGGTGTGTGACAGTGGTGGAGAGTGGTGTGTGGCAGTGGTGGGGAGTGGTGTGTGGCAGTGGTGGAGAGTGGTGTGTGGCAGTGGTGGAGAGTGGTGTGTGACAGTGGTGGAGAGTGGTGTGTGGCAGTGGTGGAGAGTGGTGTGTGACAGTGGTGGAGAGTGGTGTGTGACAGTGGTGGAGAGTGGTGTGTGGCAGTGGTGGGGAGTGGTGTGTGGCAGTGGTGGAGAGTGGTGTGTGGCAGTGGTGGAGAGTGGTGTGTGGCAGTGGTGGAGAGTGGTGTGTGACAGTGGTGGAGAGTGGTGTGTGACAGTGGTGGAGAGTGGTGTGTGACAGTGGTGGAGAGTGGTGTGTGACAGTGGTGGAGAGTGGTGTGTGACAGTGGTGGAGAGTGGTGTGTGGCAGTGGTGGAGAGTGGTGTGTGACAGTGGTGGAGAGTGGTGTGTGACAGTGGTGGAGAGTGGTGTGTGACAGTGGTGGAGAGTGGTGTGTGGCAGTGGTGGAGAGTGGTGTGTGACAGTGGTGGAGAGTGGTGTGTGACAGTGGTGGAGAGTGGTGTGTGGCAGTGGTGGAGAGTGGTGTGTGGCAGTGGTGGAGAGTGGTGTGTGACAGTGGTGGAGAGTGTTGTGTGGCAGTAGTGGAGAGTGGTGTGTGGCAGTGGTGGAGAGTGGTGTGTGGCAGTGGTGGAGAGTGGTGTGTGACAGTGGTGGAGAGTGGTGTGTGGCAGTGGTGGAGAGTGGTGTGGGACAGTGGTGGAGAGTGGTGTGTGACAGTGGTGGAGAGTGGTGTGTGACAGTGGTGGAGAGTGGTGTGTGGCAGTGGTGGAGAGTGGTGTGTGGCAGTGGTGGAGAGTGGTGTGTGACAGTGGTGGTGAGTGGTGTGTGACAGTGGTGGAGAGTGGTGTGTGACAGTGGTGGAGAGTGGTGTGTGGCAGTGGTGGAGAGTGGTGTGTGGCAGTGGTGGAGAGTGGTGTGTGACAGTGGTGGAGAGTGGTGTGTGACAGTGGTGGAGAGTGGTGTGTGGCAGTGGTGAGAGTGGTGTGTGGCAGTGGTGGAGAGTGGTGTGTGACAGTGGTGGAGAGTGGTGTGTGACAGTGGTGGAGAGTGGTGTGTGACAGTGGTGGAGAGTGGTGTGTGGCAGTGGTGGAGAGTGGTGTGTGACAGTGGTGGAGAGTGGTGTGTGACAGTGGTGGAGAGTGGTGTGTGACAGTGGTGGAGAGTGGTGTGTGACAGTGGTGGAGAGTGGTGTGTGGCAGTGGTGGAGAGTGGTGTGTGACAGTGGTGAAGAGTGGTGTGTGACAGTGGTGGAGAGTGGTGTGTGACAGTGGTGGAGAGTGGTGTGTGGCAGTGGTGGAGAGTGGTGTGTGACAGTGGTGGAGAGTGGTGTGTGACAGTGGTGGAGAGTGGTGTGTGACAGTGGTGGAGAGTGTTTTTTTATTATTATTATTTTCTACCACAGACGTGGCCACACATTTACAATGCTAACCAGCATATATACATTTTCTTCTGTCCTCCATGGACAGGGTTAGAGAAGTGTTAAACATATAGTTCAGGGATTTATTGAACACTCAACCACAGAAGGTGATTCGGTTCTTTTAAAATGCTAAGCTAGCCTACGTACGTAAATACATATATATACAGATTTACGTATGCCCTACATAAAGTGTTCGAAGTGTCATTAATGTGCATTTACAAAGGCGAAGTGCAATTCTGATCAGCTTCCATATGTACTTTATTCACATACATATACATACACACACATATATACGTACAAATACATATATACATGTATATATACACACACTTGCATTCACATACATTTGTCTCTTTTACACTGACAGGGAGTGATAGCTGACAGAGAAACTAGTGTGCAATTAAGCACTTAATCACTGAAGGTGATTAAGGTGCTTTTCCAAGCTCAGGTTATATAGTTATATCACATACATACATCGTATATATGATACATTACATGGTCAATCTTGGAAACAAGTCCAAAATATCATCAAGTGTTCCAGTACTCATATAGTAATTACACAGTTCAGCATACCTTAGCCCAGGAGGGCGAAAGTCAGACAATATGGGACATTCTACAATATAATGTTCATGTGTGTGCATGTTTTCTCTTTCACAAAGTTGACACATTGTGTACTCGACATTTGGGTTTTGAGAAAGCTGACAGATACGTCTATATGCCAGGCGAATTCTGGCCACTATAACATCACATTACCGGGTTCTTGTTCTATTAGTCCCATATATGAATGTCTCTTCACGATATCTATCATAATATTTAATGCTACAACTTTCAGGTCTTTGTGAATTTGTGTGGAGAGTGGTGTGTGGCAGTGGTGGACAGAGGTGTGTGACAGTGGTGGAGAGTAGGGTGTGACAGTGGTGGAGAGTGGTGTGTGACAGTGGTGGAGAGTAGGGTGTGACAGTGGTGGAGAGTGGTGTGTGACAGTGGTGGAGAGTGGTGTGTGACAGTGGTGGAGAGTAGGGTGTGGCAGTGGTGGACAGAGGTGTGTGACAGTGGTGGAGAGTAGGGTGTGGCAGTGGTGGACAGAGGTGTGTGGCAGTGGTGGAGAGTAGGGTGTGACAGTGGTGGAGAGTGGTGTGTGGCAGTGGTGGAGAGTGGTGTGTGACAGTGGTGGAGAGTGGTGTGTGACAGTGGTGGAGAGTGGTGTGTGACAGTGGTGGAGAGTGGTGTGTGACAGTGGTGGAGAGTGGTGTGTGACAGTGGTGGAGAGTGGTGTGTGGCAGTGGTGGAGAGTGGTGTGTGACAGTGGTGGAGAGTGGTGTGTGACAGTGGTGGAGAGTGGTGTGTGACAGTGGTGGAGAGTGGTGTGTGGCAGTGGTGGAGAGTGGTGTGTGACAGTGGTGGAGAGTGGTGTGTGACAGTGGTGGAGAGTGGTGTGTGGCAGTGGTGGAGAGTGGTGTGTGGCAGTGGTGGAGAGTGGTGTGTGACAGTGGTGGAGAGTGTTGTGTGGCAGTAGTGGAGAGTGGTGTGTGGCAGTGGTGGAGAGTGGTGTGTGGCAGTGGTGGAGAGTGGTGTGTGACAGTGGTGGAGAGTGGTGTGTGGCAGTGGTGGAGAGTGGTGTGGGACAGTGGTGGAGAGTGGTGTGTGACAGTGGTGGAGAGTGGTGTGTGACAGTGGTGGAGAGTGGTGTGTGGCAGTGGTGGAGAGTGGTGTGTGGCAGTGGTGGAGAGTGGTGTGTGACAGTGGTGGTGAGTGGTGTGTGACAGTGGTGGAGAGTGGTGTGTGACAGTGGTGGAGAGTGGTGTGTGGCAGTGGTGGAGAGTGGTGTGTGGCAGTGGTGGAGAGTGGTGTGTGACAGTGGTGGAGAGTGGTGTGTGACAGTGGTGGAGAGTGGTGTGTGGCAGTGGTGAGAGTGGTGTGTGGCAGTGGTGGAGAGTGGTGTGTGACAGTGGTGGAGAGTGGTGTGTGACAGTGGTGGAGAGTGGTGTGTGACAGTGGTGGAGAGTGGTGTGTGGCAGTGGTGGAGAGTGGTGTGTGACAGTGGTGGAGAGTGGTGTGTGACAGTGGTGGAGAGTGGTGTGTGACAGTGGTGGAGAGTGGTGTGTGACAGTGGTGGAGAGTGGTGTGTGGCAGTGGTGGAGAGTGGTGTGTGACAGTGGTGAAGAGTGGTGTGTGACAGTGGTGGAGAGTGGTGTGTGACAGTGGTGGAGAGTGGTGTGTGGCAGTGGTGGAGAGTGGTGTGTGACAGTGGTGGAGAGTGGTGTGTGACAGTGGTGGAGAGTGGTGTGTGACAGTGGTGGAGAGTGTTTTTTTATTATTATTATTTTCTACCACAGACGTGGCCACACATTTACAATGCTAACCAGCATATATACATTTTCTTCTGTCCTCCATGGACAGGGTTAGAGAAGTGTTAAACATATAGTTCAGGGATTTATTGAACACTCAACCACAGAAGGTGATTCGGTTCTTTTAAAATGCTAAGCTAGCCTACGTACGTAAATACATATATATACAGATTTACGTATGCCCTACATAAAGTGTTCGAAGTGTCATTAATGTGCATTTACAAAGGCGAAGTGCAATTCTGATCAGCTTCCATATGTACTTTATTCACATACATATACATACACACACATATATACGTACAAATACATATATACATGTATATATACACACACTTGCATTCACATACATTTGTCTCTTTTACACTGACAGGGAGTGATAGCTGACAGAGAAACTAGTGTGCAATTAAGCACTTAATCACTGAAGGTGATTAAGGTGCTTTTCCAAGCTCAGGTTATATAGTTATATCACATACATACATCGTATATATGATACATTACATGGTCAATCTTGGAAACAAGTCCAAAATATCATCAAGTGTTCCAGTACTCATATAGTAATTACACAGTTCAGCATACCTTAGCCCAGGAGGGCGAAAGTCAGACAATATGGGACATTCTACAATATAATGTTCATGTGTGTGCATGTTTTCTCTTTCACAAAGTTGACACATTGTGTACTCGACATTTGGGTTTTGAGAAAGCTGACAGATACGTCTATATGCCAGGCGAATTCTGGCCACTATAACATCACATTACCGGGTTCTTGTTCTATTAGTCCCATATATGAATGTCTCTTCACGATATCTATCATAATATTTAATGCTACAACTTTCAGGTCTTTGTGAATTTGTGTGGAGAGTGGTGTGTGGCAGTGGTGGACAGAGGTGTGTGACAGTGGTGGAGAGTAGGGTGTGACAGTGGTGGAGAGTGGTGTGTGACAGTGGTGGAGAGTAGGGTGTGACAGTGGTGGAGAGTGGTGTGTGACAGTGGTGGAGAGTGGTGTGTGACAGTGGTGGAGAGTAGGGTGTGGCAGTGGTGGACAGAGGTGTGTGACAGTGGTGGAGAGTAGGGTGTGGCAGTGGTGGACAGAGGTGTGTGGCAGTGGTGGAGAGTAGGGTGTGACAGTGGTGGAGAGTGGTGTGTGGCAGTGGTGGAGAGTGGTGTGTGACAGTGGTGGAGAGTGGTGTGTGGCAGTGGTGGAGAGTGGTGTGTGACAGTGGTGGAGAGTGGTGTGTGGCAGTGGTGGAGAGTGGTGTGTGACAGTGGTGGAGTGTGGTGTGTGACAGTGGTGGAGAGTGGTGTGTGACAGTGGTGGAGAGTGGTGTGGACAGTGGTGGAGAGTGGTGTGTGACAGTGGTGGAGAGTGGTGTGTGGCAGTGGTGGAGAGTGGTGTGTGGTAGTGGTGGACAGTGGTGTGTAGCAGTGGTGGAGAGTGGTGTGTGGCAGTGGTGGACAGAGGTGTGTGACAGTGGTGGAGAGTAGGGTGTGACAGTAGTGGAGAGTGGAGTGTGACAGTGGTGGAGAGGTGGAGAGTGGTGCCTGACAGTAGTGGAGAGTGGTGTGTAGCAGTGGTGGTGAGTGGTGTGTGGCAGTGGTGGAGAGTGGTGTGTGGCGGTGGTGGAGAGTGGTGAGGGGAAGTAGTGGAGAGTGGTGACACTACCCTCTACTTCTCTGCACCACCTCCTTCTCCTCTGCACCACTACCCTCCTCCTCCTCTGCACCACTACCCTCCTCCTCCTCTGCACCACTACTCACTCTCTCTGCACCACTACCCTCCTCCTCTGCACCACTACCCTCCTCCTCCTCTGCACCACTACCCACTCTCTCTGCACCACTACCCTCCTCCTCTGCACCACTACCCTCCTCCTCCTCTGCATCACTACCATCCTCTTCCTCTGCTACACTACCCTCCTCCTCCTCTGCACCACTAACCTCCTCTTTCTCTGCACCACTACCCTCCTACTCATCTGCATCATTACCCTCCTCCTCCTCAGCACCACTACCCTCCTCCTCCTCCTCTGCACCACTACCTTCCTCCTTCTCTGCACCACTACCCTTCTCCTCCTCTGCATCACTACCCTCCTCTTCTGCATCACTATCCTCCTTCTTTGCATCACTACTCTCCTACTCCTCTGCACTACTATCCTCTTCTTCCTCTGCACCACTACCCTCCTCCTCCTCCTCTACACTAATACCCTCATCCTCCTCTGCACCACTACCCTCCTCCTACTCGGCACCACTACCCTCCTCCTCCTCTGCACCACTACCCTCCTCCTCCTCTGCACCACTACCCTCCTCCTTCTCTGCACCACTACCCTCCTCCTCATCTGCATCATTACCCTCCTCCTCCTCAGCACCACTACCCTCCTCCTCCTCCTCCTCTGCACCACTACCTTCCTCCTTCTCTGCACCACTACCCTTCTCCTCCTCTGCATCACTACCCTCCTCCTCTTCTGCATCACTACCCTCCTCTTTTGCATCACTACCCTCCTACTCCTCTGCACTACTATCCTCTTCTTCCTCTGCACCACTACCCTCCTCCTCCTCCTCTGCACTAATACCCTCATCCTCCTCTGCACCACTACCCTCCTCCTACTCGGCACCACTACCCTCCTCCTCCTCTGCACCACTACCCTCATCCTTCTCTGCACGACTACCATCCTCCTCCTCTGAACCACTACCCTCCTCCTCTGCACCACTACCCTCTTCCTCCACTGCACCACTACCCTCCTCCTACTCGGCACCACTATCCACCTCCTCCTCTGCTCCACTACCTTCCTCTTCCTCTGCATAACTACCCTCCTCCTCCAGTATACCACTACCCTCCTCCTCCTCTGCACTACTACCCTCCTACTACTCTGCACCACTACCCTCCTCCTCTGCACTACAAACCTCCTTCTCTGCATCACTACCTTCCTCCACCTCTGCATCACTACCCTCCTCCTCCTCTGCACCACTAACCTCCTCCTCCTCTGCACGACTACCCTCCTCCTCCTCCTCCTCTGCACCACTACCCTCCTCCTCCTTTGCACCACTACCCTCCTCCTCCTCTGCACCACAACCCTCCTCCTCTGCATCACTACCCTCCTCCTCCTCTGCACCACTACCCTCCTCCTCCTCTGCAGCACTACCCTCCTCATCCTCCTCTGCACCACTACCCTCCTCTTCCTCCTCTGCACCACTACCCTCCTCCTCCTCCTCTGCACCACTACCCTCCTCCTCCTCCTCCTCTGCGCCACTACCCCCACCCTCCTCCTCTGCACCACTACCGTCCTCCTCCTCTGCATCACTACCCTCCTCCTCCGATGCACCACTACCCTGCTCCTCTGCACCACTACCCTTCTCCTCCTCTGAACCACTACCCTTCTCCTCTGCACCACTACCCTCCTCCTCCTCTGCACCACTACCCTCCTCCTCCTCCTCCTTTGCACCACTACCCTCCTCCTCTGCACCACTACCCTCCTCCTCCTCTGCACCACTACCCTCCTCCTCCTCCTCCTCCTTCTCCTCCTCCTCCTCTGCACCACTACCCCCATCATCCTCCTCTGCATCACTACCCTCCACCTCCACATCTGCACCACTTCCCTCCTCCTCTGCACCACTACCCTCCTCCTCTGCATCACTACCCTCCACCTCCACATCTGCACCACTACCCTCCTCCTCTGCACCACTACCCTCCTCCTCTGCATCACTAACCTCCTCCTCCTCTGCACCACTACCCTCCTCCTCCTCTGCACCACTATCCTCCTCCTCCTCCTGTGCACCACTACCCTCCTCCTCTGCACCACTACTCTCCTCCTCCTCTGCATCACTACCCTCCTCCTCCTCTGCACCACTACCCTCCTCCACCTCTGCACAACTACCCTCCTCCTCTGCACCACTACTCTCCTGCTCTTCTGCATTACTACCTTCCTCCTCTGCACCACTACCCTCTTCTTCTGCACCACTACCCTCCTCCTCTGCACCACTACCCTCCTCCTCTGCATCACTACCCTCCTCCTCCTCTGCACCACTACCCTCCTTCTCCTCTGCACCACTACCCTCCTCCACCTCTGCACAACTACCCTCCTCCTCTGCACCACTACTCTCCTCCTCTTCTGCATCACTACCCTCCTCCTCCTCTGCATCACTTCCCTTCTCCTACTCTGCACCACTACCCTCCTGCTTTTCTGTACAACTACCCTCCTCCTCCTCTGCACCACAACCCTCCTCCTTTGCATCACTACCCTCCTCCTCCTCTGCACCACTACCCTCCTCCTCCTCTGCACCACTATCCTCTTCCTCAGCCGCACTACCCTCCTCATCCTCCTCTGCATCACTACCCTTCTCCTCCTCAGCACCACTACCCTCCTCCTCCTCCTCCTCTGCATCACTACCCTCCTCCTCTTCAGCACCACAACCCTCCTCCTCTACCCCACTACTTTCCTCACCCTCTGCACCACTACCCTCCTCCTCCTCCTCGTCTGCACCACTACCCCCATCCTCCTCCTCTGCATCACTACCGTCCTCCTCCTCTGCATCACTACCCTCCACTTTCTCCTCTGCACCACTACCCTCCTCCTCTGCATCACTACCCTCCTCCTCTGCACCACTACCCTCCTCCTCTGCATCACTACCCTCCTCCTCTTCATCACTACCTTCCTCCTCCTCTGCACAACTATTCTCCTCCTCCTGTGCACCACAACCCTCCTCCTCTGCACCACTACTCTCCTGCTCTTCTGCATCACTACCCTCCTCCTCTGCACCACTACCCTCTTCCTCTGCACCACTACCCTCCTCCTCTGCACCACTACCCTCCTCCTCCTCTGCACCACTATCCTCCTCCTCCTGTGTACCACTACCCTCCTCCTCTGCACCACTACTCTCCTCCTCCTCTGCATCACTACCCTCCTCCTCCTCTGCACCACTACCCTCCTCCATCTCTGCACAACTACCCTCCTCCTCTGCACCACTACTCTCCTGCTCTTCTGCATCACTACCCTCCTCCTCTGCACCACTACCCTCTTCATCTGCACCACTACCCTCCTCCTCTGCACCACTACCCTCCTCCTCCTCTGCACCACTACCCTCCTCTTCTGCATCACTTCCCTCCTCCTCTTCTGCATCACTTCCCTCCTCCTCTTCTGCACCACTACTCTCCTCCTCCTCTGCACCACAACCCTCCTCCTCTGTCCCACTACTCTCCTCCTCCTCTGCACCACTACCCCCATCCTCCTTCTCTGCACCACTACCCCCATCCACCTCCTCTGCACCACTACCCCCATCCACCTCCTCTGCACCACTACCCTCCTCCTCTGCACCACTACCCTCCTCCTCTGCACCACTACCCTCCTCCTCTGCACCACTACCCTCCTCCTCTGCACCACTACCCTCCTCCTTTGCTTCACTACCCTCCTCCTCTTCTGCATCACTTCCCTCCTCCTCCTCTGCACCACTACCCTCCTCCTCCTCTGCACCACTACCCTCCTCTTCCTCTGCCCCACTACTCTCCTCCTCCTCTGCACCACTTCCCTCCTACTCTGCATCACTACCCTCCTCCTCCTCTGCATCACTACCCTCCTCCTCTTCTGCATCACTTCCCTCCTCCTCCTCTGCCCCACTACTCTCCTCCTCCTCTGCAACACTACCCTCCTGCTCCTCTGCACAACTATCCTCCTCCTCCTCCTGTGCACCACAACCCTCCTCCTCTGCCCCACTGCTCTCCTCACACTCTGCACCACTACCCTCCTCCTCCTCCTCTGCACCACTACCCCCATCCTCCTCCTCTGCATCACTACCCTCCTTCTCTGCACCACTTCCCTCCTCCTCTGCACCACTACCCTCCTTCTCCTCCTCTGCACCACTACCCTCCTCCTCTACATCACTACCGTCCTCCTAGTCTGCAGCACTACCCTCTCCTCCTCTGCACCACTTCCCTCCTCTTCTGCACATCTTCCCTCCTCCTCTGCATCACTACCCTCCTCCTCCTCTGCATCACTTCCCTCTTCCTCCTGTGCACCACTACCCTCCTCCTCCTCTGCTCTACTACCCTTATCCTCCTCTGCACCACTACTCTCGTCCTCCTCTGCACCACTTTCCTCCTCCTCCTCCTCCTCTGCACAACTACCCTTATCCTCCTCTGCACCACTACTCTCGTCCTCCTCTGCACCACTTTCCTCCTCC
Source organism: Procambarus clarkii (assembly GCF_040958095.1). NCBI lineage: Eukaryota > Metazoa > Arthropoda > Malacostraca > Decapoda > Cambaridae > Procambarus > Procambarus clarkii. The sequence goes on from NC_091187.1 coordinate 23,660,449, forward strand.
TCCTCCTCTGCACAACTACCCTCCTCCTCCTCTGCACCACTACTCTCCTTCTCCTCTGCACCACTTTCCTCCTCCTCCTCCTCTGCACAACTACCCTTATCCTCCTCTGCACCACTACTCTCCTCCTCCTCTGCATCACTTTCCTCCTCCTCCTCCTCCTCTGCACAACTACCCTTATCCTCCTCTGCACCACTACTCTCCTCCTCCTCTGCACCACTACCCTCCTCCTCTGCATCACTTCCCTCCTCCTCTGCGTTACTACCCTCCTCCTCTGTACCACTACTCTCCTCCTCCTCTGCACCACTACCCTCCTCCTCTGCATCACTTCCCTCCTCCTCTGCACCACTACCCTCCTCCTCTTCTGCATCACCATCCTCCTCCTCCTCTGCACTACTACCCTCCTCAAACCTCTGCACCACTTCTCTCCTCCTCCTCTGCACAACTACCCTCCTCCTCCCCTGCACCACTACCCTCCTCCTTTTCCTCTGCACCACTACCATCCTCCTCCTCTGCACCACTACCCTCCTCCTCCTCTGCACCACAACCATCCTCCTCCTCTGCACTACTTCCCTCCTCCTCTGTACCACTACCCTCCTCCTCCTCCTCTGCACCACTACCATCCTCCTCCTCTGCACCACTACCCTCATCCTCCTCTGCACCACTACCCTCCTCTTCCTTTGCCCCACTACTCTCCTCCTCATCTGCACCACTACCCTCCTTTTCTGCATCACTACCCTCCTCCTCTGCACCACTACTCTCCTCCTCCTCTACACCACTACCCTCCTCCTCTGCATCACTTCCCTCCACCTCTGCACCACTACCCTCCTCCTCCTCTGCACCACTACTCTCCTCCTCCTCTGCACTACTACCATCCTCCTCCTCTGCACTACTACCATCCTCCTCCTCTGCATCACTACCCTCCTCCTCTGCATCACTACCCTCCTCCTCCTCTGCATCATTTCCCTCCTCCTCCTCTGCACCGCTACCCTCCTCCTCCTCTGCTCCACTACCCTCCTCCTCCTGTGCACAACTACCCTCCTCCTCTGCACATCTACCCTCCTCCTCTGCATCACTACCCTCCTCCTCTTCTGCACCACTTCCCTCCTTCTCCTCCTCTGCACCTCTACCCTCCTCCTCTGCATCACTATCATCCTCCTGCTCTGCACCACTTCCCTCCTTCTCCTCCTCTGCACCACTACCCTCCTCCTCTGCATCACTACCCTCCTCCTCCTTTGCAGCACTACCCTCCTCCTCCTCCTCTGCACCACTACCCTCCTCCTCTGCACATCTACCCTCCTCTGCATCACTACCCTCCTCCTCCTCTGCACCACTTCCCTCCTTCTCCTCCTCTGCACCACTACCCTCCTCCTCTGCACATCTACCCTCCTCCTCTGCAGCACTACCCTCCTCCTTCTCTGCACCACTTCCCTCCTCATCTGCACATCTTCCCTCCTCCTCTGCATCACTACCCTCCGCCTCCTCTGCTCCACTACCTTACTTCTCTGCATTACTTTCCTCTTCCTCCTCTGCACCACTACTCTCCTCCTCCTCTGCATCATATCCCTCCTCCTCTGCGTCACTACCCTCCTTTTCTGCAACACTACTCTCCTCCTTTTCTGCACCACTACCCTCCTCCTCTGCATCACTTCCCTCCTCCTCTGCACCTCTACCCTCCTCCTCTTCTGCATCACTATCCTCCTCCTCCTCTGCAGCACTACCCTCCTCAAACCTCTGCACCACTTCTCTCCTTCTCCTGTGCACCACTACCCTCCTCCTCCTCCACTGCACCACTACCCTCCTCCTCCACTGCACCACTACCCTCCTCCTCCTCTGCACCACTCCCCTCCTCCTCCTCCACTGCACCACTACCCTTCTCCTCCTCTGCACCACTACCCTCCTCCTCTGCAACACTACCCTCCTCCTCCTCTGCACCACTACCATCCTTCTCCTCTGCACCACTACCCTCCTCCTCTTCACCACTACCCTCCTCCTCCTCCTCTGCACCACTACCATCCTCTTCCTCTGCACCACTACCCTCCTCCTCCTCCTCTGCACCACTACCATCCTCCTCCTCTGCATCACTACCCTCCTCCTCTGCAACACTACCCTCCTCCTCCTCTGCACCACTACCATCCTCCTCCTCGGCAACACTACCCTCCTCCTCCTCTGCAACACTACCCTCCTCCTCTGCAACACTACCCTCCTCCTCTGCATCACTACCCTCCTTCTCCTCTGCATCGCTTCCGTCCTCCTCCTCTGCACCACTACCCTCCTCCTCCTCTGCACCACTACCCTCCTCCTCCTCTGCACCACTTCCCTCCTCCTCTGCATCACTACCTTCCTCCTCTGCGCCACTACCCTCCTCCTCTGCATCACTTCCTACCTCCTCTGCACCACTACCCTCCTCCTCTTCCTCTGCACCACTACCCTTATCCTCCTCTGCACCACTACCCTCCTCCTCTGCATCACTACCCTCCTCTGCACCACTACCCTCCTCCTACTCTGCAGCACTACCCTCCTCCTCCTCTGCTCCACTACTCTCCTCCTCCTCTGCACCACTACCCTCCTCCTCCTCTGCACCACTACCATCCTCCTCCTCTTCAACACTACTCTCCTCCTCCTCTGCAACACTACCCTCCTCCTCTGCAGCACTACCCTCCTCCTTTGCACCACTACCCTCCTCCTCCTCTGCACAACTACCCTCCTCCTCTGCAACACTACCCTCCTCCTCCTCTGCACTACTACCATCCTTCTCCTCTGCACCACTACCATCCTCCTCCTCTGCACCACTACCCTCCTCCTCCTCTGCATCACTACCCTCCTCCTCTGCACCACTACCCTCCTCCTCCTCTGCACCACTACCATCCTCCTCCTCGGCAACACTACCCTCCTCCTCCTCTGCAACACTACCCTCCTCCTCTGCAGCACTACCCTCCTCCTTTGCACCACTACCCTCCTCCTCCTCTGCACAACTACCCTCCTCCTCTGCAACACTACCCTCCTCCTCCTCTGCACCACTACCATCCTTCTCCTCTGCACCACTACCATCCTCCTCCTCTGCACCACTACCCTCCTCCTCCTCTGCATCACTACGCTCCTCCTCTGCACCACTTCCCTCCTCCTCCTCTGCACCACTACCATCCTCCTCCTCGGCAACACTACCCTCCTCCTCCTCTGCAACACTACCCTCCTCCTTTGCAGCACTACCCTCCTCCTTTGCACCACTACCCTCCTCCTCCTCTGCACAACTACCCTCCTCCTCTGCACCACTACCATCCTTCTCCTCTACACCACTACCATCCTCCTCCTCTGCACCACTACCCTCCTCCTCCTGTGCACATCTACCCTCCTCCTCTGCACCACTACCCTCCTCCTCCTCTGCACCACTACCCTCCTCCTCCTCTGCACCACTACCCTCCTCCTCCTCTGCACCACTACCCTCCTCCTCTGCATCACTACCTTCCTCCTCTGCGCCACTACCCTCCTCCTCTGCATCACTTCCTACCTCCTCTGCACCACTACCCTCCTCCTCCTCCTCTGCACCACTACCCTTATCCTCCTCTGCACCACTGCTCTCCTCCTCTTCTGCACCACTACCCTCCTGCTCTGCAACACTACCCTCCTCCTCTGCACCACTACCCTCCTCCTCTGCATCACTACCTTCCTCCTCTGCATCACTACCCTCCTCCTCTGCACCACTACCCTCCCCCTCTGCATCACTACCCTCCTTCTCTGCACCACTATCCTCCTCCTCTGCACCACTACCCTCCTCCTCTGCAGCACTACCCTCCTCCTCCTCTGCTCCACTACTCTCCTCCTCCTCTGCACCACTACTCTCCTCCTCCTCTGCACCACTATCCTCCTCCTCTGCATCACTGCCCTCATCCTCCTCTGCAGCACTACCCTCCTCCTCCTCTGCTCCACTACTCTCCTCCTCCTCTGCACCACTACTCTCCTCCTCCTCTGCACCACTACCCTCTTCCTGCTCTGCACCACTACCTTCCTCCTCCTCTGCAGCACTACCCTCCTCCTACTCCTCCTTAAGAGATGGGTGTGAGTAGTAACCAGGTGTGGGCCCTTTCATCTGCAGGTGTAGGTGGGGAGAGTTTCCAGGTGTGGGCTTCAGTGTTCTCTTTCATCTGCAGGTGTTGGTGTGGAGAGTTGCCAGGTGTGGGCTTCAATGTTCTCTCTCATCTACAGGTGTGGGAGGGGAGAGTTTCCCGGTGTGGGCTTCAGTGTTCCCTCTCATCTGCAGGTGTTGGTGTGGAGAGTTGCCAGGTGGTGGCTTCAATGTTCCACATCATTTGCAGGTGTGGGTGGGGAGAGTAGCCAGGTGTGGGCTTCAATGTACCCTCTCATCTACAGGTGTGGGAGGGGAGAGACTCCTGCGAGGACTTCACCGGAGGGGCGTCACTGGTGATTACCTTGCGATTACGATCCGGGACAGTGAGGAGAACAAGAAGTACCTCCGGGAGCTCGCTGCGTCGCTTAACAATTTTAATAATTTTTATATATGATAGATTGTTGAGACCAGCCTCACGAGACCAATAATGTACAAGGACACATCTACGAGGAGCTGGTTGTTGAGACCTGCCTCACGAGACCAATAATGTACAAGGACACATCTACGAGGAGCTGGTTGTTGAGACCAGCCTCACGAGACCAATAATGTACAAGGACACATCTACGAGGTGCTGGTTGTTGAGACCAGCCTCACGACACCAATGTAGATGTACATTATATAACAATGATTATGATGTACATCTCTCAATGAGATGATTACGTCTCATCAAGTATTAGATGAACATGTGTAGATGTACAGTAATCTACAGATGTACATGTGTAGATGTACAGTAATTTACTGATGTACATGTGTAGATGTACAGTAATCTACAGATGTATATGTGTAGATGTACAGTATTCTACAGCTGTACATGTGTAGATGTACAGTAATCTACAGATGTACATGTTTAGATGTACAGTAATCTACAGATGTACATGTGTAGATGTACAGTAATCTACAGATGTACATGTGTAGATGTACAGTAATCTACAGATGTACATGTTTAGATGTACAGTAATCTACAGATGTACATGTGTAGATGTACAGTAATCTACAGATGTACATGTGTAGATGTACAGTAATCTACAGATGTACATGTGTAGATGTACAGTAAACTACAGATGTACATGTGTAGATGTACAGTAATCTACAGATGTACATGTGTAGATGTACAGTAATCTACAGATGTACATGTGTAGATGTACAGTAATCTACAGATATATATGTGTAGATGTATAGTAATCTACAGATGTACATGTGTACATGTACAGTAATCTACAGATGTACATGTGTAGATGTACAGTAATCTACAGATATATATGTGTAGATGTACAGTAATCTACAGATGTACATGTGTAGATGTACAGTAATCTACAGATGTACAGTAATCTACAGATGTACATGTGTAGATGTACAGTAATCTACAGATGTACACGTGCAGGTATGCTGGTGGTATGAATGCATTTTGCTATGCTTGTGGAATGAATGAGTTTTGGTATGCTGGAGGTATGAATGAGATTTGGTATGCTGGTGGTATGAATGAGTTTTGGTATGCTGGTGGTAAGAATGAGTTTTCCTATGCTGGTGGAATGTAGGAGTTTTGGTATGCTGGTGGTATGAATGAGTTTTTGTATGTTGGTGAAATGAATGAGTTTCGGTATGCTGTAGGTATGAATGAGTTTAGGTATGCTGGAGGCATGAATGAGTTTAGGTATGCTGGAGGTATGAATGAGTTTTGGTATGCTGGTGGTAAGAATGAGTTTCTGTATGCTGGTGGTATGAATGAGTTTTGGTATGCTGGTGGTATGAATGAATTTTGGTATGCTGAGGAAATGAATGAATTTTGGTATGTTGGTGGAATGAATGAGTTTCTGTATGCTGGTGGTATGAATGAGTTGTGGTATGCTGAGGAAATGAATGAATTTTGGTATGTTGGTGGAATGAATGAGTTTCTGTATGCTGGTGGTATGAATGAGTTTTGGTATGCTGAGGAAATGAATGAATTTTGGTATGTTGGTGGAATGAATGAGTTTCTGTATGCTGGTGGTATGAATGAGTTGTGGTATGCTGAGGAAATGAATGAATTTTGGTATGCTGGAGGCATGAAAGAGTTTCGGTATGATGGTGGTATGAATGAATTTTGGTATGTTGGTGGCATGTATGCGTTTAGGTATGCTAGTGTTATGAGTGAGTTTTGGTATGCTGGTGGTATGAATGAGTTTTGGTATGCTGGTGGAATGAATGAGTTTTGGAATGCTGGTGGTATGAATGAGTTTTGGTATGCTGAGGAAATGAATGAATTTTGGTATGTTGGTGGAATGAATGAGTTTCTGTATGCTGGTGGTATGAATGAGTTTTGGTATGCTGGTGGTATGAATGAATTTTGGTATGCTGAGGAAATGAATGAATTTTGGTATGTTGGTGGAATGAATGAGTTTCTGTATGCTGGTGGTATGAATGAGTTGTGGTATGCTGAGGAAATGAATGAATTTTGGTATGTTGGTGGAATGAATGAGTTTCTGTATGCTGGTGGTATGAATGAGTTTTGGTATGCTGAGGAAATGAATGAATTTTGGTATGTTGGTGGAATGAATGAGTTTCTGTATGCTGGTGGTATGAATGAGTTGTGGTATGCTGAGGAAATGAATGAATTTTGGTATGCTGGAGGCATGAAAGAGTTTCGGTATGCTGGCGGTATGAATGAGTTTTGGTATGATGGTGGTATGAATGAATTTTGGTATGTTGGTGGCATGTATGCGTTTAGGTATGCTAGTGTTATGAGTGAGTTTTGGTATGCTGGTGGTATGAATGAGTTTTGGTATGCTGGTGGAATGAATGAGTTTCGGTATGCTGGTGGTATGAATGAGTTTCCGTGTGCTGGTGGTATGAATGAGTTGTGGTGCGTCGGTGGTATAAATGATTTTTGTATAATGATAGTTTGAATGAGTTTTTATATTATGGTAGTATGAAGGATTTTTAGTATACATTGTTTGAATGAGTTTTGGTATGTTAGAGGTATGAAAGTATTTTAGTATGCTGAAGGTACCTTCCTTGAGGTTACCTTGAGATGGTTTCGGGGCTTTGCGTCCCCGCGGCCCGGTTCTCGACCAGGCCTCCTCGTTGCTGGACTGGTCAAGCAGGTTGTTGGACGCGGCTACTCGCAACCTGACACCTGAATCACAGCCTGGTTGATCAGGTATCCTTTGGAGGTGCTTATCAAGTTCCTTTGAACACTGTGAGAGGTCGGCCAGTTATACCTCTTATGTGTAATGGAATAGTATAAATGAAGTGGAAGGTATAGATAAGCAGCCTTCCAGTCTGTAGTGGAAGGTATAGATAAGCAGCCTTCCAGTCTGTAGTGGAAGGTATAGATAAGCAGCCTTCCAGTCTGTAGTGGAAGGTATAGATAAGCAGCCTTCCAGTCTGTAGTGGATGGTATAGATAAGCAGCCTTCCAGTCTGTAGTGGATGGTATAGATAAGCAGCCTTCCAGTCTGTAGTGGAAGGTATAGATAAGCAGCCTTCCAGTCTGTAGTGGAAGGTATAGATAAGCAGCCTTCCTGTCTGTAGTGGAAGGTATAGATAAGCAGCCTTCCAGTCTGTAGTGGAAGGTATAGATAAGCAGCCTTCCAGTCTGTAGTGGAAGGTATAGATAAGCAGCCTTCCAGTCTGTAGTGGAAGGTATAGATAAGCAGCCTTCCAGTCTGTAGTGGAAGGTATAGATAAGCAGCCTTCCAGTCTGTAGAGGAAGGTATAGATAAGCAGCCTTCCAGTCTGTAGTGGAAGGTATAGATAAGCTGCCTTCCAGTCTGTAGTAGAAGGTATAGATAAGCAGCCTTCCAGTCTGTAGTGGAAGGTATAGATAAGCAGCCTTCCAGTCTGTAGTGGAAGGTATAGATAAGCAGCCTTCCAGTCTGTAGTGGAAGGTATAGATAAGCAGCCTTCCAGTCTGTAGTGGATGGTATAGATAAGCATTTGTCTCCTGATTTTATGAATGTTTTGGTATGTAATTGATTTATTAGCGTTTTCTACACTTTATTATTATTAATATGACTTTCTTTACTATTGTTTGGGATTACTATTATTAGTTTTGGGTCTTTATTTGTTACGAGATCTTAGTTATTGTAACATTTTAGGGATTTTAGGCATTGGGAATTTTTGTCTGACTTTAGTCTGTCTTAACCTTATTATCCTCAAGATCAAGCAGGAGCATATATACACCTGTGTTATTGTAAGTTGCTTAATGTACAACTAAATACAGTAAGTTGCCGACTGTAACTTACAATTATGCATTAAGCAGCGTACCGTATATGTACTTTCATATTATCAGTATCCTATTGTAAACTTGCTCTAATACAGTAGCTAGTCTTTTGGGCACTTACTTTATTACAGTAAGTAACGTACTGTACAAGATCTTTTGTACAGTAAGCAGCTTACTGTGCAAGTAGTTTAATACAGTAAGTGTCCTTCTACACACTTAAATGAACAATTTCTTTAGTAAAGAAACTACCATATGTACGCCTGCTTTGATACTGTAAGTAGTACTGTACTATATTTTATATAGTAAAGTACTACAACTATTAAAGTTAATACATGCATTATTTGAAATACAGTAACATATAACTTTAAACAATATAAACACTTTTATTTTCACTCATTCTCTGAGGCCTCTTGTTTGGAGGTATTAACTTGCTAGTGGCTATGATATGACTTTTTCAACAGAAACAGTAAGACAAATCCGAGTGGTAAACGTTGTCAATGGTCCTTAGGACTCTGGCCTGAGACCTGTCTTGTTTACCGTATATATAAACCATGTTGATACAACACTCAAGTGCAACATTTCCATAGTTGCCAATGGTCCTCAGGGCTCTGGCCTGAGACCTGTCTTGTTTACCGTATATATAAACCATGTAGATAAAAAAAAAATTCTTAATAAATTAAGAAAAACTTAAAATCGTTACAAGAAGATTTAGCCTTTTAAAATTTAACAAAACATTTGCATATGCTGGTCAATACTGTCAATGCTCAGTTTAATATTACTTTGGCTTACTTTAAATGACTGGAGAGGACAGTCTCATTTTGAAAATTTTCCGATTGATGGTGACCTAACTGGTCACATCTCAGGGTATAAGACTCAGTGATTGTGACAACCTATCCTGACATTTTCCTGTCATTCACACCTTCACTATACCTCACTATCAAACTGTTGCTGCTGACAGTGAGAATAGTAACCAGCCTTAAAATATTTAAACTGGCAGAAAGTCACTATTGCTGACCTGGAAAAGCTTTGAGTGTCTGTTTAACAGAAAAATTGATACTATTCATGCATCAAATATTGTAACTGTCAACACAAAACTTAAGTGTAATGTCTATCAAAACAGTTTCAATTACTCTTTTTTTCCATCTGTCATGTCAGTGTTAGGTAAGGAAGGGGAGAGAGAATCCTTCTAAAAAACTAATAGAAGAAGTTATGCCTGGTTGGAATTGTCACGTTAAAGCATTCCAAATTACATCTGTCATTGGGATACTCTGTGGCAAGATGCTGTGTGTCCCAGAGATGGCTGGGATACTCTGTGGCAAGATGCTGGGTGTCCCAGAGATGGCTGGGATACTCTGTGGCAAGATGCTGGGTGTCCCAGAGATGGCTGGGATACCCTGTGGCAAGATGCTGGGTGCCCCAGAGATGGCTGGGATACTCTGTGGCAAGATGCTGGGTGTCCCAGAGATGGCTGGGATACTCTGTGGCAAGATGCTGGGTGTCCCAGAGATGGCTGGGATACTCTGTGGCAAGATGCTGGGTGCCCCAGAGATGGCTGGGATACTCTGAGGCAAGATGCTGGGTGTCCCAGAGATGGCTGGGATACCCTGTGGCAAGATGCTGGGTGTCCCAGAGATGGCTGGGATACTCTGTGGCAAGATGCTAGGTGCCCCAGAGATGGCTGGGATACCCTGTGGCAAGATGCTGGGTGTCCCAGAGATGGCTGGGATACTCTGTGGCAAGATGCTGGGTGTCCCAGAGATGGCTGGGATACTCTGTGGCAAGATGCTAGGTGTCCCAGAGATGGCTGGGATACCCTGTGGCAAGATGCTAGGTGTCCCAGAGATGGCTGGGATACCCTGTGGCAAGATGCTAGGTGTCCCAGAGATGGCTGGGATACTCTGTGGCAAGATGCTGGGTGTCCCAGAGATGGCTGGGATACTCTGTGGCAAGATGCTAGGTGTCCCAGAGATGGCTGGGATACTCTGTGGCAAGATGCTGGGTGTCCCAGAGATTTCTGGGATACCCTGTGGCAAGAAGCTGGGTGCCCCAGAGATGGCTGGGATACTCTGTGGCAAGATGCTGGGTGTCCCAGAGATGGCTGGGATACTCTGTGGCAAGATGCTGGGTGTCCCAGAGATGGCTGGGATACTCTGTGGCAAGATGCTGGGTGTCCCAGAGATGGCTGGGATACCCTGTGGCAAGATGCTGGGTGTCCCAGAGATGGCTGGGATACCCTGTGGCAAGATGCTGGGTGTCCCAGAGATGGCTGGGATACTCTGTGGCAAGATGCTGGGTGTCCCAGAGATGGCTGGGATACTCTGTGGCAAGATGCTGGGTGTCCCAGAGATGGCTGGGATACCCTGTGGCAAGATGCTGGGTGTCCCAGAGATGGCTGGGATACCCTGTGGCAAGATGCTGGGTGTCCCAGAGATGGCTGCCTGTCCCAGACCAGACCAAGAACTAGTGCTCTAACCGTCATATTATCAACAGGATTTAAGACAAAACAAATATTTTACAATCAAAGGATTTCTGATTGCCTTAAAAGACAAAACAGTTTATGAATTTCGTGATGAAATTATAAAATTATGAGAGAGAAAGGAAGGTTGGTAAAGATTCCTCTGGGCCTGTGTTACATGTAATACTCTCAGAGATAATTATTCTACACTGTACAGCAGTGTTGTATACAGGACACGAGACTGAACCTGACCTTACTACAGTTCTCTGTTAGATCTGTTTATATTTGGCTACTAATGTTTTAATATTGAAATAAATTTATTTCAAAATGTATTTCTTGTTTTGAAATTAAAATAAATTTATTGCGATATAAATTACACACGTAGAGTTGAAGCAGCTCAAGCTATTCTCACACCGTCAAGTCCAACGTCTTCATATTTACCTGAATTTGCCTTAGGGCCACTACTTCAAACCAATCAGCATCGTTGCAAGAGTAGCATCGTCTCGCTCGCAGTGTGACTGCGAGCGAGACGATGCTACTGCGATGCGCAGTGTGACTGCGCTCACACAGAGCGCACACTGTGTGAGCGCCCAGCGAGGGAGCCCTGGTCATGGTGGGAGACATACACACTGTGGGAGCGCCCAGCGTGGGAGCCCTGGTCATGGTGGTAGACATACACACTGTGGGAGCGCCCAGCGTGGGAGCCCTGGTCATGGTGGGAGACATACACACTGTGGGAGCGCCCAGCGTGGGAGTCATGGTGGGAGACATACACACTGTGGGAGCGCCCAGCATGGGAGCCCTGGTCATGGTGGGAGACCTACACACTGTGGGAGCGCCCAGCGTGGGAGCCCTGATCATGGTGGGAGACCTACACACTGTGGGAGCGCCACGCGTGGGAGCCCTGGTCATGGTGGGAGACATACACACTGTGGGAGCGCCCAGCGTGGGAGCCCTGGTCATGGTGGGAGACATACACACCGTGGGAGCTCCCAGCGTGGGAGCCCTGGTCATGGTGGGAGACATACACACTGTGGGAGCCCTGGTCATGGTGGGAGACATACACACTGTGGGAGCCCTGGTCATTGTGGGAGACATACACACTGTGGGAGCGCCCAGCGTGGGAGCCCTGGTCATGGTGGGAGACATACACACTGTGGGAGCGCCCAGCGTGGGGGCCCTGGTCATGGTGGGAGACATACACACTGTGGGAGCACCCAGCGTGGGAGCCCTGGTCATGGTGGGAGACATTCACACTGTGGGAGCACCCAGCGTGGGAGCCCTGGTCATGGTGGGAGACATACACACTGTGGGAGCGCCCAGCGTGGGAGCCTTGGTCATGGTGGGAGACACTCACACTGTGGGAGCGCCCTGCGTGGGAGCCCTAGTCATAGTGGGTGACATACACACTATGGGAGCACCCAGCGTGGAAGCCCTGGTCATGGTGGGAGACACGCACACTGTGGGAGCGCCCAGCGTGAGAGCCCTGGTCATGGTGGGAGACACGCACACTGTGGGAGCGCCCAGCGTGGGAGCCCTGGTCATGGTGGGAGACACGCACACTGTGGGAGCCCTGGTCATAGTGGGAGACATACGCACTGTGGGAGTGCCCGGCGTGAGAGCCCTGGTCATAGTGGGAGACATGCACACTGTGGGAGCGCCCAGCGTGGGAGCCCTGGTCATGGTGGGAGACATACACACTGTGGGAGCGCCCAGCGTGGGAGCCCTGGTCATAGTGGGAGACACGCACACTGTGGGAGCGCCCAGCGTGGGAGCCCTGGTCATGGTGGGAGACATACACACTGTGGGAGCACCCAGCGTGGGAGCCCTGGTCATTGGGGGAGACATACACACTGTGGGAGCACCCAGCGTGGGAGCCCTGGTCATGGTGGAAGACATACACACTGTTTGAGCGCCCAGCGTTGGAGCCCTGGTCATGGTGGGAGACATACACACTGTGGGAGCGCCCAGCGTGGGAGCCTTGGTCATTATGGGAGACATACACACTGTGGGAGCACCCAGCGTGGGAGCCCAGGTCATGGTGGGAGACATACACACTGTGGGAGCCCTGGTCATAGTGGAAGACATACACACAGTGGGAGCCCTGGTCATGGTGGGAGACATACACACCGTGGGAGCGCCCAGCGTGGGAGCCCTGGTCATAGGGGGAGACATACACACTGTGGGAGCGCCCAGCGTGGGAGCCCAGGTCATTGTGGGAGACATACACACTGTGTGAGCGCCCAGCGAGGGAGCCCTGGTCATGGTGGGAGACATACACACTGTGGGAGCGCCCAGCGTGGGAGCCCTGGTCATGGTGGTAGACATACACACTGTGGGAGCGCCCAGCGTGGGAGCCCTCGTCATGGAGGGAGACATACACACTGTGGGAGCGCCCAGCGTTGGAGCCTTGGTCATGGTGGGAGACATACACACTGTGGGAGCGCCCAGCGTGGGAGCCCTGGTCATGGTGGGAGACATACACACTGTGGGAGCCCTGGTCATGGTGGGAGACATACACACTGTGGGAGCCCTGGTCATGGTGGGAGACATACACACTGTGGGAGCCCTGGTCATGGTGGGAGACATACACACTGTGGGAGCGCCCAGCGTGGGAGCCCTGGTCATAATGGGAGACATACACACTGTGGGAGGGCCCAGCATGGGAGCCCTGGTCATGGTGGGAGACCTACACACTGTGGGAGCGCCCAGCGTGGGAGCCCTGGTCATGGTGGGAGACATACACACTGTGGGAGCGCCCAGCGTGGGAGCCCTGGTCATGGTGGGAGACATACACACCGTGGGAGCGCCCAGCGTGGGAGCCCTGGTCATGGTGGGAGACATACACACTGTGGGAGCACCCAGCGTGGGAGCCCTGGTCATGGTGGGAGACATTCACACTGTGGGAGCACCCAGCGTGGGAGCCCTGGTCATGGTAGGAGACATACACACTGTGGGAGCGCCCTGCGTGGGAGCCTTGGTCATGGTGGGAGACACGCACACTGTGGGAGCGCCCTGCGTGGGAGCCCTGGTCATAGTGGGTGACATACACACTATGGGAGCGCCCAGCGTGGAAGCCCTGGTCATGGTGGGAGACACGCACACTGTGGGAGCGCCCAGCGTGAGAGCCCTGGTCATGGTGGGAGACACGCACACTGTGGGAGCGCCCAGCGTGGGAGCCCTGGTCATGGTGGGAGACACGCACACTGTGGGAGCCCTGGTCATAGTGGGAGACATACGCACTGTGGGAGTGCCCAGCGTGAGAGCCCTGGTCATAGTGGGAGACATGCACACTGTGGGAGCGCCCAGCGTGGGAGCCCTGGTCATGGAGGGAGACATACACACTGTGGGAGCGCCCAGCGTGGAAGCCCTGGTCATAGTGGGAGACACGCACACTGTGGGAGCGCCCAGCGTGGGAGCCCTGGTCATGGTGGGAGACATACACACTGTGGGAGCACCCAGCGTGGGAGCCCTGGTCATTGGGGGAGACATACACACTGTGGGAGCACCCAGCGTGGGAGCCCTGGTCATGGTGGAAGACATACACACTGTTTGAGCGCCCAGCGTGGGAGCCCTGGTCATGGTGGGAGACATACACACTGTGGGAGCGCCCAGCGTGGGAGCCTTGGTCATTATGGGAGACATACACACTGTGGGAGCACCCAGCGTGGGAGCCCAGGTCATGGTGGGAGACATACACACTGTGGGAGCCCTGGTCATAGTGGAAGACATACACACAGTGGGAGCCCTGGTCATGGTGGGAGACATACACACCGTGGGAGCGCCCAGCGTGGGAGCCCTGGTCATAGGGGGAGACATACACACTGTGGGAGCGCCCAGCGTGGGAGCCCAGGTCATTGTGGGAGACATACACACTGTGTGAGCGCCCAGCGAGGGAGCCCTGGTCATGGTGGGAGACATACACACTGTGGGAGCGCCCAGCGTGGGAGCCCTGGTCATGGAGGGAGACATACACACTGTGGGAGCGCCCAGCGTTGGAGCCCTGGTCATGGTGGGAGACATACACACTGTGGGAGCTCCCAGCGTGGGAGCCCTGGTCATGGTGGGAGACATACACACTGTGGGAGCCCTGGTCATGGTGGGAGACATACACACTGTGGGAGCCCTGGTCATTGTGGGAGACATACACACTGTGGGAGCGCCCAGCGTGGGAGCCCTGGTCATGGTGGGAGACATACACACTGTGGGAGCGCCCAGCGTGGGAGCCCTGGTCATGGTGGGAGACATACACACTGTGGGAGCGCCCAGCGTGGGAGCCCTGGTCATGGTGGGAGACATACACACCGTGGGAGCGCCCAGCGTGGGAGCCCTGGTCATGGTGGGAGACATACACACTGTGGGAGCACCCAGCGTGGGAGCCCTGGTCATGGTGGGAGACATTCACACTGTGGGAGCACCCAGCGTGGGAGCCCTGGTCATGGTGGGAGACATACACACTGTGGGAGCGCCCAGCGTGGGAGCCTTGGTCATGGTGGGAGACACGCACACTGTGGGAGCGCCCTGCGTGGGAGCCCTGGTCATAGTGGGTGACATACACACTATGGGAGCGCCCAGCGTGGAAGCCCTGGTCATGGTGGGAGCTCCCAGCGTGAGAGCCCTGGTCATGGTGGGAGACACGCACACTGTGGGAGCGCCCAGCGTGGGAGCCCTGGTCATGGTGGGAGACACGCACACTGTGGGAGCCCTGGTCATAGTGGGAGACATACGCACTGTGGGAGTGCACAGCGTGAGAGCCCTGGTCATAGTGGGAGACATGCACACTGTGGGAGCGCCCAGCGTGGGAGCCCTGGTCATGGTGGGAGACATACACACTGTGGGAGCGCCCAGCGTGGGAGCCCTGGTTATGGTGGGAGACACGCACACTGTGAGAGCGCCCAGCGTGGGAGCCCTGGTCATGGTGGGAGACACGCACACTGTGGGAGCGCCCAGCGTGGGAGCCCTGGTCATAGTGGGAGACACGCACACTGTGGGAGCGCCCAGCGTGGGAGCCCTGGTCATGGTGGGAGACATACACACTGTGGGAGCACCCAGCGTGGGAGCCCTGGTCATTGGGGGAGACATACACACTGTGGGAGCACCCAGCGTGGGAGCCCTGGTCATGGTGGAAGACATACACACTGTTTGAGCGCCCAGCGTGGAGCCCTGGTCATGGTGGGAGACATACACACTGTGGGAGCGCCCAGCGTGGGAGCCCTGGTCATGGTGGGAGACACGCACACTGTGGGAGCGCCCAGCGTGGGAGCCCTGGTCATAGTTGGAGACACGCACACTGTGTGAGCGCCCAGCGAGGGAGCCCTGGTCATGGTGGGAGACATACACACTGTGGGAGCGCCCAGCGTGGGAGCCCTGGTCATGGTGGTAGACATACACACTGTGGGAGCGCCCAGCGTGGGAGCCCTGGTCATGGAGGGAGACATACACACTGTGGGAGCGCCCAGCGTTGGAGCCCTGGTCATGGTGGGAGACATACACACTGTGGGAGCGCCCAGCGTGGGAGCCCTGGACATGGTGGGAGACATACACACTGTGGGAGCCCTGGTCATGGTGGGAGACATACACACTGTGGGAGCCCTGGTCATGGTGGGAGACATACACACTGTGGGAACCCTGGTCATGGTGGGAGACATACACACTGTGGGAGCGCCCAGCGTGGGAGCCCTGGTCATGGTGGGAGACATACACACTGTGGGACCGCCCAGCATGGGAGCCCTGGTCATGGTGGGAGACCTACACACTGTGGGAGCTCTCAGCGTGGGAGCCCTGGTCATGGTGGGAGACATACACACTGTGGGAGCGCCCAGCGTGGGAGCCCTGGTCATGGTGGGAGACATACACACCGTGGGAGCGCCCAGCGTGGGAGCCCTGCTCATGGTGGGAGACATACACACTGTGGGAGCACCCAGCGTCGGAGCCCTGGTCATGGTGGGAGACATACACACTGTGGGAGCGCCCAGCGTGGGAGCCCTGGTCATGGAGGGAGACATACTCACTGTGGGAGCACCCAGCGTGGGAGCCCTGGTCATGGTGGGAGACATACACACTGTGGGAGCGCCCAGCGTGGGAGCCCTGGTCATGGTTGGAGACATACACACTGTGGGAGCGCCCAGCGTGGGAGCCCTGGTCATGGTGGGAGACATACACACTGTGGGAGTGCCCAACGTGGGAGCCCTGGTCATGGTGGGAGACATACACACTGTGGGAGCGCCCAGCGTGGGAGCCCTGGTCATGGTGGGAGACATACACACTGTGGGAGCCCTGGTCATGGTGGGCGACATACACACTGTGGGAGCGCCCAACGTGGGAGCCCTGGTCATGGTGGGAGACATACACACTGTGGGAGCCCTGGTCATGGGGTCGAGACATACACACTGTGGGAGCGCCCAGCGTGGGAGCCCTGGTCATGGTGGGAGACATACACACTGTGGGAGCGCCCAGCGTGGGAGCCGTGGTCATGGTGGGAGACATACACACTGTGGGAGCGCCCAGCGTGGGAGCCCTGGTCATGGTGGGAGACCTACACACTGTGGGAGCGCCCAGCGTGGGAGCCCTGGTCATGGTGGGAGACATACACACTGTGGGAGCGCCCAGCGTGGGAGCCCTGGTCATGGTGGGAGACATACACACTGTGGGAGCGCCCAGCGTGGGAGCCCTGGTCATGGTGGGAGACATACACACTGTGGGAGCCCTGGTCATGGTGGGAGACATACACACTGTGGGAGCCCTGGTCATGGTGGGAGACATACACACTGTGGGAGCGCCCAACATGGGAGCCCTGGTCATGGTGGGAGACATACACACTGTGGGAGCGCCCAGCGTGGGAGCCCTGGTCATGGTGGGAGACAGATAAGATAAACACCAACACGACTGATAAGACACATACCTACACACGTCCTCACCATAAGGAACGTGTAAGCTACTGACGTTTACTGATATCATTTAAATCTTTGTATATTTTTAACTTTAAATATTTCCCATATAATATAATACATAATAACGTCATAACTCCACAACACGTGATGTTGCACTTGTGGGTAATATGCAGCCAGCATTATCAGCCATTATCGCTATCACTGTTATCAGTCTCTGGCGAATGGTGAACTTCCACACTTCCCAGTTGTTATTGATGGTTCCTCAGTGTGTTGTGGAACCTGAAGCTGGCCACTGTGTAGTGAACTACCAGGTTGTTGTGTTGAGGAACCTGAAGCTGGTCACTGTGTAGTGAACTACCAGGTTGTTGTGTTGAGGAACCTGAAGCTGGCCACTGTGTAGTGAACTACCAGGTTGTTGTGTTGTGTTGAGGAACCTGAAGCTGGCCACTGTGTAGTGAACTAGCAGGTTGTTGTGTTGAGGAACCTGAAGCTGGCCACTGTGTAGTGAACTACCAGGTTGTTGTGTTGTGGAACCTGAAGCTGGCCACTGTGTAGTGAACTACCAGGTTGTTGTGTTGAGGAACCTGAAGCTGGCCACTGTGTAGTGAACTACCAGGTTGTTGTGTTGAGGAACCTGAAGCTGGCCACTGTGTAGTGAACTACCAGGTTGTTGTGTTGAGGAACCTGAAGCTGGCCACTGTGTAGTGAACTACCAGGTTGTTGTGTTGTGTTGAGGAACCTGAAGCTGGTCACTGTGTAGTGAACTACCAGGTTGTTGTGTTGAGGAACCTGAAGCTGGTCACTGTGTAGTGAACTACCAGGTTGTTGTGTTGAGGAACCTGAAGCTGGCCACTGTGTAGTGAACTACCAGGTTGTTGTGTTGAGGAACCTGAAGCTGGCCACTGTGTAGTGAACTACCAGGTTGTTGTGTTGAGGAACCTGAAGCTGGTCACTGTGTAGTGAACTACCAGGTTGTTGTGTTGTGTTGAGGAACCTGAAGCTGGCCACTGTGTAGTGAACTACCAGGTTGTTGTGTTGAGGAACCTGAAGCTGGCCACTGTGTAGTGAACTAGCAGGTTGTTGTGTTGAGGAACCTGAAGCTGGCCACTGTGTAGTGAACTACCAGGTTGTTGTGTTGTGGAACCTGAAGCTGGCCACTGTGTAGTGAACTACCAGGTTGTTGTGTTGAGGAACCTGAAGCTGGCCACTGTGTAGTGAACTACCAGGTTGTTGTGTTGTGTTGAGGAACCTGAAGCTGGCCACTGTGTAGTGAACTACCAGGTTGTTGTGTTGTGTTGAGGAACCTGAAGCTGGCCACTGTGTAGTGAACTACCAGGTTGTTGTGTTGAGGAACCTGAAGCTGGTCACTGTGTAGTGAACTACCAGGTTGTTGTGTTGTGTTGAGGAACCTGAAGCTGGCCACTGTGTAGTGAACTACCAGGTTGTTGTGTTGAGGAACCTGAAGCTGGCCACTGTGTAGTGAACTACCAGGTTGTTGTGTTGAGGAACCTGAAGCTGGCCACTGTGTAGTGAACTACCAGGTTGTTGTGTTGAGGAACCTGAAGCTGGCCACTGTGTAGTGAACTACCAGGTTGTTGTGTTGAGGAACCTGAAGCTGGCCACTGTGTAGTGAACTACCAGGTTGTTGTGTTGTGTTGAGGAACCTGAAGCTGGCCACTGTGTAGTGAACTACCAGGTTGTTGTGTTGAGGAACCTGAAGCTGGCCACTGTGTAGTGAACTACCAGGTTGTTGTGTTGAGGAACCTGAAGCTGGCCACTGTGTAGTGAACTACCAGGTTGTTGTGTTGTGGAACCTGAAGCTGGTCACTGTGTAGTGAACTACCAGGTTGTTGTGTTGAGGAACCTGAAGCTGGCAACTGTGTAGTGAACTACCAGGTTGTTGTGTTGAGGAACCTGAAGCTGGCCACTGTGTAGTGAACTACCAGGTTGTTGTGTTGTGTTGAGGAACCTGAAGCTGGCCACTGTGTAGTGAACTACCAGGTTGTTGTGTTGAGGAACCTGAAGCTGGCCACTGTGTAGTGAACTACCAGGTTGTTGTGTTGTGTTGAGGAACCTGAAGCTGGCCACTGTGTAGTGAACTAGCAGGTTGTTGTGTTGAGGAACCTGAAGCTGGCCACTGTGTAGTGAACTACCAGGTTGTTGTGTTGAGGAACCTGAAGCTGGCCACTGTGTAGTGAACTACCAGGTTGTTGTGTTGAGGAACCTGAAGCTGGCCACTGTGTAGTGAACTACCAGGTTGTTGTGTTGTGTTGAGGAACCTGAAGCTGGCCACTGTGTAGTGAACTACCATATTGTTGTGTTGTGTTGAGGAACCTGAAGCTGGTCACTGTGTAGTGAACTACCATATTGTTGTGTTGTGTTGAGGAACCTGAAGCTGGTCACTGTGTAGTGAACTACCAGGTTGTTGTGTTGTGTTGAGGAACCTGAAGCTGGTCACTGTGTAGTGAACTACCAGGTTGTTGTGTTGTGTTGAGGAACCTGAAGCTGGCCACTGTGTAGTGAACTACCAGGTTGTTGTGTTGAGGAACCTGAAGCTGGCCACTGTGTAGTGAACTACCAGGTTGTTGTGTTGAGGAACCTGAAGCTGGTCACTGTGTAGTGAACTACCAGGTTGTTGTGTTGAGGAACCTGAAGCTGGCCACTGTGTAGTGAACTACCAGGTTGTTGTGTTGTGTTGAGGAACCTGAAGCTGGCCACTGTGTAGTGAACTACCAGGTTGTTGTGTTGAGGAACCTGAAGCTGGTCACTGTGTAGTGAACTACCAGGTTGTTGTGTTGTGTTGAGGAACCTGAAGCTGGCCACTGTGTAGTGAACTACCAGGTTGTTGTGTTGAGGAACCTGAAGCTGGCCACTGTGTAGTGAACTACCAGGTTGTTGTGTTGTGTTGAGGAACCTGAAGCTGGCCACTGTGTAGTGAACTACCAGGTTGTTGTGTTGTGTTGAGGAACCTGAAGCTGGTCACTGTGTAGTGAACTACCAGGTTGTTGTGTTGTGTTGAGGAACCTGAAGCTGGCCACTGTGTAGTGAACTACCAGGTTGTTGTGTTGTGTTGAGGAACCTGAAGCTGGCCACTGTGTAGTGAACTACCAGGTTGTTGTGTTGTGTTGAGGAACCTGAAGCTGGCCACTGTGTAGTGAACTACCAGGTTGTTGTGTTGAGGAACCTGAAGCTGGTCACTGTGTAGTGAACTACCAGGTTGTTGTGTTGAGGAACCTGAAGCTGGCCATTGTGTAGTGAACTAGCAGGTTGTTGTGTTGAGGAACCTGAAGCTGGTCACTGTGTAGTGAACTACCAGGTTGTTGTGTTGTGTTGAGGAACCTGAAGCTGGCCACTGTGTAGTGAACTACCAGGTTGTTGTGTTGTGTTGAGGAACCTGAAGCTGGCCACTGTGTAGTGAACTACCAGGTTGTTGTGTTGTGGAACCTGAAGCTGGTCACTGTGTTGTGAACTACCAGGTTGTTGTGTTGTGTTGTGGAACCTGAAGCTGGCCACTGTGTAGTGAACTACCAGGTTGTTGTGTTGAGGAACCTGAAGCTGGCCACTGTGTAGTGAACTACCAGGTTGTTGTGTTGTGTTGAGGAACCTGAAGCTGGCCACTGTGTAGTGAACTACCAGGTTGTTGTGTTGTGTTGAGGAACCTGAAGCTGGCCACTGTGTAGTGAACTACCAGGTTGTTGTGTTGTGTTGAGGAACCTGAAGCTGGCCATTGTGTAGTGAACTACCAGGTTGTTGTGTTGAGGAACCTGAAGCTGGCCATTGTGTAGTGAACTACCAGGTTGTTGTGTTGTGTTGAGGAACCTGAAGCTGGCCACTGTGTAGTGAACTACCAGGTTGTTGTGTTGAGGAACCTGAAGCTGGCCACTGTGTAGTGAACTACCAGGTTGTTGTGTTGTGTTGAGGAACCTGAAGCTGGCCACTGTGTAGTGAACTACCAGGTTGTTGTGTTGAGGAACCTGAAGCTGGTCACTGTGTAGTGAACTACCAGGTTGTTGTGTTGTGTTGAGGAACCTGAAGCTGGCCACTGTGTAGTGAACTACCAGGTTGTTGTGTTGAGGAACCTGAAGCTGGTCACTGTGTAGTGAACTACCAGGTTGTTGTGTTGAGGAACCTGAAGCTGGCCACTGTGTAGTGAACTACCAGGTTGTTGTGTTGAGGAACCTGAAGCTGGTCACTGTGTAGTGAACTACCAGGTTGTTGTGTTGAGGAACCTGAAGCTGGCCACTGTGTAGTGAACTACCAGGTTGTTGTGTTGTGTTGAGGAACCTGAAGCTGGCCACTGTGTAGTGAACTACCATATTGTTGTGTTGTGTTGAGGAACCTGAAGCTGGTCACTGTGTAGTGAACTACCAGGTTGTTGTGTTGTGTTGAGGAACCTGAAGCTGGCCACTGTGTAGTGAACTACCAGGTTGTTGTGTTGAGGAACCTGAAGCTGGTCACTGTGTAGTGAACTACCAGGTTGTTGTGTTGAGGAACCTGAAGCTGGCAACTGTGTAGTGAACTACCAGGTTGTTGTGTTGTGTTGAGGAACCTGAAGCTGGCCACTGTGTAGTGAACTACCAGGTTGTTGTGTTGTGTTGAGGAACCTGAAGCTGGCCACTGTGTAGTGAACTACCAGGTTGTTGTGTTGAGGAACCTGAAGCTGGTCACTGTGTAGTGAACTACCAGGTTGTTGTGTTGAGGAACCTGAAGCTGGCCACTGTGTAGTGAACTACCAGGTTGTTGTGTTGTGTTGAGGAACCTGAAGCTGGCCACTGTGTAGTGAACTACCAGGTTGTTGTGTTGTGTTGAGGAACCTGAAGCTGGCCACTGTGTAGTGAACTACCAGGTTGTTGTGTTGAGGAACCTGAAGCTGGTCACTGTGTAGTGAACTACCAGGTTGTTGTGTTGTGTTGAGGAACCTGAAGCTGGCCACTGTGTAGTGAACTACCAGGTTGTTGTGTTGAGGAACCTGAAGCTGGCCACTGTGTAGTGAACTACCAGGTTGTTGTGTTGAGGAACCTGAAGCTGGTCACTGTGTAGTGAACTACCAGGTTGTTGTGTTGAGGAACCTGAAGCTGGTCACTGTGTAGTGAACTACCAGGTTGTTGTGTTGTGTTGAGGAACCTGAAGCTGGTCACTGTGTAGTGAACTACCAGGTTGTTGTGTTGAGGAACCTGAAGCTGGCCACTGTGTAGTGAACTACCAGGTTGTTGTGTTGAGGAACCTGAAGCTGGCCACTGTGTAGTGAACTACCAGGTTGTTGTGTTGTGTTGAGGAACCTGAAGCTGGTCACTGTGTAGTGAACTACCAGGTTGTTGTGTTGAGGAACCTGAAGCTGGCCACTGTGTAGTGAACTACCAGGTTGTTGTGTTGAGGAACCTGAAGCTGGTCACTGTGTAGTGAACTACCAGGTTGTTGTGTTGAGGAACCTGAAGCTGGCCACTGTGTAGTGAACTACCAGGTTGTTGTGTTGAGGAACCTGAAGCTGGCCACTGTGTAGTGAACTACCAGGTTGTTGTGTTGTGTTGAGGAACCTGAAGCTGGTCACTGTGTAGTGAACTACCAGGTTGTTGTGTTGAGGAACCTGAAGCTGGTCACTGTGTAGTGAACTACCAGGTTGTTGTGTTGAGGAACCTGAAGCTGGCCACTGTGTAGTGAACTACCAGGTTGTTGTGTTGAGGAACCTGAAGCTGGCCACTGTGTAGTGAACTACCAGGTTGTTGTGTTGAGGAACCTGAAGCTGGCCACTGTGTAGTGAACTACCAGGTTGTTGTGTTGAGGAACCTGAAGCTGGCCACTGTGTAGTGAACTACCAGGTTGTTGTGTTGTGTTGAGGAACCTGAAGCTGGCCACTGTGTAGTGAACTACCAGGTTGTTGTGTTGAGGAACCTGAAGCTGGCCACTGTGTAGTGAACTACCAGGTTGTTGTGTTGTGTTGAGGAACCTGAAGCTGGCCACTGTGTAGTGAACTACCAGGTTGTTGTGTTGAGGAACCTGAAGCTGGCCACTGTGTAGTGAACTACCAGGTTGTTGTGTTGTGTTGTGGAACCTGAAGCTGGCCACTGTGTAGTGAACTACCAGGTTGTTGTGTTGAGGAACCTGAAGCTGGCCACTGTGTAGTGAACTACCAGGTTGTTGTGTTGAGGAACCTGAAGCTGGCCACTGTGTAGTGAACTACCAGGTTGTTGTGTTGTGTTGTGGAACCTGAAGCTGGCCACTGTGTAGTGAACTACCAGGTTGTTGTGTTACGTTAACCTTTCTCTGCTATATGGTGGACTGGCAGGTGTGTGGCCAGTGTTGTAGTGAAGTTATCGGTGAAGAAAGTGTTAAGTGTAACTTTCCCTGCTGTATGGTAGACTGGCAGGTGTGTGGACAGTGTTGTAGTGAAGTTGTGGGGGAAAATAGTGTGTGGAGTGTTAAGTGC
Organism: Procambarus clarkii; assembly: GCF_040958095.1. Classification (NCBI taxonomy): domain Eukaryota; kingdom Metazoa; phylum Arthropoda; class Malacostraca; order Decapoda; family Cambaridae; genus Procambarus; species Procambarus clarkii. Next base: position 23,684,541 of record NC_091187.1, read on the forward strand.
CTAAAACAATTATATCTATCCTCATAGATTAAGTTAATAGCAGTAATTATGTCGTAATGTTTTGTAATATCCTAGATGAAAAACCCCGCGGTTTTTCAGAAGGAAGGAGAGAGAGGAAGAAAAGTGGAGAGGGGTGAATGGGGTGGGGGAGATTTTAAGGGAGAATGGGAGAAAGGTGGAGATTGAGGGGAATGTGAGTGGGGACGATGTTGAGGGGAAGGGGGTAAAATGTGGAGAGGGAGATAAAGGAAGAGAGAGGGATAGGAGATTGGGAGAGAGACATGAGAGGGAAGGGAGAGAATGGAGCAGAAGATGAGGTAAGGAGGGGAGACCCATCTAGTATTTATATCTATAAGAGAGAGTATCTCTGTCTAGCCAAGGCTGGAGACCTGACGCTTGTGGCTAATCTCACTCAACATTGCAGGGGAAGTAGTCAGGGGTATGGGACAGCCATAGGCTGGTCGGAGTCGGTCCAGTTAGTCTTACTGAGATCAGGGCCGTCTTAACAGCATTATGGGCCCCTGGGACAACCAGAGTGCTGGGGCCCCTATGACAACCACACACACAGGAATATTAAGTAAATGGTCGATAATATTAAACATATATTTAGTGCATCAGAAGCAATGGTTTTCAATTCACTGAAGAAAGAAAACATATTTCCAATCTGTGAATAAGCCTCTGCACGTTTTGTCAGTTCAAAGATTAGTGTCCAGAATAGGGAGGAAAGTTTCCACCTTGAATTTGTGGGTTTTCATTAGAAGTTCTTCTTCTGTTGATCCGTCATATCTACTGAGACGCACACCTCGTTTTCCTTCCCGTTTTTTCCCATCACTGTAATCTGTATCTGGACACATACTCCTGACTTGAGTTTATATTCACTAAGTTTGTCTCTAGTTTCCTGAAGATAGATTTTATAGACTCAAGAAGATTCGTGGCAACAAGGATGTTCACATTCTTGTTCACGGACCAGACAGCTGAGTGGACAACGCTCGGGATTCGTAGTCCTAAGGTTCCGGGTTTGATGCCCGGCGGAGGCGGAAACAAATGAGTTTCTTTCACTATGATGCACCTGTTCACCAAGCAGTAAATAGGTACCTGGGAGTTAGCTCCTACGGGCTGCTTCCTGGGGATGTGTAACAAAAAGGAGGCCCAGTCGAGGACCGGGTCGCGGCGACGCTAACACCCGAAATCATAAAAGATAACCTCTTAAGATAGCATCCTTTAATTGTAGGATCTTGTTAGTTTTGTTTATTCTTTCTAGCATGTCATTCCAAAGAATTATTAGAAAGATTATTTCCAGGTTTTCCATTATTTTGCTCAATCCTTCTGCCTCTCGCCTTGTATTCACTTGCTGTTCATTGTCAGCTGATAGAGAACCCAGCGCCTGTTTTATATTCTCTAAACCTCCCATACAGAGCATGAACAGCATCACTATGTGCTGACCATCGTCTCTCACACAGACGCTTCACCACAAAATCATTTCTAAAGATGATGTCAAAACATTCCAGGATGAGTAGAAAGAACAAAAATTGAAAACAGATGCTGAACAAAGTGAAAGAATTTGAGTCAGTAGACAACTCTGCTTCTTCTACTCCCACCAAGTTCGGGCTGTGTCCAGCACAGGGGACATAGATGACAAACTCATTGAGTTGATGAATCCGTGTTGGCAGTCCAATATATCGTCCAGACATATTTGAGACATTATCGTATGACTGACTACCGTAGTTTGATAGTGGAATTTTGTTCTCATTAAGAAAATCCACGACAGTGTCTGTTAGATCCTTTGCTCCGTGAGAAAAGATGGAGATGAACATCAAGAAACGTTGCACAGACTCCCAGCCTTTAATGTATCAGACAGTAAATGTCAGTTGATCTGTGTGCGAGATGTCTGGAGTGGAATGTTCACTTAACCAATAATACTTTGACTATTTTACTTATTCAAGAATAGTACAAAGGACCAGTTGTCCAATTAATTAAATAAATTCCTCACAAATATATGCAGATAAATATGACGGATTCCGTTTTCCAAAATTTCCATATATATATTGAGATGATCTTCCAGGAAAGGATCAAACTCACTCAGCAGCTCCAATATTCCTAAATATTTGCCATTTTTTGCTGACCCAATAATGTGATTTTCTCCACAAAATGCCAAACCTCTTGAGGCAAGAAAGCGAATTACAGAAACCACACGTGTCAACACTTTATGGCAATATTCCTGCTCTGAGCCATGTTGCTCAAGCAATAAAGAATCTTCACTTCCAGTTTCTTTATGCCTTATCATATATGCTGTCATGCACTTTCCATGTTCTTCTCCAATTTTATGTTCAACAGTAACATTGCTGGACTTCCAGTCACTGAACCCCATTGTAGCAAAGGTAGATTCTTTCTTGGACAATAGGCGACATACAAATGCGTACAAACGACCTTGGGATGGTGAATAGAGTAGCCATTCACGTTTTACATACTCGCTATTCCGCAGTTCACGTTTGAACACATTGTTTGATAAATACCTTTCCCTCATATTCTCTGCTCCAGCTGTTTTATACATTCTGCTGGAGTTTGTAAGGTTGCTATTATGATTCTAACATGATGAGGGCCCACTACGGATCCAGTAATCTATTGTGTTAGTATCATTAATGTTCCACAGTCCCGGATCTGTCTCTCGGATTACAAACTCCTTTACTGTTACAGCTTTGGGTATTTCCTCTTGTAAAATGTCACCAGCTGCAGCAACAAGCAATGATGGCATGTCTGCTGAAACTGGATGATGGTTGCAGGAGTGGATGCTGATGTGGATGTTATATCTGAAGGAAGAGTACTAGTGGCTGACACTGCAGGAGTGGATGCTGATGTGGATGTTATATCTGAAGGAAGAGTACTAGTGGCTGACACTTCAGGAGTGGATGCTGATGTGGATGGTATATCTGAAGGAATGGTTTGAGTGGCTGTCATTGCACCTGTGTTGAGCCACGATGATAGTTTTGGAAGTTTTCCAATGTTCTCCTTCTCCTCTGCAGCTCTCTTCCTCTTCCTCTTCTGTGCTCCACTCAAAACATTACGTTTCATTTCAGCTGAAAGGTTTATTCACCTGGAAATATATCTTAAATATATAATATTTAGTCCCACACCAGGATGTTGGGTTAACTTATATAAGTGTGCTTGCAACAAGACCTAAATATTTAAACAGTCTGCTTCCATAATGAGCATGTCCTATGCTCGTGGGGCCCCTATGCTCGTGGGGCCCCTATGCTCGTGGGGACCCTATGCTCGTGGGGCCCCTATGCTCGTGGGGCCCCTATGCTCGTGGGGCCCCTATGCTCGTGGGGCCCCTATGCTCGTGGTGCCCCTATGCTCGTGGGGCCCCTATGCTCGTGGGGCCCCTATGCTCGTGGGGCCCCTATGCTCTTGGGGACCCTATTCTCGTGGGGACCCTATGCTCGTGGTGCCCCTATGCTCGTGGTGCCCCTATGCTCGTGGGGCCCCTATGCTCGTGGGGACCCTATGCTCGTGGGGCCCCTATGCTCTTGGTGCCCCTATGCTCGTGGGGCCCCTATGCTCGTGGGGCCCCTATGCTCGTGGGGCCCCTATGCTCGTGGGGCCCCTATGCTCGTGGGGCCCCTATGCTCGTAGTCCCCTATGCTCGTGGGGCCCCTATGCTCGTGGGGCCCCTATGCTCGTAGTCCCCTATGCTCTATGCTATGCTAAATAGAATACAGAAATTAACAATGGAAATTTGAGTTAAATACAGAATAAAGGTGGTCCCACGTGGTGAGTCAGTGCCACCAGGCTCAGGTGTACAGGCATAAGCGATATATATCAAATATAGCGAGCAGTGATACGTTGAACAGTGAAGTGGAACGTGTAACACAACATATAAATTAGTGGATAGTGTTAGAGAATTGTACAAAGAAAAAGTATAAATGTAAAGTTGTGGAGGAGGCATCACACTAGGCTGTTTACACCACAGCCACGAGGCCTACACAGTGTAGAGGACGTCCCGCAGTAACAGTGTACTTCCTCAGTGATAATATACTGGCAATATATACTGTAATACGGGAAAGTGGAGCTAGGAACTAGTAATAGAGTAAGTGAATAACATTACAAGCCGGAAGAAAGCAGAAATTCCCTTAGGATATTACAGGCACATAATCAGTGTATAAATCAAGTAACTGGCAACCAGTGACATCCTGGTTGCCCATCCTGCCCCCGACCTGGGACAAACAACGGTCAACTGGACGGTCCCAAGACGACCATATTTTCTCCACAAGGCGATAAGTACCCCCACATAAACTTGAACAAATAAACATATGTAATATTATAAATATACTGGATACATATTATATATACATACATATAATACTTAAATATATGCATATATTATTATAACATCACAAACCCAACATGGAGGTGTGTGGAGGCTGCCTTAAGTCACTTCGGAAGAGTGTTGTAGGCATTGTATGTAACATTTGTAACATAAGGTTTCACCTGAGTTGTACAGGATTACCTACACAATATGCAAACCGGGAAGGTAACTACTGGATCTGTCAAAGAGACAGACAGTTGTGGAAAAACATCACCAAACTAATGAATAACATTCCTGAAGTACACAGGTTACAATTCACACAAAAACTACCAGAAATATATGCAGAGTATATAAAGACAGCAACGAACTCTGAACACAACCCAGGGACTGAGAATTTAGAGAGTCAAAGTAGCAATGTAGAAGGGTATAGTGTCGAGGTACACAAAAATGAAGGCAATATTGTAGAGCACACTGGTGATATGAATAAGGAGAGAAAAAATGAGACGAATGAGAACACAAATGAGAAAGACGAAAGCAACAAGGAGAAAGATAAGGGCAATACCGAGAATGAATGCAGAAACGAGAAAGTTGGAACAAAAAACACAGAGGTAGCCAAGTCGTGCACGGGTACAAACAAGAATAATACAATCACAAATGAAAATATTTGCTGGTATTATGCAAAAGGACAGTGTAGATATGGGCCCAGAGGCACGGAATGCTCATTCATGCACCCACGGAAATGCCGAAACTGGTTAGGGAAAGGCAGATGTCGTTTTGATACAGAGTGTAGATATTTTCACCCTAAGCTATGCACACTCTCAGTCAATGAGAGGAAATGCTACGATCTTCATTGCCCCGATTTCCACGTCAGAGGTACACAGCGCCATATAAGAGAAGAAGTCCAACATAATAGCCCTGAAAATTTTTTAGAGGCAGGTACAAACAGAGGGAGAAACAGACAGGCAGAAACGTGGCAGGAATACGGATGGAGAGGGGGAAATGCCCAAGACTGGACTACAGTTCGTCATCAAGCCCACACATACTACACCCCCCAACTACACAGAGACTACCACACTCCCCAGTATCACTTCCAAAACTGGACAAACCATTGCCACAACAACACACCCTGGGTCAGGGTAGAGAGGAGGGAGAACTACCAAAACCTTCCAGAAGTGACACACAATATGGACAATTATTCATATTTGCAAACATTCAAGGTTTAAAGCCAAAGTCAAGAAATAAAGTTAAGTTCATAAATGGCCTTCTATTAGAGTCAAACTCAATATTTGGGGCATTCACGGAAACTCATACAAAAGATTACATGGATGGTGAAATCTGGATTCCAAATTATAATCTATATAGATGTGATAGAAAAACTAGGTCAAATGGAGGAGTAGGTCTGTATATTAAAGAAGACCTGGTATGCTCAGAACTACTAAATTCAACTAATGAGGTGGTAGAGGTACTTGGAATGAAGGTAGAGAAACTAAACCTAATTATTATTCTAATATATAAACCGCCAGATACAACGATTGAGGAATCCACAGAGCAGATGCACAAAATAGAGAACATACTTGACAACCTAGCAAACCCAGCTCCAGATATTATCTTTCTTGGAGATTTCAATTTACCGAGTCTAAGATGGAGAACGGCAAACACAAATATCATAGCAGGGAATGACCCGGGAAATAACCAACCACAGGTCAGAGAACTTTTGAGATTCTGTGACAAATTCTCGCTCAATCAACAGATTACAGAACCAACTAGGAACGAAAACACACTAGACTTGTTATTCACAAACAATGATGAACTAATCAGGGATATCACAATCTCAGATACTACATACTCAGACCATAAGCTCATTGAAGTGCGAACTAGCATAAATAACGGTAGTAGGTCTAAGAGACCCAACAAGCGAGAAGGAATATTCAATCAATTCAATTTCAACAATAAGAGGATTGACTGGGAAAAAATAAATGTAGACCTTGCAACCATTCAATGGGAGACGGTCTTAAGCGACAAAACTCCCACACAGGGAATAGCTCAACTGACAGCTGAAGCTTACAAGGTCTGCTTGAAGCACGTGCCTGTGAGGAGGGGCAGAAAGAGGACCACTCTAGAAAGAGAACGGAGACGACTGTACAGGAGAAGGAAAAAAATAACGGAAATGCTTCGGCTGACACAACTATCACAAGCAAGGAAAACAAGCCTAAGCAGGGAGATTGAGGAAATAGAACAAACGTTGAAGCGATCATATGAGTCTGAAGAAATGGAATTGGAACAGAAAGCTATACAAGAGATAAGGAAAAATCCGAAATATTTTTTCACATACGCAAAATCAAAATCCAAAACCTCGACCAGTATTGGACCGTTAATTACAAATGAAGGTACGTACACAGAGGACAACAAAGAGATTAGTGAAATTCTAAGAAGCCAGTATGAGGCTATGTTTAGCACACCAATAAACAACATGAAAGTTGATGACCCAGACAGCTTCTTTATGAATGACATTCAAGCTGCAGATAATATAACGGATATTACCACAAACTCGGAAGACTTTGAAAGAGAAATTGATAATATGCCTATGCACTCAGCTCCTGGGCCTGACTCATGGAATTCAATATTCATAAAGAAATGTAAAGTACCAGTAGCGAGAGCACTCAGCGTAATATGGAGAAAGAGCCTGGATACAGGGGAGATACCAGCAGCACTTAAATCTGCAGATATAGCTCCGTTGCACAAGGGGGGGAGTAAAGCCTTGGCAAAAAATTATAGGCCAGTTGCACTAACATCACACATAATAAAAGTGTTTGAAAGAGTGATTAGGAATCAAATTTCTAGTTTTATGGAAAACAATGAATTGCACAATCCAGGACAACATGGATTTAGAGCGGGAAGATCCTGTCTGTCACAGTTACTCAACCACTATGACAAAATCACAGAAGCCCTAGAAGAAAAGCAAAATGCAGATGTTGTATACACAGACTTTGCAAAGGCGTTCGACAAATGTGACCATGGGGTGATAGCTCACAAAATGAGGTCAATGGGAATAACTGGAAAAGTAGGACGCTGGATACTCAATTTCCTGTCGAACAGAACACAAAGAGTAACAGTCAATCAGATAAAATCGAGTCCAAGCGATGTTAAAAGCTCTGTACCTCAAGGTACAGTCCTTGCACCGCTACTGTTCCTTATTCTCATATCTGATATTCACAAAAATACACGTCACAGCTTCGTGTCGTCCTTTGCAGATGACACAAAAATCAGCATGAAAATTACCTCTGCTGAAGACATTGAAAAACTACAAGCAGATGTCAACAAAGTTTTTTATTGGGCAGCAGAAAATAACATGATGTTTAACAGTGATAAATTTCAGGTACTCAGGTACGGCAAAAATGAGGATCTGAAACATAATACAGGGTACAAAACACAATCGAATCTTCCCATAGTAGGAAAACAGCATGTCAAGGATTTGGGAATAATGATGTCCGACGATCTAACGTTTAGGGAGCATAACCAAGCAAATATCGCGTCAGCCAGAAAAATGATCGGATGGATTACGAGAACTTTCAAATCCAGGGATCCCATCACAATGGTTGTACTCTTCAAGTCACTTGTGCTGTCCCGTCTCGAGTACTGCTCAGTACTCACTTCCCCCTTCAGAGCAGGAGAGATTGCTGAAATAGAGGGAATACAGAGAACATATACGGCACGCATAGACGAGATAAAACACCTAAATTATTGGGATCGTCTCAAAGCTCTCCAAATGTACTCTCTAGAAAGGAGACGAGAGAGATACCAAATAATATACACCTGGAAAATACTGGAGGGTCAGGTCCCAAATCTACACAGTAAAATAACAACGTACTAGAGTGAACGATATGGAAGAAAATGCAAGATTGAACCTGTGAAGAGCAGAGGTGCCATAGGCACAATCAGAGAGCACTGTATAAACATCAGGGGTCCGCGGTTGTTCAACGTCCTCCCAGCGAGCATAAGAAATATTGCCGGAACAACCGTGGACATCTTCAAGAGAAAACTGGACGGTTTTCTAAGAGAAGTTCCGGATCAGCCGGGCTGTAGTGGGTACGTGGCCCTGCGGGCCGCTCCAAGCAACAGCCTGGTGGACCAAACTCTCACAAGTCGAGCCTGGCCTCGGGCCGGGCTTGGGGAGTAGAAGAACTCCCAGAACCCCATCAACCAGGTACCAACCAGGTATCAACCAGCTCGTGGGGCCCCTATGCTCGTAGTCCCCTATGCTCGTGGGGACCCTATGCTCGTGGGGCCCCTATGCTCGTGGGGTCCCTATGCTCGTGGGGACCCTATGCTCGTGGGGCCTCTATGCTCGTGGGGCCCCTATGCTCGTGGGGCCCCTATGCTCGTGGGGTCCCTATGCTCGTGGGGACCCTATGCTCGTGGGGCCCCTATGCTCGTGGAGCCCCTATGCTCGTGGGGTCCCTATGCTCGTGGGGCCTCTATGCTCGTTGGGCCCCTATGCTCGTGGGGCCCCTATGCTCGTGGGGACCCTATGCTCGTGGGGTCCCTATGCTCGTGGGGACCCTATGCTCGTGGGGCCTCTATGCTCGTGGGGCCCCTATGCTCGTAGTCCCCTATGCTCGTGGGAACCCTATGCTCGTGAGGATCCTATGCTCGTGGGGCCCCTATGCTCGTGGGGTCCCTATGCTCGTGGGGACCCTATGCTCGTGGGGCCTCTATGCTCGTGGGGCCCCTATGCTCGTGGGGACCCTATGCTCGTGGGGTCCCTAAGCTCGTGGGGACCCTATGCTCGTGGGGCCTATATGCTCGTGGGGCCCCTATGCTCGTGGGGCCCCTATGCTCGTGGGGCCCCTATGCTCGTGGGGCCCCTATGCTCGTGGGGTCCCTATGCTCGTGGGGCCTCTATGCTCGTGGGGCCCCTATGCTCGTGGGGCCCCTATGCTCGTGAGGCCCCAATGCTCGTGAGGCCCCTATACTCGTGGGGCCCCTATGCTCGTGGGAACCCTATGCTCGTGGGGCCCCTAAGCTCATGGGGCCCCTATGCTCGTGGGGCCCCTATACTCGTGGGGCCCCTATGCTCGTGGGGACCCTATGCTCGTGGGGCCCCTATACTCGTGGGGCCTCTATGCTCGTGGGGCCCCTATGTCCGTGGGGCCCCTATGCTCGTGGAGACCCTATGCTCGTGGGGCCCCTATGCTCGTGGGGTCCCTATGCTCGTGGGGCCCCTATGCTTGTGGGGCCCCTATGCTCGTGGGGCCCCTATGCTCATGGGGCCCCTATGCTCGTGGGGCCCCTATGCTCGTGGGGCCCCTATGCTCGTGGGGCTCCTATGCTCGTGGGGCCCCTATGATATTGGGGCCCCTATGCTAGTGGGGCACCTATGCTCGTGGGGCCCCTATGCTCGAGGAACCCCTATGCTCGTGAAGGCCCCTAGGCTCGTGCGGCCCCTATGCTTGTGGGCCCCCTATGCTCTTGGGGCCCCTGTGCTCGTGGGGGCCCCTATGCTCGTGGGGACCCTATGCTCGTGGGGCCCCTATGCTCGTGGGGCCCCTGTGCTCGTGGGGCCCCTATGCTCGTGGGGCCCCCTATTCTCGTGGGGCCCCTATATTTGTGGGGGCCCTATGCTTGTGGGGCCCTATGCTCGTCGGGCCCCTATGCTTTTGGGGCCCTATGCTCGTGGGGCTCCTATGCTCGTGGGACCCCTATGCTCGTGAGGACCCTATGCTCGTGGGGCACGTATGCTCGTGGGGGCCCTATGCTCGTGGGGCCCGTATGCTCGTGAGGACCCTATGCTCGTGGGGACCCTATGCTCGGGGGCACGTATGCTCGTCGGGGCCCAATGCTCGTGGGACCCCTATGGTCATGGGGCCCCTATCCTCGAGGGGCCCTTATGCTCGTGGGGCCCTTATGCTCGTAGGGACCCAATGCTCGTGGGGACAATATGCTCGTGGGGACCCTATGGTCGTGGGGCCCCTATGCTCGTAGGGTACCTATGCTCGTGGGGGCCCTTATGCTCGTGGGGACCCTATGCTCGTGGGGACCCTATGCTCGTGGTACCCCTATGCTCGTGGGGACCCTATGGTCGTGGGGCCCCTATGCTCATGGGGCCCCTATGCTCGTTGGGCCCCTATGCTTGTGTTGCCCCTATGCTCGTGGGGCCCCTATGCTCGAGGGGCCCCTGTGCTCGTGGGGCCCCTATGCTCGTGGAGCCCCTATGCTCGTGGGGCCCCTGTGTTCGTGGGGCCTCTATGCTCGTGGGGCCCCTATGCTCGTGGTGACCCTATGCTCGTGGGGCCCCTATGCTCTTGGGGCCACTGTGCCCGTTGGGACCCTATGCTCGTGGGGCCCCTATGCTCGAGGGGCCCTATGGTCGTGGGGCCCCTATGCTCATGGGGCCCCTATGCTCGTTGGGCCCCTATGCTTGTGCTGCCCCTATGCTCGTGGGGCCCCTATGCTCGAGGGGCCCCTGTGCTCGTGGGGCCCCTATGGTCATGGAGCCCCTATGCTCGTGGGGCCCCTATGCTCGTGGGGCCCCTGTGTTCGTGGGGCCTCTATGCTCGTGGGGCCCCTATGCTCGTGGGGACCCTATGCTCGTGGGGCCCCTATGCTCTTGGGGCCCCTGTGCCCGTTGGGACCCTATGCTCGTGGGGCCCCTATGCTCGTGGGGCCACTATGCTCGTGGAGCCCCTATGCTCGTGGGGCCCCTATGCTCTTGGGGCCCCTGTGCCCGTTGGGACCCTATGCTCGTGGGGCCCCTATGCTCGTGGGGCCCCTATGCTCGTGGAGCCCCTATGCTCGTGGGGCCCCTATGCTCGTGGGGCCACTATGTTCGTGGGGCCCCTATGCTCGTGGGGCACCTATGCTCGTGGGGCCCCTATGCTCGTGGGGCCCCTATGCTCGCGGGGCCACTATGCTCGTAAGGGGACCTATGCTCGTAGGGCCCCTATGCTCGTGGGGCCCCTATGCTCGTTGTGCCCGTATGCTCGTGGGGCCCCTATGCTCGTGGGGCCACTATGCTCGTTGGGGACCTATGCTCGTAGGGCCCCTATGCTCGTAGGGCACCTATGCTCGTGGGGGCCCCTATGCTCGTGGGGCCCCTATGCTCGTGGGGCCCCTATGCTCGTGGGGGACCTATGCTTGTAGGGCCCCTATGCTCGTAGGGCACCTATGATCGTGGGGGCCCCTATGCTCGTAGGGCACCTATGCTCGTGGGGCCCCTATGCTCGTTGGGCCCCTATGCTTGTGCTGCCCCTATGCTCGAGGGGCCCCTGTGCTCATGGGGTCCCTATGCTCGTGGGACCCTATGCTCGTGGGGCACCTATGCTCGTGGGGCCCCTATGCTCGTAGGGCACCTATGCTCGTGGGGCCCCTATGCTCGTAGGGCACCTATGCTCGTGGGGCCCCTTTGCTCGTTGGGCCCCTATGCTTGTGCTGCCCCTATGCTCGTGGGGCCCCTATGCTCGTTGGGCCCCTATGCTTGTGCTGCCCCTATGCTCGTGGGGCACCTATGCTCGTGGGGCCCCTTTGCTCGTTGGGCCCCTATGCTTGTGCTGCCCCTGTGCTCATGGGGCACCTATGCTCGTGGGGCCCCTATGCTCGTGGGGCACCTATGCTCGTTCGGACCCTATGCTCGTGGGGACCCTATGCTCGTAGGGCCCCCATGCTCGTGGGGCCCCTATGCTCGTGGGGACCCTATGCTCGTGGGGCCCCTATGCTCGTAGGGCACCTATGCTCGTGGGGCCCCTATGCTCGTAGGGCACCTATGCTGGTGGGGCCCCTATGCACCTGGGGACCCTATGCTCGTGGGGCTCCTATGCTCGTGGGGGCCCCTATGCTCGTAGGGCACCTATGCTCGAGGGACCCCTATGCTCGTGGGGGCCCCTATGCTCGTAGGGCACCTATGCTCGTGGGGCCCCTATGCTCGTGGGGGCCCCTATGCTCGTAGGGCACCTATGCTCGTGGGGCCCCTATGCTCGTGGGGGCCCCTATGCTCGTAGGCCACCTATGCTCGTGGGGCCCCTATGCTCGTGGGGCCCCTATGCCCGTGGGGCACCTATGCTGGTAGGGCACCTTTGCTCGTGGGGCCCCTATGCTCGTGGGGGCCCCTATGCTCGTGGGGCACCTATGCTCGTGGGGCCGCTATGCTCGTAGGGCACCTATGCTCGTGGGGCCCCTATGCTCGTAGGGCACCTATGCTCGTAGGGCATCTATGCTCGTGGGGCCCCTATGCTCGTGGGGCCCCTATGCTCGTGGGGCACCTATGCTCGTGGGGCCCCTATGCTCGTAGGGCATCTATGCTCGTGGGGCCCCTATGCTCGTGGGGCCCCTATGCTCGAGGGGCCCCTATGCTCGTGGGGCATCTATGCTCGTGGGGCCCCTATGCTCGTGGGGCCCCTATGCTCGAGGGGCCCCTATGCTCGTAGGGCACATATGCGCCGTGGGGCCCCTATGCTCGAGGGGCCCCTATGCTCGAAGGGCACCTATGCTCGTTGGGCCCCTATGCTCGAGGGGCCCCTATGCTCGTAGGGCACCTATGCTCGTGGGGCCCCTATGCTCGAGGGGCCCCTATGCTCGTAGGGCACCTATGCTCGTGGGGCCCCTATGCTCGAGGGGCCCCTATGCTCGTAGGGCACCTATGCTCGTGGGGCCCCTATGCTCGTGGGGCACCTATGCTCGTGGGGCCGCTATGCTCGTAGGGCACCTATGCTCGTGGGGCCCCTATGCTCGTAGGGCACCTATGCTCGTAGGGCATCTATGCTCGTGGGGCCCCTATGCTCGTGGGGCCCCTATGCTCGTGGGGCACCTATGCTCGTGGGGCCCCTATGCTCGTAGGGCATCTATGCTCGTGGGGCCCCTATGCTCGTGGGGCCCCTATGCTCGAGGGGCCCCTATGCTCGTGGGGCATCTATGCTCGTGGGGCCCCTATGCTCGTGGGGCCCCTATGCTCGAGGGGCCCCTATGCTCGTAGGGCACATATGCGCCGTGGGGCCCCTATGCTCGAGGGGCCCCTATGCTCGAAGGGCACCTATGCTCGTTGGGCCCCTATGCTCGAGGGGCCCCTATGCTCGTAGGGCACCTATGCTCGTGGGGCCCCTATGCTCGAGGGGCCCCTATGCTCGTAGGGCACCTATGCTCGTGGGGCCCCTATGCTCGAGGGGCCCCTATGCTCGTAGGGCACCTATGCTCGTGGGGCACCTATGCTCGTGGGGTCCCTATGCTCGTGGGGCACCTTTGCTCGAGGGGCCACTATGCTCGAGGGGCCCCTATGCTCGTGGGGCACCTATGCTCGTGGGGAACCTATGCTCGTGGGACACCTATGCTCGTGGGGCCCCTATGCTCGAGGGGCACCTATGCTCGAGGGGCCCCTATGCTCGTAGGGCACCTATGCTCGTGGGGCCCCTATGCTCGTAGGGCATCTATGCTCGTGGGGCCCCTATGCTCGTGGGGCCCCTATGCTCGAGGGGCCCCTATGCTCGTAGGGCATGTATGCTCGTGGGGCCCCTATGCTCGTGGGGCCCCTATGCTCGAGGGGCCCCTATGCTCGTAGGGCACCTATGCTCGTGGGGCCCCTATGCTCGAGGGGCCCCTATGCTCGTAGGGCACCTATGCTCGTGGGGCCCCTATGCTCGAGAGGCCCCTATGCTCGTAGGGCACCTATGCTCGTGGGGCCCCTATGCTCGAGGGGCCCCTATGCTCGTAGGGCACCTATGCTCGTGGGGCACCTATGCTCGTGGGGCCCCTATGCTCGAGGGGCACCTATGCTCGTGGGGCACCTATGCTCGTGGGGCCCCTATGCTCGTGAGGCCCCTATGCTCGTGGGGCACCTATGCTCCTGGGGCCCCTATGCTCGAGGGGCACCAATGCTCGTAGGGCACCTATGCTCGTGGGGCACCTATGCTCGTGGGGACCCTATGCTCGTGGGGCACCTATGCTCGTGGGGCACCTATGCTCGTGGGGCCCCTATGCTCGTGGGAAAACCTATGCTCCTGGGGCCCCTATGCTCGTGGGGCACCTATGCTCGTGGGGTCCCTATGCTCGTGGGGCCCCTATGCTCGTGGGGCCCCTATGCTCGTGGGGCCCCTATGCTCGTGGGGTCCCTATGCTCGTGGGGCCTCTATGCTCGTGGGGCCCCTATGCTCGTGGGGCCCCTATGCTCGTGGGGACCCTATGCTCGTGGGGTCCCTATGCTCGTGGGGACCCTATGCTCGTGGGGCCTCTATGCTCGTGGGGCCCCTATGCTCGTAGTCCCCTATGCTCGTGGGAACCCTATGCTCGTGGGGATCCTATGCTCGTGGGGTCCCTATGCTCGTGGGGACCCTATGCTCGTGGGGCCTCTATGCTCGTGGGGCCCCTATGCTTGTGGGGCCCCTATGCTCGTGGGGACCCTATGCTCGTGGGGTCCCTATGCTCGTGGGGACCCTATGCTCGTGGGGCCTCTATGCTCGTGGGGCCCCTATGCTCGTGGGGTCCCTATGCTCGTGGGGCCCCTATGCTCGTGGGGCCCCTATGCTCGTGGGGCCCCTATGCTCGTGGGGTCCCTATGCTCGTGGGGCCTCTATGCTCGTGGGGCCCCTATGCTCGTGGGGCCCCTATGCTCGTGAGGCCCCAATGCTCGTGAGGCCCCTATACTCGTGGGGCCCCTATGCTCGTGGGGACCCTATGCTCGTGGGGCCCCTAAGCTCATGGGGCCCCTATGCTCGTGGGGCCCCTATGCTCGTGAGGCCCCTATACTCGTGGGGCCCCTATGCTCGTGGGGACCCTATGCTCGTGGGGCCCCTATACTCGTGGGGTCTCTATGCTCGTGGGGCCCCTATGTTCGTGGGGCCCCTATGCCCGTGGGGACCCTATGCTCGTGGGGCCCCTATGCTCGTGGGGTCCCTATGCTCGTGGGGCCCCTATGCTCGTGGGGCCCCTATGCTCGTGGGGCCCCTATGCTCGTGGGGCCCCAATACTCGTGGGGCCCCTATGCTCGTGGGGCCCCTATGCTCGTGGGGCTCCTATGCTCGTGGGGCCCCTATGATATTGGGGCCCCTATGCTAGTGGGGCACCTATGCTCGTGGGGCCCCTATGCTCGAGGAACCCCTATGCTCGTGAAGGCCCCTAGGCTCGTGCGGCCCCTATGCTTGTGGGCCCCCTATGCTCTTGGGGCCCCTGTGCTCGTGGGGGCCCCTATGCTCGTGGGGACCCTATGCTCGTGGGCCCCCTATGCTCGTGGGGCCCTTGTGCTCGTGGGGCCCCTATGCTCGTGGGGCCCCCTATTCTCGTGGGGTCCCTATATTTGTGGGGGCCCTATGCTTGTGGGGCCCTATGTTCGTCGGGCCCCTATGCTTTTGGGGCCCTATGCTCGTGGGGCTCCTATGCTCGTGGGACCCCTATGCTCGTGAGGACCCTATGCTCGTGGGGCACGTATGCTCGTGGGGGCCCTATGCTCGTGGGGCCCGTATGCTCGTGAGGTCCCTATGCTCGTGGGGACCCTATGCTCGGGGGCACGTATGCTCGTCGGGGCCCAATGCTAGTGGGACCCCTATGGTCATGGGGCCCCTATCCTCGAGGGGCCCTTATGCTCGTGGGGCCCTTATGCTCGTAGGGACCCTATGCTCGTGGGGACCATATGCTCGTGGGGACCCTATGGTCGTGGGGCCCCTATGCTCGTAGGGTACCTATGCTCGTGGGGGCCCTTATGCTCGTGGGGACCCTATGCTCGTGGGGACCCTATGCTCGTGGTACCCCTATGCTCGTGGGGACCCTATGGTCGTGGGGCCCCTATGCTCATGGGGCCCCTATGCTCGTTGGGCCCCTATGCTTGTGCTGCCCCTATGCTCGTGGGGCCCCTATGCTCGAGGGGCCCCTGTGCTCGTGGGGCCCCTATGCTCGTGGAGCCCCTATGCTCGTGGGGACCCTATGCTCGTGGGGCCCCTGTGTTCGTGGGGCCTCTATGCTCGTGGGGCCCCTTTGCTCGTGGGGACCCTATGCTCGTGGGGCCCCTATGCTCTTGGGGCCCCTGTGCCCGTTGGGACCCTATGCTCGTGGGGCCCCTATGCTCGTGGGGCCCTATGGTCGTGGGGCCCCAATGCTCATGGGGCCCCTATGCTCGTTGGGCCCCTATGCTTGTGCTGCCCCTATGCTCGTGGGGCCCCTATGCTCGAGGGGCCCCTGTGCTCGTGGGGCCCCTATGGTCATGGAGCCCCTATGCTCGTGGGGCCCCTATGCTCGTGGGGCCCCTGTGTTCGTGGGGCCTCTATGCTCGTGGGGCCCCTATGCTCGTGGGGACCCTATGCTCGTGGGGCCCCTATACTCTTGGGGCCCCTGTGCCCGTTGGGACCCTATGCTCGTGGGGCCCCTATGCTCGTGGGGCCCCTATGCTCGTGGAGCCCCTATGCTCGTGGGGCCCCTATGCTCTTGGGGCCCCTGTGCCCGTTGGGACCCTATGCTCGTGGGGCCCCTATGCTCGTGGGGCCCCTATGCTCGTGGAGCCCCTATGCTCGTGGGGCCCCTATGCTCGTGGGGCCACTATGTTCGTGGGGCCCCTATGCTCGTGGGGCACCTATGCTCGTGGGGCCCCTGTGCCCGTTGGGACCCTATGCTCGTGGGGCCCCTATGCTCGTGGGGCCCCTATGCTCGTGGAGCCCCTATGCTCGTGGGGCCCCTATGCTCGTGGGGCCACTATGTTCGTGGGGCCCCTATGCTCGTGGGGCACCTATGCTCGTGGGGCCCCTATGCTCGTGGGGCCCCTATGCTCGTGGGGCCACTATGCTCGTGGGGGACCTATGCTCGTAGGGCCCCTATGCTCGTGGGGCCCCTATGCTCGTTGTGCCCGTATGCTCGTGGGGCCCCTATGCTCGTGGGGCCACTATGCTCGTTGGGGACCTATGCTCGTAGGGCCCCTATGCTCGTAGGGCACCTATGCTCGTGGGGGCCCCTATGCTCGTGGGGCCCCTATGCTCGTGGGGCCCCTATGCTCGTGGGGGACCTATGCTTGTAGGGCCCCCATGGTCGTAGGGCACCTATGCTCGTGGGGCCCCTATGCTCGTAGGGCACCTATGCTCGTGGGGCCCCTATGCTCGTTGGGCCCCTATGCTTGTGCTGCCCCTATGCTCGAGGGGCCCCTGTGCTCATGGGGCCCCTATGCTCGTGGGACCCTATACTCGTGGGGCACCTATGCTCGTGGGGCCCCTATGCTCGTAGGGCACCTATGCTCGTGGAGCCCCTATGCTCGTAGGGCACCTATGCTCGTGGGGCCCCTTTGCTCGTTGGGCCCCTATGCTTGTGCTGCCCCTATGCTCGTGGGGCCCCTATGCTCGTTGGGCCCCTATGCTTGTGCTGCCCCTATGCTCGTGGGGCACCTATGCTCGTCGGGCCCCTTTGCTCGTTGGGCCCCTATGCTTGTGCTGCCCCTGTGCTCATGGGGCACCTATGCTCGTGGGGCCCCTATGCTCGTGGGGCACCTATGCTCGTTCGGACCCTATGCTCGTGGGGACCCTATGCTCGTAGGGCCCCCATGCTCGTGGGGCCCCTATGCTCGTGGGGACCCTATGCTCGTGGGGCCCCTATGCTCGTAGGGCACCTATGCTCGTGGGGCCCCTATGCTCGTAGGGCACCTATGCTGGTGGGGCCCCAATGCTCGTGGGGACCCTATGCTCGTGGGGCCCCTATGCTCGTGGGGGCCCCTATGCTCGTAGGGCACCTATGCTCGAGGGGCCCCTATGCTCGTGGGGGCCCCTATGCTCGTAGGGCACCTATGCTCGTGGGGCCCCTATGCTCGTGGGGGCCCCTATGTTTGTAGGCCACCTATGCTCGTGGGGCCCCTATGCTCGTGGGGCCCCTATGCTCGTGGGGCACCTATGCTGGTAGGGCACCTATGCTCGTGGGGCACCTATGCTCGTGGGGCCCCTATGCTCGTGGGGCACCTATGCTCGTGGGGCCCCTCTGCTCGTAGGGCATCTATGCTCGTGGGGCCCCTATGCTCGTGGGGCCCCTATGCTCGTGGGGCACCTATGCTCGTGGGGCCCCTATGCTGGTAGGGCACCTATGCTCGTGGGGCCCCTATGCTCGTAGGGCATCTATGCTCGTAGGGCATCTATGCTCGTGGGGTCCCTATGCTCGTGGGGCCCCTATGGTCGTGGGGCACCTATGCTCGTGGGGCCCCTATGCTCGTAGGGCATCTATGCTCGTGGGGCCCCTATGCTCGTGGGGCCCCTATGCTCGAGGGGCCCCTATGCTCGTGGGGCACCTATGCTCGTGGGGCCCCTATGCTCGTGGGGCCCCTATGCTCGAGGGGCCCCTGTGCTCGTAGGGCACATATGCGCCGTGGGGCCCCTATGCTCGAGGGGCCCCTATGCTCGAAGGGCACCTATGCTCGTGGGGCCCCTATGCTCGAGGGGCCCCTATGCTCGTAGGGCACCTATGCTCGTGGGGCCCCTATGCTCGAGGGGCCCCTATGCTCGTAGGGCACCTATGCTCGTGGGGCCCCTATGCTCGAGGGGCCCCTATGCTCGTAGGGCACCTATGCTCGTGGGGCACCTATGCTCGTGGGGCCCCTATGCTCGAGGGGCACCTTTGCTCGAGGGGCCCCTATGCTCGAGGGGCCCCTATGCTCGTGGGGCACCTATGCTCGTGGGGCACCTATGCTCGTGGGGCACCTATGCTCGTGGGGCCCCTATGCTCGAGGGGCCCCTATGCTCGTAGGGCACCTATGCTCGTGGGGCCCTTATGCTCGTAGGGCATCTATGCTCTTGGGGCCCCTATGCTCGTGGGGCCCCTATGCTCGAGGGGCCCCTATGCTCGTGGGGCACCTATGCTCGTGGGGCCCCTATGCTCGTAGGGCATGTATGCTCGTGGGGCCCCTATGCTCGAGGGGCCCCTATGCTCGTAGGGCACCTATGCTCGTGGGGCCCCTATGCTCGTGGGGCCCCTATGCTCGAGAGGCCCCTATGCTCGTGGGGCACCTATGCTCGTGGGGCACCTATGCTCGTGGGGCCCCTATGCTCGAGGGGCACCTATGCTCGTGGGGCACCTATGCTCGTGGGGCCCCTATGCTCGTGAGGCCCCTATGCTCGTGGGGCACCTATGCTCCTGGGGCCCCTATGCTCGAGGGGCCCCTATGCTCGTAGGGCACCTATGCTCGTGGGGCACCTATGCTCGTGGGGACCCTATGCTCGTGGGGCACCTATGCTCGTGGGGCACCTATGCTCGTGGGGCACCTATGCTCGTGGGGCACCTATGCTCGTGGGGCACCTATGCTCGTGGGGCACCTATGCTCGTGGGGCCCCTATGCTCGTGGGGCACCTATGCTCGTGGGGCACCTATGCTCGTGGGGCACCTATGCTCGTGGGGCCTCTATGCTCGTGGGGCACCTATGCTCGTGGGGCACCTATGCTCGTGGGGAACCTATGCTCGTGGGGCACCTATGCTCGTGGGGCCCCTATGCTCGTGGGGCACCTATGCTCGTGGGGCACCTATGCTCGTGGGGCACCTATGCTCGTGGGGCACCTATGCTCGTGGGGCCCCTATGCTCGTGGGGCACCTATGCTCGTGGGGCACCTATGCTCGTGGGGCACGTATGCTCGTGGGGCACCTATGCTCGTGGGGCACCTATGCTCGTGGGGCCCCTATGCTCGTGGGGCCCCTATGCTCGTGGGGCCCCTATGCTCGTGGGGCCTCTATGCTCGAGGGGCCCCTATGCTCGTGGGACACCTATGCTCGAGGGGCCCCTATGCTCGTAGGGCACCTATGCTCGTGGGGCACCTATGCTCGTGGGGCACCTATGCTCGTGGGGCACCTATGCTCGTGGGGCACCTATGCTCGTGGGGCCCCTATGCTCGTAGGGCACCTATGCTCGTGGGGCACCTATGCTCGTGGGGCACCTATGCTCGTGGGGCACCTATGCTCGTGGGGCACCTATGCTCGTGGGGCACCTATGCTCGTGGGGCCCCTGTGCTCGTGGGGCACGTATGCTCGTGGGGCACCTATGCTCTTGGGGACCCTATGCTCGTGGGGCACCTATGCTCGTGGGGCCCCTATGCTCGTGGGGCACCTATGCTCGTGGGGCACCTATGCTCGTAGGGCACCTATGCTCGTGGGGCACCTATGCTCGTGGGGCACCTATGCTCGTGGGGCACCTATGCTCGTGGGGCACCTATGCTCGTGGGGCACCTATGCTTGTGGGGCACCTATGCTCGTGGGGCACCTATGCTCGTGGGGCACCTATGCTCGTGGGGCACCTATGCTCGTGGGGGACCTATGCTCGTGGGGCCCCTATGCTCGTGGGGCACCTATGCTCGTGGGGCCCCTATGCTCGTGGGGCACCTATGCTCGTGGGGCACCTATGCTCGTGGGGCACCTATGCTCGTGGGGCACCTATGCTCGTGGGGCCCCTATGCTCGTGGGGCACCTATGCTCGTGGGGCACCTATGCTCGTGGGGCACGTATGCTCGTGGGGCACCTATGCTCGTGGGGCACCTATGCTCGTGGGGCCCCTATGCTCGTGGGGCCCCTATGCTCGTGGGGCCCCTATGCTCGTGGGGCCTCTATGCTCGAGGGGCCCCTATGCTCGTGGGACACCTATGCTCGAGGGGCCCCTATGCTCGTAGGGCACCTATGCTCGTGGGGCACCTATGCTCGTGGGGCACCTATGCTCGTGGGGCACCTATGCTCGTGGGGCACCTATGCTCGTGGGGCACCTATGCTCGTGGGGCCCCTGTGCTCGTGGGGCACGTATGCTCGTGGGGCACCTATGCTCTTGGGGACCCTATGCTCGTGGGGCACCTATGCTCGTGGGGCCCCTATGCTCGTGGGGCACCTATGCTCGTGGGGCACCTATGCTCGTAGGGCACCTATGCTCGTGGGGCACCTATGCTCGTGGGGCACCTATGCTCGTGGGGCACCTATGCTCGTGGGGCACCTATGCTCGTGGGGCACCTATGCTCGTGGGGCACCTATGCTCGTGGGGCACCTATGCTCGTGGGGCACCTATGCTCGTGGGGCACCTATGCTCGTGGGGCACCTATGCTCGTGGGGCCCCTATGCTCGTGGGGCACCTATGCTCGTGGGGCACCTATGCTCGTGGGGCACCTATGCTCGTGGGGCACCTATGCTCGTGGGGCACCTATGCTCGTGGGGCCCCTATGCTCGTGGGGACCCTATGCTCGTGGGGCACCTATGCTCGTGGGGCACCTATGCTCGTGGGGCACCTATGCTCGTGGGGCACCTATGCTCGTGGGGCACCTATGCTCGTGGGGCACCTATGCTCGTGGGGCCCCTATGCTCGTGGGGCCCCTACCCAACCATATGTAATGTAATGAAGATAGGTGTAGGGAGCAGGAAACCAGATACAAGGTATCATCTGGGAGAGGAAATTCTTCAGGAGTCAGTGAAGGAAAAAGACTTGGGGGTTGATATCACGCCAGACCTGTCTCCTGCAGCACATATCAAGCGGATAACATCAGCGGCATATGCCAGGCTGGCCAACATACGAACGGCATTCAGAAACTTGTGTAAAAAATCATTCAGAACTTTGTATACCACATATGTCAGGTAAATCCTGGAGTATGAAGCCCCAGCATGGAGTCCATATCTAGTCAACGATAAGACTAAACTGGAAAAGGTTCAAAGGTTTGCTACCAGACTAGTACCTGAGCTGAGAGGTATGAGCTACGAGGAGAGACTACGGGAATTAAACCTCACTTCGCTGGAAGACAGAAGAGTTAGGGGGGACATGATCACCACATTTAAGATTCTGAAGAGAATTGATAGGGTAGATAAAGACAGGCAATTTAACACAAGGGGAACACGCACAAGGGGACACAGGTGGAAACTGAGTGCCCAAATGAGCCACAAAGATATTAGAAAGAAGTTTTTTAGTGTCAGAGTGGTGGACAAATGGAATGCATTAGGGGGTGATGTGGTGAAGGCTGACTCCATACACAGTTTCAAGTGTAGATATGATAGAGCCCAGTAGGCTCAGGAATCTGTACACCTGTTGATTGGCGGTAGAGAGGCGGGACCAAAGAGCCAGAGCTCAACCTCCACAAACACAACTAGGTGAGTACCTGTTTCCCGTGCTGACACACACACACCCCGGTACACTTGTCACCCGTGCTGACTTACACACACCCTGGTACACCTGTCACCCGTGCTGACACACACACCCCGGTACACCTGTCACCCGTGCTGACACACACACACCCTGGTACACCTGTCACCCGTGCTGACTTACACACACCCCGGTACACCTGTCTCCCGTGCTGACTTACACACACCCCGGTACACCTGTCACCCGTGCTGACACACACACACCCCGGTACACCTGTCTCCCGTGCTGACTTACACACACCCTGGTACACCTGTCTCCCGTGCTGACACACACACACCCTGGTACACCTGTCACCCGTGCTGACACACACACACCCCGGTATACCTGTCACCCGTGCTGACTTACACACACCCTGGTACACCTGTCTCCCGTGCTGACACACACACACACCCTGGTACACCTGTCACCCGTGCTGACACACACACACCCCGGTACACCTGTCACCCGTGCTGACTTACACACACCCCGGTACACCTGTCTCCCGTGCTGACTTACACACACCCCGGTACACCTGTCTCCCGTGCTGACTTACACACACCCCGGTACACCTGTCTCGCGTGCTGACTTACACACACCCTGGTACACCTGTCACCCGTGCTGACACACACACACCCCGGTACACCTGTCTCCCGTGCTGACTTACACACACCCTGGTACACCTGTCTCCCGTGCTGACTTACACACACCCCGGTACACCTGTCTCCCGTGCTGACTTACACACACCCCGGTACACCTGTCTCCCGTGCTGACACACACACACCCCGGTACACCTGTCTCCCGTGCTGACACACACACACACACACCCTGGTACACCTGTCACCCGTGCTGACACACACACACCCCGGTACACCTGTCTCCCGTGCTGACACACACACACCCCGGTACACCTGTCACCCGTGCTGACACACACACACCCTGGTACACCTGTCACCCGTGCTGACACACACACACCCCGGTACACCTGTCACCCGTGCTGACACACACACACCCTGGTACACCTGTCACCCGTGCTGACACACACACCCCGTTACACCTGTCTCCCGTGCTGACACACACACACCCCGGTACACCTGTCTCCCGTGCTGACACACACACCCCGGTACACCTGTCACCCGTGCTGACACACACACACACACACCCTGGTACACCTGTCACCCGTGCTGACACACACACCCCGGTACACCTGTCACCCGTGCTGACACACACACACCCTGGTACACCTGTCACCCGTGCTGACACACACACACACCCTGGTACACCTGTCACCCGTGCTGACACACACACCCCGGTACACCTGTCACCCGTGCTGACACACACACACACCCTGGTACACCTGTCTCCCGTGCTGACACACACACACCCCGGTACACCTGTCACCCGTTCTGACACACACACACACCCTGGTACACCTGTCACCCGTGCTGACACACACACACCCTGGTACACCTGTCACCCGTGCTGACACACACCGCGGTACACCTGTCACCCGTGCTGACACACACACACACCCTGGTACACCTGTCACCCGTGCTGACACACACACACACCCTGGTACACCTGTCACCCGTGCTGACACACACACACACCCCGGTACACCTGTCACCCGTGCTGACACACACACACCCCGGTACACCTGTCACCCGTGCTGACACACACACACACCGGTACACCTGTCACCCGTGCTAACACACACACACACCGGTACACCTGTCACCCGTGCTGACACACACACACCCCGGTACACCTGTCACCCGTGCTGACACACACTCACACACCGGTACACCTGTCACCCGTGCTGACACACACACACACCGGTACACCTGTCACCCGTGCTGACACACACACACCCCGGTACACCTGTCACCCGTGCTGACTTACACACACCCCGGTACACCTGTCTCCCGTGCTGACTTACACACACCCCGGTACACCTGTCTCCCGTGCTGACTTACACACACCCCGGTACACCTGTCTCGCGTGCTGACTTACACACACCCTGGTACACCTGTCACCCGTGCTGACACACACACACCCCGGTACACCTGTCTCCCGTGCTGACTTACACACACCCTGGTACACCTGTCTCCCGTGCTGACTTACACACACCCCGGTACACCTGTCTCCCGTGCTGACTTACACACACCCCGGTACACCTGTCTCCCGTGCTGACACACACACACCCCGGTACACCTGTCTCCCGTGCTGACACACACACACACACACCCTGGTACACCTGTCACCCGTGCTGACACACACACACCCCGGTACACCTGTCTCCCGTGCTGACACACACACACCCCGGTACACCTGTCACCCGTGCTGACACACACACACCCTGGTACACCTGTCACCCGTGCTGACACACACACACCCCGGTACACCTGTCACCCGTGCTGACACACACACACCCTGGTACACCTGTCACCCGTGCTGACACACACACCCCGTTACACCTGTCTCCCGTGCTGACACACACACACCCCGGTACACCTGTCTCCCGTGCTGACACACACACCCCGGTACACCTGTCACCCGTGCTGACACACACACACACACACCCTGGTACACCTGTCACCCGTGCTGACACACACACCCCGGTACACCTGTCACCCGTGCTGACACACACACACCCTGGTACACCTGTCACCCGTGCTGACACACACACACACCCTGGTACACCTGTCACCCGTGCTGACACACACACCCCGGTACACCTGTCACCCGTGCTGACACACACACACACCCTGGTACACCTGTCTCCCGTGCTGACACACACACACCCCGGTACACCTGTCACCCGTTCTGACACACACACACACCCTGGTACACCTGTCACCCGTGCTGACACACACACACCCTGGTACACCTGTCACCCGTGCTGACACACACCGCGGTACACCTGTCACCCGTGCTGACACACACACACACCCTGGTACACCTGTCACCCGTGCTGACACACACACACACCCTGGTACACCTGTCACCCGTGCTGACACACACACACACCCCGGTACACCTGTCACCCGTGCTGACACACACACACCCCGGTACACCTGTCACCCGTGCTGACACACACACACACCGGTACACCTGTCACCCGTGCTAACACACACACACACCGGTACACCTGTCACCCGTGCTGACACACACACACCCCGGTACACCTGTCACCCGTGCTGACACACACTCACACACCGGTACACCTGTCACCCGTGCTGACACACACACACACCGGTACACCTGTCACCCGTGCTGACACACACACACCCCGGTACACCTGTCACCCGTGCTGACACACACACCCCGGTACACCTGTCAGCCGTGCTGACACACACACACCCCGGTACACCTGTCACCCGGCCTGACACACACACACACACCGGTACACCTGTCACCCGTGCTGACACACACACACACCGGTACACCTGTCTCCCGTGCTGACACACACACACCCCGGTACACCTGTCACCCGTGCTGACACACACACACCCCGGTACACCTGTCACCCGTGCTGACACACACACACACATCCCGGTACACCTGTCTCCCGTGCTGACACACACACACCCCGGTACACCTGTCTCCCGTGCTGACACACACACACCCCGGTACACCTGTCACCCGTGCTGACACACACACACACCGGTACACCTGTCACCCGTGCTGACACACACACACCCTGGTACACCTGTCACCCGTGCTGACACACACACCCCGGTACACCTGTCACCCGTGCTGACACACACACACACCGGTACACCTGTCACCCGTGCTGACACACACACACCCCGGTACACCTGTCTCCCGTGCTGACACACACACACACCCCGGTACACCTGTCACCCGTGCTGACACACACACACCCCGGTACACCTGTCACCCGTGCTGACACACACACACACCGGTACACCTGTCACCCGTGCTGACACACACACACACACACCCCGGTACACCTGTCTCCCGTGCTGACACACACACACACATCCCGGTACACCTGTCTCCCGTGCTGACACACACACACCCCGGTACACCTGTCACCCGTGCTGACACACACACACACATCCCGGTACACCTGTCTCCCGTGCTGACACACACACACCTCGGTACAACTGTCTCCCGTGCTGACACACACACACCCCGGTACACCTGTCACCCGTGCTGACACACACACACCCCGGTACACCTGTCACCCGTGCTGACACACACACACACACACACACACCGGTACACCTGTCACCCGTGCTGACACACACACACACCCCGGTACACCTGTCACCCGTGCTGACACACACACACACACACCGGTACACCTGTCACCCGTGCTGACACACACATACACCCCGGTACACCTGTCTCCCGTGCTGACGCACACACACACCTGTACACCTGTCACCCGTGTTGACACACACACACCCCAGTACACCTGTCTCCCGTGCTGACGCACACACACACCTGTACACCTGTCACCCGTGTTGACACATACACATCCCAGTACACTTAGATGAAGGAGTACACTTCAGGAGATGAAGTACTTAATGAAACAAAAAGAGAGAAAGATCTAGGAATTGATATCACACCAAACTTGTCTCCTGAAGCCCACATGAAAAGAATTACGTCTGCGGCATGTGCAAGGCTGGCAAACATCAGAACAGCCTTTAGGAAGCTGTAAGGAATCGTTTAGAATCTTGTACACCACATACGTAAGACCAATCCTGGAGTATGGAGCCCCCAACATGGAGCCCGTACCTTGTCAAGCACAAGACGAAGCTGGAAAAAGTTCAGAGGTATGCCACTAGACTGGTCCCAGAACTAAGAGGCATGAGTTACGAGGAAAGACTGCGGGAAATGCACCTTACGACATTGGAAGACAGAAGGGTGAGGGGAGACATGATCACTACCTACAAAGTCCTCAGGGGAATTGACAGGGTAGACAAAGATAAACTATTCAACACTGGCTGTACGCGAACAAGGGGACACAGGTGGAAACTGAGTACCCAAATGAGCCACAGGGACGTTAGATAGAACTTTTTCAGTGTCAGAGTAGTTGACAAGTGGAATGCATTAGGCAGAGATGTGGTGGAGGCTGACTCCATACATAGTTTCAAATGTAGATATGATAGAGCTCAGTAGGCTCTGGAATCTGTACACCAGTTGATTGACGGTTGAGAGGCGGGACCAAAGAGCCAAAGTTCAACCCTCGCAAACACAACTAGGTGAGTACTTGTCACCCGTGCTGACACACACACACACCCTGGTACACCTGTCACCCGTGCTGACACACACACACCCCGGTACACCTGTCACCCGTGCTGACACACACACACACCGGTACACCTGTCTCCCGTGCTGACACACACACACCCTGGTACACCTGTCACCCGTGCTGACACACACACACCCCGGTACACCTGTCACCCGTGCTGACACACACACACCCCGGTACACCTGTCACCCGTGCTGACACACACACACCCCGGTACACCTGTCACCCATGCTGACACACACACACCCTGGTACACCTGTCTCGCGTGCTGACACACACACACACCGGTACACCTGTCACCCGTGCTGACACACACACCCCGGTACACCTGTCACCCGTGCTGACACACACACACACCCTGGTACACCTGTCACCCGTGCTGACACACACACACACCCCGGTACACCTGTCACCCGTGCTGACACACACACCCCGGTACACCTGTCACCCGTGCTGACACACACACACCCCGGTACACCTGTCACCCGTGCTGACACACACACCCCGGTACACCTGTCTCCCGTGCTGACACGCACTCACCGGTACACCTGTCACCCGTGCTGACACACACACACCCCGGTACACCTGTCACCCGTGCTGACACACACACACCCCGGTACACCTGTCACCCGTGCTGACACACACACCCCGGTACACGTGTCACCCGTGCTGACACACACACACACCCTGGTACACCTGTCACCCGTGCTGACACACACACACCCCGGTTCACCTTTCACCCGTGCTGACACACACACACACCCCGGTACACCTGTCACCGGTGCTGACACACACACACCCCGGTTCACCTGTCACCCGTGCTGACACACACACACCCCGGTACACCTGTCACCGGTGCTGACACACACACACCCCGGTACACCTGTCACCCGTGCTGACACACACACACACCCTGGTACACCTGTCACCCGTGCTGACGCACACACACACCCTGGTACACCTGTCACCTGTGCTGACACACACACACCCCGGTACACCTGTCACCCGTGCTGACACACACACACCCCGGTACACCTGTCACCCGTGCTGACACACACACACCCTGGTACACCTGTCGCCCGTGCTGACACACACATACCCCGGTACACCTGTCTCCCATGCTGACACACACACACACCCTGGTACACCTGTCACCCGTGCTGACACACACACACCCCGGTACACCTGTCACCCGTGCTGACACACACACACCCTGGTACACCTGTCACCCGTGCTGACACACACACACACCCTGGTACACCTGTCTCCCGTGCTGACACACACACACCCTGGTACACCTGTCTCCCGTGCTGACACACACACACACACAGACGTGTACACAACTGTACGAACACACAGGTGTTGTCCCCCTCCCCCGGTACACTCAACCCGCATGGTAAACACTGACTTCTTAATCACGGTTCTTAGGATAGTATAGAGCTTAATCACGGCTCTTAGGATAGTACAGAGCTTAATCACGGCTCTTAGGATAGTACAGATCATAGAGGATCATAGAAAAGTGCGGGAAACGCTGGCGGGTGGCACCGGCTCCAACACTGCTGCTGAAAATTCGTGTTAATTTCGTCTCCACTCAACGTTGTGGAGCCTAACTGACACACACACCCCGGTACACCTGTCACCCGTGCTGACACTCACACCCCGGTACACCTGTCACCCGTGCTGACACACACACACCGGTACACCTGTCACCCGTGCTGGTGACAGGTGTACCGGTGCTCAACGTTGTGGAGCTGGGCAGCCTTTGTTAAGTGCATGGAGACTTAATATGCCATAGTTCACAGTGAACCTCAACAGTAATCAACCAAAATTAACCAATTTTCGCCTGCCTTTCTACGACCCTTCTGCCAAGCGTTCCCTATACGCCCATCCCTACTATAATTCACCAAGTATCTACCTCTAGAAACACTACCAAGAATCTATTCGCCGAAAACATGCCCTAACATAACAACAAGCAAGGTACGGGTGCCTCTCGCTCTGGATCCATTACTCCTAGAGATCTGAATGAAACACTGGCAACGCTGCAATCCCCGCCGATGTTGGTAAACACAGCATCCGCTCCCCCTCCTCACTCCCCCCCTTCAACTCACCTCGAATCTCTAGCTGTAGAATTCATTCAATCTATGGCTCCCTGTCTAAACTTCAAACCTCTCAGAAGTAACCCATGGCTTCAGAAACTGCACAACCTTGTGAAAATGCAATCTGAAGCTATTTCGGCCCTCCAAGCCACAGTCACCCGACAACAACATACCATAGACCGCCTCCTTAAATCGTCGACGAACAACAACCAAGAAATTCTCAACTAACAAACTGTTGCAAATGACGCAATGGATCAAATACGTAAGATTCAGGCCGAGGAAACCCTCTCAGCTCAAAGTGACCTCCTTCAAAAGCTGGAAAAACAGATCAATCTCCTTCAGATTCACCAGGCGGCTTCCGAAGATGACCAAGAGCAACAACAACTTCATGACTCCCTGATAATTAGCTCTACTGATCTACCTGATGAACAACAAGGTGAGAATTGTTGTAACATAGCCCACACCCTAATTAATTCAAAGATCAGAGTCAGTGTTGAAATCAAATCAGCTATTAGGATAGATAAAAACAGTCCCCGTAACAGTAGGAGAATGCTCATCAAACTTGCAAATCCCTCTGCGAAGTTTGACCTCATACAATCAGCTGCTAAGCAAAAAACCAACCTCTATATAAATGAGTGTCTTACAAAGCAGCGTGGATCCCTCCTCTTCAGGCTGCGTCAAATTCACAAACAAAACCCTGGTCTTATCAAGCAGTGCTACACAAGGAATGGTACGATTTTTGTGAAGAATGAAAGTACAGGAAAAAGATATGAAATAAAATGTGACCAACAACTACTGGCCTTCTTAAGTGATTGTGGTATATTTGAAAACCTGAACCCGACCAATGCCAGTACTTAAAATAACTCTTTCAGTGCCTGAGCCTAACCTAACTTAATCTAACTTTGTCTAAGGTGCTGTCTCTGCCTTACCATTTACCTAATGTTCTCTCATTCATATAATTTCCTAAATAATCCATCAAGTCTCCATGCACTTATGCAAGCATCTACCTCAGTTTCATTGTAAAATTTTACTCTTAAATCTAATCTTACCCTATTCCATTTAAATTTTAAATTTAATTGTATTGATATATGTCATTTATTGAAATCAATTTTTGATCTCATCTTTGTTCTTTTTATTAAGTTCATACTAATTATAGGTTAAAACTAAGCTAAATAACATTTATTATCTTTAAGATTATTTTACTTTACAATTATCATTGTCAAATTTTTTTTTTATATATTCATCTTGACAGTCTCTACTGAATTTTTGTTTTCTCCACCAAACTTGTGTATCCTCCATGGCTATCTAGTGACCTTAATTCTACCTCTAATTGTTTCAATTCTTTTGTTTACTTGCATTTATTGTTGTGTTTTGCCATAATTATTCTCTAATTTTAGCAGACTTAATACTTTGTAAGTTATTATTGTATTGTTATATTATTATATTGTTGTGTTTTGCTATAATTACTTTCTATTTTACAGCAGATTTAGTTTTCATCAGTTCCTGTAATTGCTTATCTTATTGTATCGTGACATTCTTATCTATATGCTTACTGATATTGATCCTGATCGAAATCTTCTGTCCCATATCCACACTAATCAGCACATTGATCATCATTATTGCAGGTACTACATAGCAAATCTTGCAAAAAACAAACTCCTAAACAGCACCTGCTTATCAGTTTACAACCAAAATGTTAGGTCACTTGGTAAACATTTTGATGATATAAATGCACTACTTACAGCACTAGGTACTAAATTATCTTTCATCATTTTAACAGAAACTTGGCTAAGTAATGACCATACCCAACTCTACAATTTAGCTGGTTATAAAGCCATTCATAACTGCAGGCCTAATAAAAAAGGTGGCGGTTCAGCAATATATTACAAAGATACCTTCATTTGCAATAGTGTCATTAGTGATAGAGACGACTATTGTGAATATACCTTTGCCAAGTTCTCCAGTAAATCCCTTAAATCCTCCCTGATAATCGGTGCCATCTATAGATTTCCTAATACCAACATAGCTTTATTCTCTGACAATGTAAGGAATCTTATCATAAATAACAATCTCAACAAAAATCATATAATTCTGGGAGGTGATTTCAACATTGACCTGGGTCTTCAAAACAACCCTCAAGTTGACTATTTCCGTAACAGCATGCACTCCTGTATGCTAATTCCCACAATCACCAAGCCCACCCGAGTCACTCAAACATCTGCCACTACCCTGGATCACCTATGGACTAATATAACAGCTCCCCTTACATCTGGGGTAATTTATGACAGAACAACTGACCACTATCCTACCTTCCTCATAGCAAACATTGACACATCACCACCAGAAACCAAAAAACTTTCATTCAGGCTACATAGTGAATCAGCTTTAGGCAATCTCTCTAATGCACTTCACAATATTAACTGGGAATCTGAATTTAATAATTCACAGGATATAAACTCATCAACTAACCTCTTTCTCTCCAAAACTCTAAGCCTCTACAACACTCACTGTCCCCTCCTTACCAAACAAGTAACTGATAAAAGAAAAAATAACCCGTGGCTCACAAGTGGCATAATTAAATCAATCAACAAAAAACATGAATACGAAAAGAAATTTAGGAGTGGCCTAGTTTCAATGGAAGTAGTTAAAAGGTACTCATCAGTGCTTACCAGTATCATAAGAAAAGCCAAACTTTCATATTATGAGACTAGATTCAAAGAAGCAAAAGGCAACATGAAAAGCACATGGAATACCATCTCTAATATCCTAGGAACTAAACAACACTCCCACAACCAGGTAACACTCTCTAAGGATGGCCTTACACTGTCATCTGACTTAGAAATGGCGAATGAATTTAATAGCTTCTTTTCATCGGTTGGTGCTAACCTTGCAAGTAAAATCCCACAGACTCAGACACATATCTCTCAGGCAGCTATCCAAACTCTCTTCTCCTCTCACCAGTCAGCCCGTCAGATGTTGTGTCCATCATACACTCACTAAAAACCAAAGCTGGTAACATCAGTGAAATTCCGTCCATTATATACAAGAGCGCCTCCCATGCCCTTGCCCCACCTATAGCTCTGCTGTTCAACAAATCCCTTGAGTGTCATACCTTCCCTGATATCCTTAAAAAAGCAAGAGTAACGCCAGTTCATAAAGGAGGTAATCCGTCAGATATAAACAACTACAGACCAATATCGAACCTACCCATACTATCAAAAATATTTGAAAAAATTATCTACAAACAGCTCTACTCCTATCTCGTAAAATTTGACATTTTTAGCCCCTGTCAGTTTGGCTTCCGCTCTCAAAAGAGTACCAACGATGCAATTATTAGTCTCCTTGATATAATTTACTCAGCCCTTGACAAAAATGAGTTTCCAATTGGACTCTTCATTGACCTGAGAAAGGCCTTTGATACTGTTAATCACGATTACCTCTTATGTAAACTCCATCATTATGGAATCCGAGGCCATGCACTGGACTATATCCAATCCTATCTTAGTGATAGACACCAATGTGTAGCCATCAATAATATAATCTCTCCCACTCTACCAATAACCGTTGGAGTGCCACAGGGCAGCATCTTGGGACCCCTACTATTTCTTATATACATTAATGATCTGCCTAATGTCTCTAACATTCTGAAACCTATTTTGTTTGCTGATGATACTACCCTCATTTACTCCAACCCCAACCCACATACACTAAATGATGTTGTTAATAATGAACTAAAAAAAGTCCACTTATGGATGTCAACCAACAAACTAACACTTAACATAGAAAAGACCTACTACATCCTATTTGGAAGCAAATCTACAAATGCAATTCAGCTTCAGATTGACAATGTAAACATTAGCAATAAAAATGATGGAAAGTTTCTTGGCATATTCCTAGACAAGAGACTCAACTTCAGTACCCACATACAACACATAACTAAGAAAGTCTCTAAAACAGTTGGTATACTCTCCAAAATCAGATATTATGTTCCTAACTCTGCTCTCATCTCTCTATATTATGCACTAATCTATCCCTATCTCAACTATGGTATCTGTGCATGGGGTTCAACCACTGCAAACCACCTCAAGTCCATCATCACCCAGCAAAAATCTGCTATCAGAATAATATCAAATTCTGCTTTCAGACAACACACAGCCCCCTTGTTTAACTCCCTAAACATGCTAAACATAATCTCACTCCACAAATTCTCCTGTGTCAACTACATTTACAAAACCCTGTTCTTAAATGCAAATCCTTGTCTGAAACTCTTCCTGGACAGATGTAATAGGACCCATTATCACCACACCAGAAATAAATATCTCTTCGATATCCCCAGAGTTAAACTTAATCTGTGTAAACACTCTATGCAAATAAAGGGACCCAGTTTATGGAACTCACTCCCTACTGAATTGAAAAGCTGTCCAACTTTTACATCATTCAAAATCAATACTAAAAAGTACCTAATTTCATCTTCATAGTTTTTCACTTTTTGCCTTAAAATTGCACTGTATCTATTGCTACCCAATCTCCCAACCTTTATGTTCCCAATTTGAACATCTTTACCATTGTGATCATTGCTGTCTTCTTATATGTGCTGCCAATCTGTTGTATGGTGTTTATAAATCTTGTTATCTGTATCTTTTGCTACCCAGTCTCCCAATCTTTATGTACCCAATCTGAACATCTTTACCATTGTGATCATTGCTGTCTTATATGTGCTGTCAATCTGCTGTATGGTGTCTATTAATCTTGTTTAAATTACTAATCAAGCTGTCAATGTAATCAATCAGAGCTTTAATATAACAATGTGCTTTAATATACCTACTTATCTCTCTCATCTCATTTTTCTCTTGTAATGTATCTTTCATTTATCAATTCTGCTAGAATTTACCTACTTAAAATTATCTGCTAGATTAAGGACCTGCCCGAAACGCTGCGCGTACTAGTGGCTTTACAAGAATGTAAATACTGTAAAATCCAATGTATTCTCACAAACCCAATGTACCTTCTTGTATATATATATAAATAAATAAAATAAAATAAAAATACAGAGATTAATCACGGCTCTTTGGATAGTACAGAGCTTAATCACGGCTCTTTGGATAGTATAGAGCTTAATCACGGCTCCTAGGATAGTATAGAGCTTAATCACGGCTCTTAGGATAGTATAGAGCTTATTCATGGCTCCTAGGATAGTATAGAACTTAATCACGGCTCTTAGGATAGTATAGAGCATAATCACGGCTCTTAGGATAGTATAGAGCTTAATCACGGCTCTTAGGATAGTATAGAGCTTAATCACGGCTCTTAGGATAGTACAGAGCTTAATCACGGCTCTTAGGATTCGTACAGAGATTAATTAGTGGTCGCTAGAGCACTTCCCCGCTTTAGCGACGACGTCTGGAGTCGTTCATTAAAATATTCGTTAAAAATTTAAATTTTATCTGATCAATCTGGTAATGGTTTCAAAATGAGCGCCTTTAGATTGCACACAATTTAGCACTTTCGCACCCATATGTCGCTTGAGCACGACATATTTTTTTTCTCTTGTGCACCTCAAGCGGCATTTGAAAAAAATATTTCTATACAATCCAATTCATATCCGATCGACTTGGGGATAGGATGAAAAATGTTTGCCATTAAATTTTCGTTTTTTTTTAACAGCCTCATAGCCTATTTGGGAGAACGGCATCTACGTGGTAAGACCATTGTATTGTTGACACGACCAGTGTAATCGACGTAGTTTTTGATTTGGTGCCGGTCTTACGCATCCTTGTGTGACATTTTATACATATGTTCTTCTAGAACATTCTATTGCGAAGACATTGGTACAAAAATTAAGTACATACTACAAAAATTAAGGTCAGGACAGTGAAAAGAATTTACACTTTTCAATAGGTGTTTCGCCCATCTGCAGTCAGGTATGTGGTAAGAGGGAACACTTCGCCCACTTCCCACACTCTTGCGGGTGGGCCGCTACCATGATTCTACATTTATATGTATATGTCCGTGTAGGGAATTTTATTGCGGTCACAGTGATATCAAAATTAACGACATAGAACAATTCCGGGATTGACAAACAAGAAAAGATCATAAACATTTCAGCGCAGTTTGATGCTCCCAGCTAATGATCGCCATAGTTTTTTATTTGGTGCGGGTCTCATGTCGAGTTTGGTGAAATGTTACATATATATTCCTCTAGAGCATTCTCTTGTGAACAAATTGATATCAAATTTAAATACATACATGGAATATTAAGGTGAGCAGACCGAAAAGATTATAAACAATTTAGTGTCGCCGCTTGGTGGCCCAAAACGAGCAGCCCACACCCAGAAAGTAGACAGTTTACTCCAGGGAGCGCGAAGTGTTTAGTCCCACTCTCCTGAATCCTTGGCACTACTTCAAGGCCGCTGGCTTCTCCCGCTCACGTTACAGAAGTCTTTCAGAGTCCAATGTTCGCTATCCTGACACACTCACAGTAACCAGTGACTGTGTCCCGGTACTAGCAGGTGTCCCGGTGATGATATCCTGACACACTCACAGTAACCAGTGACTGTGTCCCGGTACTAGCAGGTGTCCCGGTGATGATATCCTGACACACTCACAGTAACCAGTGACTGTGTCCCGGTACTAGCAGGTGTCCTGGTGATGATATCCTGACACACTCACAGTAACCAGTGACTGTGTCCCAGTACTAGCAGGTGTCCCGGTGATGATATCCTGACACACTCACAGTAACCAGTGATTGTGTCCCAGTACTAGCAGGTGTCCCGGTGATGATATCCTGACACACTCACAGTAACCAGTGATTGGGTCCCGGTACTAGCAGGTGTCCCGGTGATGATATCCTGACACACTCACAGTAACCAGTGACTGTGTCCCGGTACTAGCAGGTGTCCTGGTGATGATATCCTGACACACTCACAGTAACCAGTGGTGTCTCCTCAGAGGAGACAATGTGGGCCCCTGTGACAGTGGTGTCTCCTCAGAGGAGACAATGTGGGCCCTGTGACAGTGGTGTCTCCTCAGAGGAGACAATGTGGGCCCTGTGACAGTGGTGTCTCCTCAGAGGAGTCAATGTGGGCCCTGTGACAGTGGTGTCTCCTCAGAGGAGACAATGTGGGCCCTGTGACAGTGGTGTCTCCTCAGAGGAGACAATGTGGCCCCTGTGACAGTGGTGTCTCCTCAGAGGAGACAATGTGGGCCCCTGTGACAGTGGTGTCTCCTCTGAGGAGACAATGTGGGCCCTGTGACAGTGGTGTCTCCTCAGAGGAGACAATGTGGCCCCTGTGACAGTGGTGTCTCCTCAGAGGAGACAATGTGGCGGCTGTGACAGTGGTGTCTCCTCAGAGCAGACAATGTGGGCCCTGTGACAGTGGTGTCTCCTCAGAGGAGACAATGTGGCCCCTGTGACAGTTGTGTCTCCTCAGAGCAGACAATGTGGGCCCAGTGACAGTGGTGTCTCCTCAGAGGAGACAATGTGGCCCCTGTGACAGTGGTGTCTTCTCAGAGGAGACAATGTGGCCCCTGTGACAGTGGTGTCTCCTCAGAGGAGACAATGTGGGCCCTGTGACAGTGGTGTCTTCTCAGAGGAGACAATGTGGGCCCCTGTGACAGTGGTGTCTCCTCAGAGGAGACAATGTGGGCCCCTGTGACAGTGGTGTCTCCTCAGAGGAGACAATGAGGGCCCTGTGACAGTGGTGTCTCCTCAGAGGAGACAATGTGGCCCCTGTGACAGTGGTGTCTCCTCAGAGGAGACAATGTGGGCCCTGTGACAGTGGTGTCTCCTCAGAGGAGACAATGAGGGCCCTGTGACAGTGGTGTCTCCTCAGAGGAGACAATGTGGGCCCTGTGACAGTGGTGTGTTTGTATCATCAGCGGTGTTGTGGCTGATAGTGAGAGAGACGCTGCTCGTCACCGCAGGCGTCACCAGGATGCCCATCCTCCCTACCCTTTACCCCTTTCCTAACTTTTCATCGCGTTCCCTTCTCCTTCATCCCCTTCCTTACTCTTCACCACCTTCACAACCCATTCACACCATCTCTACCCTTCACCACCTTCCCGACCCTAAACTATCTACCCTACCCTTCACCACCTTCCCTTCCCTTCCCTTCACCGCCTTCCCTACCCTTCATCACCTTCCCTTCACCACCATCCCTACTCTTCACCACCTTCCCTACACTTCATCACCTTCCCTACCCTTCACCACCATCCCTGCCCTTCACCACCCTCAAAACCTATTACTACCTTCCTTACCCTTCACCACCTTCCCTTCCCTTCACCACCTTCCCTACCCTTCACCACCTTCCCTACCCTTCACCACCTTCCCTACCCTTCGCCACCTTCCCTACCCTTCACCACCTTCCCTACCCTTCACCACCTTCCCTACCCTTCAACACCTTCTCTACCCATCAACACCTTCCCTACCCTTCACCACCTTCCCTACCCTATCAGCACCTTCCCTTCCCTTCAACACCTTCCGAATCCTTCACCACCTTCCCTACCCTTCACCACCTTCCCTACCCTTCACCACCTTCCCTACCCTTCATCACCTTCCCAACCCTTCACCACCTTCCTTACCCTTCACCACCTTCCTTACTCTTCACCACTTTCCCTACCCTTCACCACCTTCCGTACCCATCAACACCTTCCCTACCCTTCACCACCTTCCCAACCCTTCACCACCTTCCGTACCCATCAACACCTTCCCTACCCTTCACCACCTTCCCAACCCTTCACCACCTTCCCTACCCTTCACCACCTTCCCTACCCTTCAACACCTTCCCTACCCATCAACACCTTCCCTACCCTTCGCCACCTTCCCTACCCTTCACCACCTTCCCTACCCTTCACCACCTTCCCTACCCATCAACACCTTCCCTACCCTTCACCACCTTCCCTACCCTTCACCACCTTCCCTACCCTTCACCACCTTCCCTACCCTTCACCACCTTCCCTACCCTTCGCCACCTTCCCTACCCTTCACCACCTTCTGTCAGGGGACATATTTTCCCTGCTCTCTCGTGCACTGAATTGAGTACGAAATTGCATAGTGCACCGGTGATGTGCACCGTGAGTCAACTTTCTGTATATAACTTCCACAGTCGTGTTGGGTGTCGTTGGACAGCCCGTGACATTTGCTAGCCATTGATGTCATTCTGATCGCTGTATCAGGTCTGTGAAGGAAATTACAGGAGGGAGTTGATTTCAGGGAATTTTGTATAAGTCAAGTGTAGAGAGGGAGGTATGGGGGGTTAACGGCCGTAGACCACCCCCCCTATCACGTGTCCACCTCGTGTGTGAGTGGGGGTGGCGTCATGGGGCAGGTGCACGATTGGCTGAGGGCCTGGGCCTCAGAAATGCTGAACCGTGATTGGCCAAGACGCTGAGGGGTACTGCATGGTACCCCAGGCATGGTATTGGCGGGAAACGACATTCTTACCTTGGACGTTGTACCCTGTCGACGTATTTTCCGTGCTAGGCCAAGCATCGGGAAATATCCGCCTACAACGTTCCTAAAGTCACGCCAACATCTTGCTATCTTTCCGTGTACCGTGCGTAAGAATCCGGTAGAGCGGAAAGGGGCCTGTATCGAGCCGTGTGAACTTGTCATCTAGCCGCGTAATTGTGGGACGCCATCTTAGAGGAACTGGACTGAGAGTGAGGCGTTAATTATCGGGCTATAAAAGCGACATCCGCCGTCGATCGTATCTGTGCTTGAAGATACTGCTGTAAGACGTGCTAGAGAGGGTTTCAGTGAGAAGAGAAACCTTAAATGTTATAATTCTGAGGAACAGTGAAGGACTCCACCTCGTGTACCGTCGAAACACCGTGTACCGTCGTATCCTGGGGTACCGTGCCAAGTGGAAGGGCGTGGTACCGCATCCCTGCTGTTGTGTGCAACTCTGGCTTGCCTGAGCCGGTGTATCTGCGCCATCCTGGTCTCTGTGTGTGTGTAGAGCTAACACCCCGTGGTCTAGGACCCTGTGCTCCACCTGACCACGTGTAGGAAGTGAGGACGCCTACGTCATCATCCAGCAGCAGCAGTGGGAGTGTGACTGACGAGTATGTGTGACTGAAAGAGGGGCCCCACATCATTAATGTAAGTACACTGTTTCCGTTTGGGTAATAAAACTCTGAAGCTGGGTTCGCCCCCAGTGTCCGTCTGTCCTCTGTCCCTGGGACCACCTGGGGAGGTGAATGGGAATTGGAGACGTGTGAGTCTACCCTGTTTGTCATCAAGTTGAGGATTGGGCCCAACTGTGATTTATGACGTGTGTGAAGACACCTAGTGACACATTCAGAGGTAAAGTGAGTTATTTACTTCCATGTTAATTTTCTATGTGTATGTATTCGCTGTAATTTGATTCCCTTTTTCAGCAGTGAAAAGTGGTAACAGGGATATTTCCCTTGGTTATATATTTTACTGTTGTGTTGTGGTAGAGTGTGAATTATTGGTGTATAATTTACTGGGGGAAGTCATTTACAAGTTTTGCCGTGAGTGGCAAGGATGTACTGTGTTGTACTGTGATGTACTGTGTGTAAACCGTAGACAGGTTTGACCTTGGTGGAAGGCGTTGTGTACTGTGAAGGATTCCGTGAGAATTAAAGTCAGTTAACGTCACCGGGGGTCACGATTTACTTAACGAGGTCACTTGTTCGTTGAACATGGTTGTGATTAACGTAGGGACGTGTAAAGGCAACTGTCACAGTGAAGTTCACGCAGTGGAGGAATTGTCAAGTAAAGACTAACATAGTGTTAACGAGTTAACGAGCTGTCGTTAATTGAGTAATTAACGTAAGGGGTTGACGGTCTGTATGATCGGAGTCAATTGCGCTGTAATTAAGCTGTTGTAATTCGTTGGACTGATCAGCTCTGTCTGCGGACAGAGTGATTAAGCACTCGTAGCTAATTAAGGAGAATTAGTAATCGCCACTTAGTGAATTCACCAGGTGTTGATGTTGTTGTTTACACGGAGTATTGGAACATTGTGTGTGGTACAGTAGTCTAACCTCGTTAAGGTAATCTTGTCGTAAGACCGGAAGTGAACTGTCGTCAGTTGAGAGACAGTAGGCTTTGTCAATACTCGTCTGAATTAATAGGCTGTTGTATTCAGTAATTAATTGGGAATTACTCACCGAATGCTTGACTTTCAAGTTGATGTAATTAATTGGCTTACGAGTTATTGATGCCATTTAAGTGTTGTTGTGATACGTGTGTATTAACGTAATTGTTTAAATTCACTTAGAGTAACTTTTGTTTGTTGTCCTGAGAGACAAGTGTTAACGTAAGATTGTTATAAGGGGTTATCATTCTTGGATTAACCGCCTTGTTACTTGGTATCTCGGTGTGGGCAGCGAGCGCCAGTCAAGTTTTGTGATTATAGTATTGGTTACCGTGAAGCCGTGACAATATTGATTGCAAGCTTGCGTCACCAGTGGGCACCACTGTGTTCAGTTAGTGTCATTGTTCAGTCAGCGACGACGGGATAAGGATACCGTGGGTCCATCAGGCTGTTGATTAGCTGTTCTTGAATGTGCCACTGGAGTGACAGTAAAGTAACGTAAATTCAAGGTGTAGTAGTTGTAGTTCTTGTTTTTTTTTGTAAATAAATTGTTTTGTTATAGAAGCGGTCGTTTACGTCAAACCTTCCAATTTTATTGTCCCACATTTCATGTTCTGCAACGCTTTGCCTGCTTATGTTCATATCAAGTCTGTATCTAAAGCTCGAGTCCATTGCACAGCACCACACTTCTATAAATAAGAAGTGAGAATCCGTCGGCTACCCTTTATTAGTTGTTAACTAGGAGGAGCCAGCGACCTAAGTGACAGGTGTTACCCGAGTGGTTTCGCCTGGCGGTTTGCTCCCGCGGTCCTATGATCTTAGGCTTTAAGATTAAATATCTGCCACTGGCAGCTCTTGCTGTTTAAGGTCTGCCTCTCTTGTGAGGTAGTTGCGATTAACGTAACATCAATAGGACTCAATTTCTTTGATAACCTGTCAAGAAAAAAAAATCTCACACCTTCCCTACCCTTCACCACCTTCCCTACCCTTCAACACCTTCCCTACCCCTCACCACCTTCCCTACCCTTCGCCACCTTCCCTACCCTTCACCACCTTCCCTACCCTTCACCACCTTCCCTACCCTTCACCACCTTCCCTACCCTTCAACACCTTCCCTACCCATCAACACCTTCCCTACCCTTCACCACCTTCCCTACCCTTCACCACCTTCCCTACCCTTCACCACCTTCCCTACCCATCAACACCTTCCCTACCCTTCACCACCTTCCCCACTCTTCAACACCTTCCCTACCCTTCACCACCTTCCCCACTCTTCACCACCTTCTCTACCCTTCAACACCTTCCCTATCCTTCATCACCTTCCCTACCCTTCACCACCTTCCCTACCCTTCAACACCTTCCCTACCCATCAACACCTTCACCACCTTCCCTACCCTTCACCACCTTCCCTACCCATCAACACCTTCCCTACCCTTCACCACCTTCCCCACTCTTCAACACCTTCCCTACCCTTCACCACCTTCCCTACCCTTCACCACCTTCTCTACCCTTCAACACCTTCCCTATCCTTCATCACCTTCCCTACCCTTCACCACCTTCCCTACCCTTCAACACCTTCCCTACCCATCAACACCTTCCCTATCCTTCACCACCTTCCCAACCCTTCACCACCTTCCCTACCCTTCACCACCTTCCCTACCCTTCACCACCTTCCCTACCCTTCACCACCTTCTCTACCCTTCAACACCTTCCCTACCCTTCACCACCTTCCCTACCCTTCACCACCTTCCCTACCCTTCAACACCTTCCCTACCCATCAACACCTTCCCTACCCTTCACCACCTTCCCTACCCTTCACCACCTTCCCTATTCATCAACACCTTCCCTACCCTTCACCACCTTGCCTACCCTTCACCACCTTCCCCACCCTTTACCACCTTCCCTACCCTTCACCACCTTCCCTACCCTTCACCACCTTCCCTACCCTTCAACACCTTCCCTACCCTTCACCACCTTCCCTATTCATCAACACCTTCCCTACACTTTACCACCTTGCCTACCCTTCACCACCTTCCCCACCCTTTACCACCTTCCCCACCCTTCACCACCTTCCCTACCCTTCAACACCTTCCCTACCCTTCACCACCTTCCCTACCCTTCACCACCTTCCCTATCCTTCACCACCTTCCCTACCCTTCACCACCTTCCCTACCCTTCAGCACCTTCCCTATCCTTTACCACCTTCCCTACCCTTCACCACCTTCCCTACCCTTCAGCACCTTCCCTATCCTTCACCACCTTCCCTACCCTTCACCACCTTCCCTACCCTTCAGCACCTTCCCTACCCTTCACCACCTTCCCTACCCTTCACCACCTTCCCTCCCCTTCAGCACCTTCCCTACCCTTCACCACCTTCCCTACCCTTCACCACCTTCCCTACCCTTCACCACCTTCCCTACCCTTCACCACCTTCCCTACCCTTCACCACCTTCCCTACCCTTCACCACCTTCCCTACCCTTCACCCAACCCGTTCTCGTTATAGCACGTCACATTCTGACGTATACT
This sequence comes from Procambarus clarkii, assembly GCF_040958095.1. NCBI lineage: Eukaryota > Metazoa > Arthropoda > Malacostraca > Decapoda > Cambaridae > Procambarus > Procambarus clarkii. Next base: position 23,727,887 of record NC_091187.1, read on the forward strand.
TTACCTAAGGACAAAAACTGATGTACAAGAAGATTGTTGCGGCTCGCGAAACTGAGGTGATGTCCCGTTTTCTGTTCTTGGTGATGTTTGGTGAGATGTGGATGTGAGTGTTGGCGGCAGGGCAGCAATGGCCTTATTCTGTATATTTATAGTGGGCCTTAAAGTGGGTGGGCCGACAAGCAGCTCCACATCTCACCAAACATCACCGGGTGACCACCACCCTGGATATTCAACTTGTTGGTGTTCTCATTGATAACAAGCTGATTTTTTTCCAGGACCACATTCAAAATATAACGAAAAAAGTTTCTAAAACAGTTGGCATTCTTTCTAAAATCAGATATTATGTACCTCGGCCTTGCTTGTAACGCTCTATTACTCTCTCATCTATCCTTATCTCAACTATGGTATATGTGCTTGGGGTTCTATTACCCAAAATTATCTTCGTCCTCTAATTACTCCTTAAAAATTAGCTATTAGAACAATAACAAACTCTGGCTCTAGACAGCACTCGGACATTTATTTAAATTTTTAATTTGTTAGATATTATGTCACTGCACATCCTCTCATGTGTACTCTATATATATTAAACTCTGAACTGTAATGCCAATCCTGACCTTAAACGCTTCCTAAAGGGTTGTAACAGAACTCTTGGGGGCACCACACTAGAAACAAATATCTATTTCATAATTCAAGATTGAGACTTAACCAAACTAGAAACGCTATGCAAATCAAGGGACCCAGAATGTGGAATGACCTTTCCAATCACGTCAAAGACTGTCCATCTCTCAACCAGTTTAAGAGAAACGCTAAGTACTACCTAATCGACTCCATGTAACATTCCTTACCTCCTAAATGTCAACCACTGTCTTCCTATTATCAAACATCATTAATGACTAACTTGTAAAACTGCTAATAACTGAGATGTATAAACTTAAGAAAATTGAAGTCCGTCAGTATATTTACTCAAAATTACTATCGCTCGTCAGTTGCAATTGTTGCTGTTAATTCGACATGTAATTATGGTAATTCTTTCATCTACTTCAGTTCACTTCATGCTTTTGATCTCATTTAGTCTTAAGTCTTAGTTTTTAAGTGTTTTTCCCACATCTTGTATGAAACGCTGTGCATATTAGTGGCTTTAGGCATAGATATAATAACTCTATCTAGAAATCCATCATTTTGCTTCTATCTCAATATGTATGTATGTAGTTTTACCTAAATTATCTATTTATTTATTTCCATTTCTACTGAGGTCTTGTATCAATTACATTATGGGTCAATCTATTTATTGATATAAGACAAAATTGTTTCCAATGACCCCAATACAAAGTATACACAACAATGTGCTGCTACACTATTCTATATGAGGGATTACACAGTGTAGACCAAAGACAAGCTATAAGTTCATCTAATATCCCCATCTCACAGGATGGTTAGTCATACATGAATCAGGAGACAACATCATATGCGAGGCTGATCTATTAGCCTGCACTAGTACGCTCTGGGTAGAGCACATGAATATCTTCCAATATTCCTGAGTGTATGAAGTAGTTACAGAGCTCAAAGTACCTCATACCATTTGGTCTGAAATTATTGATAACATGACAATCACAGATATAGTGTTGGAGAGTATGTCCTAGCTCTTGTTCACAGTTTACAGTTGGAATGTTCACCATTGGGGGATTCATTACCTGCAGCCACCTGCCATAGATATAGATATCCCAGCCTAATTCTGGCAATTACAATGTTACACTGTCTAGTGGATGATTTATGTTGCCCGTACATGTAGTGGACATGTAGTGGAGTATGTACATGTAGTGGAGTATGTACATGTAGTGTACATGTAGTGGAGTATGTACATGTAGTGGAGTATGTACATGTAGTGGAGTATGTACATGTAGTGGAGTATGTACATGTAGTGGAGTATGTACATGTAGTGGACATGTAGTGGAGTATATACATGTAGTGGACATGTAGTGGAGTATGTACATGTAGTGGAGTATGTACATGTAGTGGATATGTAGTGGAGTATATACATGTAGTGGACATGTAGTGGAGTATGTACATGTAGTGGAGTATGTACATGTAGTGGAGTATGTACATGTAGTGGACATGTAGTGGACATGCAGTGGAGTATGAACATGTAGTGGACATGCAGTGGAGTATGAACATGTAGTGGAGTATGTACATGTAGTGAAGTATGTACATGTAGTGGACATGCAGTGGAGTATGTACATGTAGTGGACATATAGTGGAGTATGTACATGTAGTGGACATGTAGTGAAGTATGTACATGTAGTGGAGTATGTACATGTAGTGGACATGCAGTGGAGTATGTACATGTAGTGGACATGTAGTGGAGTATGTACATGTAGTGGACATGTAGTGGAGTATGAACATGTAGTGGAGTATGTACATGTAGTGGAGTATGAACATGTAGTGGAGTATGTACATGTAGTGGACATGTAGTGGACATGCAGTGGAGTATGAACATGTAGTGGACATGCAGTGGAGTATGAACATGTAGTGGACATGTAGTGGAGTATGTACATGTAGTGGACATGTAGTGGAGTATGTACATGTAGTGGACATGTAGTGGAGTATGTACATGTAGTGGACATGTAGTGGAGTATGTACATGTAGTGGAGTATGTACAAGTAGTGGACATGTAGTGGAGTATGTACATGTAGTGGACATGTAGTGGAGTATGTACCTGTAGTGGACATGTAGTGGAGTATGTACATGTAGTGGACATGTAGTGGACATGTAGTGGAGCATGTACATATAGTGGACATGTAGTGGAGTATGTACATGTAGTGGACATGTAGTGGAGTATGTACATGTAGTGGACATGTAGTGGAGTATGTACATATAGTGGACATGTAGTGGACATGTAGTGGACATGTAGTGGAGTATGTACATGTAGTGGACATGTAGTGGAGTATGAACATGTAGTGGACATGTAGTGGAGTATGTACATGTAGTGGACATGTAGTGGAGTATGTACATGTAGTGGACATGTAGTGGACATGTAGTGGAGTATGTACATGTAGTGGACATGTAGTGGAGTATGAACATGTAGTGGACATGTAGTGGAGTATGTACATGTAGTGGACATGTAGTGGAGTATGTACATGTAGTGGACATGTAGTGGAGTATGTACATGTAGTGGACATGTAGTGGAGTATGAACATGTAGTGGACATGTAGTGGACATGTAGTGGAGTATGTACATGTAGTGGACATGTAGTGGAGTATGTACATGTAGTGGACATGTAGTGGAGTATGTACATGTAGTGGACATGTAGTGGAGTATGTACATGTAGTGGACATGTAGTGGAGTATGTACATGTAGTGGACATGTAGTGGAGTACGTACATGTAGTGGACATGTAGTGGAGTATGTACATGTAGTGGACATGTAGTGGAGTATGTACATGTAGTGAACATGTAGTGGAGTATGTACATGTAGTGAACATGTAGTGGAGTATGTACATGTAGTAGACATGCAGTGGAGTATGTACATGTAGTAGACATGTAGTGGAGTATGTACATGTAGTGGACATGTAGTGGAGTATGTACATGTAGTGGAGTATGTACATGTAGTGGACATGTAGTGGAGTATGTATATGTAGTGGACATGTAGTGGAGTATGTACATGTAGTGGACATGTAGTGGAATATATACATGTAGTGGACATGTAGTGGAGTATGTACATGTAGTGGACATGTAGTGGAGTATGTACATGTAGTGGACATGTAGTGGAGTATGTGCATGTAGTGGACATGTAGTGGAGTATGTACATGTAGTGGACATGTAGTGGAGTATGAACATGTAGTGGACATGTAGTGGAGTATATACATGTAGTGGACATGTAGTGGAGTATGTACATGTAGTGGACATGTAGTGGAGTATATACATGTAGTGGACATGTAGTGGAGTATGTACATGTAGTGGACATGTAGTGGAGTATATACATGTAGTGGACATGTAGTGGAGTATGTACATGTAGTGGACATGTAGTGGAGTATGAACATGTAGTGGAGTATGAACATGTAGTGGACATGTAGTGGAGTATATACATGTAGTGGACATGTAGTGGAGTATGAACATGTAGTGGACATGTAGTGGAGTATGTACATGTAGTGGAGTATGTACATGTAGTGGACATGTAGTGGAGTATGTACATGTAGTGGACATGTAGTGGAGTATATACATGTAGTGGACATGTAGTGGAGTATGTACATGTAGTGAACATGTAGTGGAGTATGTACATGTAGTGGACATGTAGTGGAGTATGTACATGTAGTGGACATGTAGTGGAGTATATACATGTAGTGGACATGTAGTGGAGTATATACATGTAGTGGACATGTAGTGGAGTATGTACATGTAGTGGACATGTAGTAGACATGCAGTGGAGTATGTACATGTAGTGGACATGTAGTGGAGTATGTACATGTAGTGGACATGTAGTGGAGTATGTACATGTAGTGGACATGTAGTGGAGTATGTACATGTAGTGGACATGTAGTGGAGTATGTGCATGTAGTGGACATGTAGTGGAGTATGTACATGTAGTGGACATGTAGTGGAGTATGAACATGTAATGGACATGTAGTGGAGTATATACATGTAGTGGACATGTAGTGGAGTATGTACATGTAGTGGACATGTAGTGGAGTATATACATGTAGTGGACATGTAGTGGAGTATGTACATGTAGTGGACATGTAGTGGAGTATATACATGTAGTGGACATGTAGTGGAGTATGAACATGTAGTGGACATGTAGTGGAGTATATACATGTAGTGGACATGTAGTGGAGTATGTACATGTAGTGGACATGTAGTGGAGTATATACATGTAGTGGACATGTAGTGGAGTATGTACATGTAGTGGACATGTAGTGGAGTATATACATGTAGTGGACATGTAGTGGAGTATGTACATGTAGTGGACATGTAGTGGAGTATGAACATGTAGTGGAGTATGAACATGTAGTGGACATGTAGTGGAGTATATACATGTAGTGGACATGTAGTGGAGTATGAACATGTAGTGGACATGTAGTGGAGTATGTACATGTAGTGGAGTATGTACATGTAGTGGACATGTAGTGGAGTATGTACATGTAGTGGACATGTAGTGGAGTATGTACATGTAGTGAACATGTAGTGGAGTATGTACATGTAGTGGACATGTAGTGGAGTATGTACATGTAGTGGACATGTAGTGGAGTATGTACATGTAGTGGACATGTAGTGGAGTATGAACATGTAGTGGACATGTAGTGGACATGTAGTGGAGTATGTACATGTAGTGGACATGTAGTGGAGTATGTACATGTAGTGGACATGTAGTGGAGTATGTACATGTAGTGGACATGTAGTGGAGTATGTACATGTAGTGGACATGTAGTGGAGTATGTACATGTAGTGGTCATGTAGTGGAGTATGTACATGTAGTGGAGTATGTACATGTAGTGGACATGTAGTGGAGTATGTACATGTAGTGAACATGTAGTGGAGTATGTACATGTAGTGAACATGTAGTGGAGTATGTACATGTAGTAGACATGCAGTGGAGTATGTACATGTAGTAGACATGTAGTGGAGTATGTACATGTAGTGGACATGTAGTGGAGTATGTACATGTAGTGGACATGTAGTGGAGTATGTACATGTAGTGGACATGTAGTGGAGTATGTACATGTAGTGGACATGTAGTGGAGTATGTACATGTAGTGGACATGTAGTGGAGTATATACATGTAGTGGACATGTAGTGGAGTATGTACATGTAGTGGACATGTAGTGGAGTATGTACATGTAGTGGACATGTAGTGGAGTATGTACATGTAGTGGACATGTAGTGGAGTATATACATGTAGTGGACATGTAGTGGAGTATATACATGTAGTGGACATGTAGTGGAGTATGTACATGTAGTGGACATGTAGTAGACATGCAGTGGAGTATGTACATGTAGTGGACATGTAGTGGAGTATGTACATGTAGTGGACATGTAGTGGAGTATGTACATGTAGTGGACATGTAGTGGAGTATGTACATGTAGTGGACATGTAGTGGAGTATGTGCATGTAGTGGACATGTAGTGGAGTATGTACATGTAGTGGACATGTAGTGGAGTATGAACATGTAATGGACATGTAGTGGAGTATATACATGTAGTGGACATGTAGTGGAGTATGTACATGTAGTGGACATGTAGTGGAGTATATACATGTAGTGGACATGTAGTGGAGTATGTACATGTAGTGGACATGTAGTGGAGTATATACATGTAGTGGACATGTAGTGGAGTATGTACATGTAGTGGACATGTAGTGGAGTATGAACATGTAGTGGAGTATTAACATGTAGTGGACATGTAGTGGAGTATATACATGTAGTGGACATGTAGTGGAGTATGAACATGTAGTGGAGTATGTACATGTAGTGGAGTATGTACATGTAGTGGACATGTAGTGGAGTATGTACATGTAGTGGACATGTAGTGGAGTATGTACATGTAGTGAACATGTAGTGGAGTAT
>NC_091187.1:23739441-23819441 GCF_040958095.1 Procambarus clarkii
ACTACCTAACTAACTCCCCCCCCCACACACACACACCCAGGCAGCAGCCAGCAACAGTCGTCTAACTCCCAAGTACCTATTTACTGCTAGGTAGCCACCATATACGCCTCTAGGCGGCGCCTTTATGTGCCTCTAGGTGGCCCCTCTATGTACATTCAGGCGGCCCTTTATGTGCCTCTATTTGGCCCTTTATGTACCTCTAGGTGGCCCTTTATGTACCTCTAGGCGGCCCCTTATGTGCCTCTAGGCGGCCCTTTATGTACCTCTGTGCGGGTTTCATGTCCCTCTAGGAGGCCCTTTATGTACCTCTAGGCGGCCCTTTATGTACCTCTAGGTGGCCCTTTATGTGCCTCTAGGCGGCCCCTTTATGTACCTCTAGGCGGCCCTTTTATATGCCTCTAGGCGGCCCCTTTTTTGCACCTCTAGGCGGTCCCTTTATGTGCCTCTAGTAGGCCCCTTTAGGTACCTCTAGGCGACAAATTATGGACCTTTTAGAAGCCCTTTATGTGCCTCTAGGTGGACCTTTATGTGCATCTAGGCGGCCCCTTTACGTGCCTCTATGATGCCCCTTTAGGTACCTCTAGACGACCCATTATGGACCTTTAGGAAACCCTTTATGGGCCTCTAGGCGGCCCTTTATATACCTCTAGGCGGTCCCTTTATGTTCTTGTAGGCGGCCCTTTATGCGATTCAAGGCGGCCTCTTTATGTAACTCTAGGCGGCCATTTTATGTGCCTCTAGGCGGCCCCTTTATGTGCCTCTAAGCGGCCCTTATATGAGCCTCTTGGTGGCCCTTTTATTTACCTCTAGGCAGCCCTTTATGTGCCTGTAGACGGCCTCTTTATGTACCTCAAGGCGGCACTTTATGTACCTCTTGGCGGCCCCTTCATGTGCTTCAAGGCGGCCCCTTTATGCACCTCTAGGCGGCCCTTTATGTACCTCAAGGTGGCCCTTTATGTGCCTCCAGGTGGCCCTTTATGTGCCTCTAGGCGGCCCTTTATGTGCTTCTAGGCGGCCCCTTCATACGCTTCTTGGCTGCCCTTTATATGCCTCTAGGCGGCCCTTTATGTGCTTCTAGGCGGCCATTTATGTGCCTCTAGGCGGCCCTTTATGTGCCTCCAGGGGACGCCTTTATGTGCATCTAGGCGGCCCTTTATGCACCTCTAGGCAGCTTCTTTATGTACCTTTAGGCGGCCCTTTATGTGCCTCTGTGCGGCCCGTTATGTACCTCTAGGCGGTCCTTTATGTACCTTTAGGCAGCTTCTTTATGTACCTTTAGGCGGCCCTTTATGTACCTCTAGGCGGCCTTTTATGTGCCTCTAGGCGGCCCCTTTATGTACCTTTTGGCAGCTTCTTTATGTACCTTTAGGCGGCCCTTTATGTGCATCTAGGCGGCCCTTTATGTGCATCTAGGCGGCCCTTTATGTGCATCTAGGCGGCCCTTTATGTGCCTCTAGGCGGCCCTTTATGTGCCTCTAGGCAGCCCTTTATGTGCCTCTAGGCGGCCCTTTATGTGCATCTAGGCGGCCCTTTATGTGCATCTAGGCGGCCCTTTATGTGCCTCTAGGCGGCCCTTTATGTGCATCTAGGCGGCCCTTTATGTGCATCTAGGCGGCCCTTTATGTGCCTCTAGGCGGCCCTTTATGTGCATCTAGGCGGCCCTGTATGTTCCTCTAGGCGGCCCCTTTATGTACCTCTAGGCAGCCTTTTATGTGCATTTAGGAGGTCCCTTTATGTGCCTCTAGGCGGCCCTTTATGTGCCTCTAGGCGGCCCCTTTTTATGCTTCTAGGCGGGCCTGTATGTACCTCCATGTGGCCCTTTATGCTCCTCTAGAGGGCCCCTTTATGTGCGTTTAGGCGGCCCTCTATGTACCTCTTGGCGGCCCTTTATGTATCTCTAGGCGGCCCTTTATGTGCCTCTAAGCGGCCCCTTTATGTACCTCTAGGCGGCCTCTTTATGTGCCTCTAGACGGCCCCTTTATGTGCCTCTAGGCGGCCCTTTATGTGCCTCTAGGCGGTCTCTTTATGTGCCTCTAGACGGCCCCTTTATGTGCCTCTAGGCGGCCCTTTATGTACCTCTAGGTGGCCCTTTATGTACCTCTAGGCGGCCCTTTATGTACCTCTAGGCGGCCCTTTATTTGCCTCTAAGCGGTCCCTTTATGTGCCTCTAGGCGGCCCCTAATTCACCTCTAGGCGGCCCTTTATGTACCTCAAGGCGGCCCTTTATGTGCCTCTAGGCGGCCCTTTATGTACCTCTAGGCGGCCCTTTATGTACCTCTAGGCGGCCCTTTATGTGCCTCTAGGCAGTCCTTTATGTGCCACTAGGCGGCCCTTTATGCACCTCTAGGCGGCCCTTTTATGTACCTCTAGGCGGCCATTTATGTACCTCTTGGCGGCCCTTTATGTACCTCTAGGCGGCCCTTTTATGTACCTCTAGGCGGCCATTTATGTACCTCTAGGCGGCCCTTTATGTGCCTCTAGGCGGCCCTTTATGCACCTCTAGGCGGCCCTTTTATGTACCTCTAGGCGGCCATTTATGTATCTCTAGGCGGCTCTTTATGTGCCTCTTGGCGGTCATTTATATATCTCTATGCGGCCTTTTATGTACCTCTAAGCGGCTCCTTTATTTACCTCTAGGCGTCCCTTTATGTACCTTTAGGCGGCCCTTTTATGTACCTCTAGGCGGTCCTTTATGTACCACGAGGCGGTCCTTTATGCACCTCTAGGCGGCCCTTTATGTACCTCTAGGCGGCCATTTTAGGGGCCTATAGGCGGTCATTTTCTGTACCTCTAGGCGGCCCCTTTATGTGCCTCTAGGCGGCCCTTCATGTACCTCTAGCCGGTTACTTTATGTGCCTCCAGGCGGCCTTTTCTGTATTTCTAGGCGGCCTCTTTATGTACACCTAGGTGGCCCCTTTATGTGCCTCAAGGCGGCCCTTTATGTACCTCTATGCGGGTTTTATGTGCCTCTAGGCGGCCCTCTAAGTGCCCCTTGGCGGCCCCTTATGCACGTCCAGGCGGCCTTTATATGCCTCTAGGCGACCTTTTATATACCTCTACGCGGCCCTTTATGTGCCTCAAGGCGCCCTCTTTATGTGCCTCTAGACGGCAATTTATGTACCTTTATGTGTCCCTTTATGTGCCTCTAGGCGGCCCATTATGTGCTTCTAGGCGGCCTCCTTTATATGCCTCTAGGCGGCCCCTTTATATGCCTCTAGGTGGTCCTTTATGTGCTTCTAGGAGGCCCCCTTTATATGCCTCTAGGCTGCCGCTTTATGTGCCTCTAGGTGGCCCTTTATGTGCCTCTAGGCGGCCCTTTATGTGTTTCTAGGCCAGGGTTCAAGTCTCCTGGTGGGTGTGTGTATCTAAAGTTCTATACCTCAAAACTTTTGGTATAAATCATGCCAGTACATTACGCATGGACAACGTGTTCTCCTATATAACAGGGCTTGATGGAAAACGTGAGTGATCCCTCACTGTCTTTAGTTGCCTGGAGAGGGGGGTATATGTGTGGGTTAATACCCAGGAATTCCCACCTCTTTAGGGCTGTGAGTATGGTATAGTGGATTCAAGTACATACCTGCCATCTTGATGGGCAGGGATCTAGTCTCCTGGTGGGTATGTCTCTCAAGTTTTATACTTCAAAACTTGTGGTTTAAGGCAAGTCAGTACATTATGCATGGACACCGTGTTCTCCCATATAACAGGGCTTGATAGAAGAGGTGAGTGATCCGTCACTGTCTCTAGCTGCCTGGAGAGGGGGGAATATCTGGGGGTTAAAACCCCAGAATTACCACCTCTTTAGGGCTCTAAATATGGTGTAAAAGGCCCCCTTTATGTACCTCAAGGCTGCCCTTTATGTTCCTCTAGGCGGCCCTTTATGTACCTCTAGGCGGCCACTTTATGCATCTCTAGGCGGACCGTTTATGTGCCTCTAGGCGGCCCTATATGTGCCTCTAGGCGGCCCTGTATGTGCCTCTAGGCGGCCCCTTTATGTACCTCTAGGCAGCCCTTTATGTGCATTTAGGAGGTCCCTTTATATACTTCCAGGCGGCCCTTTATGTTCCGATACGCGGCCCTCTATGCACCTCTAGGCGGACCTTTATGTGCCTCTAAGCGGCCCCTTTACGTGCCTGTAGGCGGCCCTTTATGTGCCTCTAGGATGCCCCTTTATGTACCTTTAGGCGACCTTTAGGCGACCTATTATGGACCTCTAAGAAGCCTTTTTATGTGCCTTTAGTCGGCCCCGTTATGGGCCTCTAGGTGGCTTTTTACGTACCTCTAGGTGGACCTTTATGTGCCTCTAGGTGGCCCTTTATGTACCTCTATGCGGCTTTCTATGTACCTCTAGGTGGCCCCCTTTATGTGCCTCTAGGCGACCCCCTTTATGTGCCTCTAGGCGGCCATTTATGTGCCTCTAGGCGGCCCCCTTTATGTGCCTCTAGGTGGCCCTTTATGTGTTTCTAGGCGGCCTCTTTATGCGCCTCTAGGCGGCCTCTTTATGTGCCTCTAGGCGGACCTTTATGCACCTCTAGGCGGCCCCTTTATGTGCCTCTAGGCGGCCCCTTTATGCGCCTCTAGGCGGCCTCTTTATGTGCCTCTAGGCGGCCCATTTATGTGCCTCTAGGCGGCCCTTTTTATGTGCCTCTAGGCGGCCCTCTTTATGCGCCTCTATGTTGTTCTTTATGTGCCTCTAGGCGGCCTCTTTATGTGCCTCTAGGCGGCCCATTTGTGTGCCTCTAGGCGGCCCTTTTTATGTGCCTCTAGGCGGCCCTCTTTATGCGCCTCTATGTTGTTCTTTATGTACCTCTAGGCGGGCCCGTTTATGTGCCTCTAGACGGCCGCTTATGTACCTCTAAGCGACTCCTTTAAGTACCTCTATGCGGCTTTCTATGTACCTCTAGGTGGCCCCCTTTATGTGCCTCTAGGCGACCCCCTTTATGTGCTTCTAGGCGGCCATTTATGTGCCTCTAGGCGGCCCCCTTTATGTGCCTCTAGGTGGCCCTTTATGTGCTTCTAGGCGGCCTCTTTATGTGCCTCTAGGTGGCCCTCTATGTGCCTCTAGGCGGCCTCTTTATGTGCCTCTAGGCGGCCCCTTTATGTGCCTCTAGGCGGCCCATTTATGTGCCTCTAGGCGGCCCTTTTTATGTGCCTCTAGGCGGCCCTCTTTATGCGCCTCTATGTTGTTCTTTATGTGCCTCTAGGCGGCCCCTTTATGTACCTCTAGGCGGGCCCGTTTATGTGCCTCTAGGTGGCCCAATTTATGTGCCTCTAGGCGGCCCCTTTATGTACCTCAAGGCGGCCCCTTTATGTGCCTCTTGGCGGCCCTTTATGTGCCTCTAGGCGGCTCCTTTGTGTGCCTCTAGGCGGCCCCTTTATGTGCCTCTAGGCGGCCCTTTATGTGCCTCTAGGCGGCCCCTTTATGTGCCTCTAGGCGGCCTCTTTATGTGCCTCTATCCGGCCCACTTTATGTGCCTGTAGGCGACCCTTTATGTGCCTCTAGGCAGCCCTTTATGTGCCTCTAGGCAGCCCTTTATGTGCCTCTAGGCGACCCTTTATGTACCTCTGGGTGACCCTTTATGTGACTCTTGGCGGCTCTTTATGTGCCTCTTATCAGCCCTTTATGTACCTCTAGGCAGCCTTTTTATGGGCCTCTAGGTGGCTCTTTATGTACCTCTAGGTGGACCTTTATGTGCCTCTAGGTGGCCCTTTATGTACCTCTAGGTGGCCCTTTATGTGTCTCCTGGCGGCCCTTTATGTGCCTCTAGGTGGCCCTTAATGTGCTTCTGGGCGACCCCTTTATGTGCCTCTAGACGGCCCCTTTATGTACCTCTAGGCGGCCCTTTATGTTCCTCTAGGTGGCCCTTTAAGTACCTCTTGGCGGCCCTTTATGTGCCTCGAGGCGGCCCTTTATATACCTCTAGGTGGCCCTTTATGTACCTCTAGACGGCCATTTATGTACCTCTAGGTGGCCCTTTATGTACCTCTAGGCGGCTTTTTATGTGCCTCTGAGCGGCCCTTTATGTGCCTCTGGGCTGCCCCTTTATGTACCTCTAGGCGGCCCCTTTGTGTGCCTCTAGGCAGCCCTTTGTGTGCCTCTAGCCGGCCTCTTTATGTGCCTCTAGGCGGCCCCTTTATGTACCTTTAGGTGGCCCTTTATGTGTCTCTAGGCGGGCCCTTTATGTACATTGACCAGACCACACACTGGAAGTTGAAGTGACGACGACGTTTCGGTCCGTCCTGGACCATTCTCAAGTCGATTGTGATGAGGAGATTGATTTATTGATGAAGATTAAGCCATCCAAGAGGTGGCACGGGCATGAATAGCCCGTAAGTGGTACAATTTTTTTCCCAGTATTCTGAGGTTGCATTTAACCATCAAGCTGTTATCGCGGGGGAGGATACTGCTTCACAGTCTTTATGAGGGTGTCCAGCTGCTGGACACCTTTGTTGACCAGGAGAGTGGCTGTGTTGATGGCTTCAGGGTGGCCACTGCATGATTCAGGAACTCTTAAAGCTCTTCTAAGGTCATTGGTTGCTTCACATTCCAGAAGATAGTGAAGTAATGGCTTTTCTGTGACAGTTTGGCCGAAGATGCACTCTCTCTGTCGGGGTTCACCAATCTCCCAGTTGCATCTGTAACCTAGACGTAGTCTATATAACCTAACTGCTATTTCCCTGTGGATTCCTTTTGGGATATTTAACTTTTCTAATTTGGTTGCCTGAAGATACCATGTTGCAGATGGCGAACCTTCAGCTATTCTCTGGTGCAGGTCGGCTTTGTTGAGATGTGAGAGTTTTTTGATGATGATGTTTTTTATGTTCTCTAGGCTGGGTTGAATTGTTTTATGTATCACTGGATGACGAGTTGCCAATTTAGCAATTTCATCAGCTTTTTCATTTAATGGGATTCCAATATGGGATGGGATCCAGTTTAAAGTTATGTTGAGTTCTTTGCCTTTAGCGACTGCTCCACGATACAAAATGGTGGTAATTATTTCCACATTATATTTCCACTGTTTTTGTCCTAGTATTTGGAGTGCAGCTTTTGAGTCTGTGTGTATGATTGCATTTTGAATGTTTTGTGCAATCACATATGCGAATGCCTGTTGTATGGCAAACAGCTCAGTTTGGGTTGATGATACTAGTCCTCCCAGTCTCCAATATGCCTGTACGCTGGTCGTGCAAAGAGCAGCGCCAGCACTCTCATATTCTGTGTCCACTTATCCGTCTGTGAAGATGTGGGTGGCTCCTGCTACTGCTATGCTATACATTTGCTCTTCTATTATGCGCCTTAGGATTGTCGGATCATAGGCAGCCTTTTTCTTTGGGAGACTTTCTATAACTATTTTGAAAGTAGGCTCTTCCCACGGCTCGGAAGGAGTGGATGTGGATGATCACCCTCTCTATCAAGAATCATGTTTTTTAAATGTAGTCTGTTTAGGACTTTTCCTGCTCTTGTAACCCAAGAGTTTCCATTGTTAGGGCCTAGTCCAACCACCAAGGCCTGCCGTACTGGGATTGGATCAGAAGAAATAATTATCTTACTGATAATTGTAGCTGTCCTTTGTGATATTCTTTCTTGTAGAGAGGGCAAACCCGTCTCCAGTCTAAGAGTTTCAAGCCTGGTCCACATGGGGGCTCCCAGTGCAGCTCTCATAGCATTGTTTTGGGCAACTTCAAGCTTTTTTCCACTGTTGATGTGATAGATTTGTGAGTGCAGGTGCGGCATAATCGATCACTGATCTGACTGCCTGTACATAGTATGTGCGAAGGACTTGCAGATTGGCTCCTCCAGAAAGGGAGGTTAGCAACCTGAGGATTGCCATCCGGGCCGCAGTTCGCTCTCTCAAGTAAGTGACCTCAGCATTAAAATTCATGTGTGTGTCCAGGTTGATTCCTAGATACTGATAGGTGTCGACCCATTCTATTAGTTGACCCTGTACTGTGAGTTGGATGTTGGCCTTCGCTATTTTTATGGGCATGGCCTTTGACTTTGAGGGGTTGAGTTTGATCCCAATCTGTTTTGCCTCTTTACTGATGCAGTCTAAGCATTTGGGTGCAAGGCGCGCCGCATCCCTTCCTTTTATGATGATGACAAAGTCGTCCGCGTAGTTTAGCAGCCTGCAGTGATGTGGGAGTTTCAACCTCATTATTCTTTCCATTAAACAGTTGAAGAGAAGAGGGCTGAGAATACCTCCTTGCGGTGTACCATTTTCATGTCTTTTGTACTTAGAGACTGTGCCATGAAGTGTTACTCTTGCTTCTCTGTTTATGAGACAGTTTTTGGTCCAGGAGAGCGGGTTGCCTCTGACCTCTTTGTCAATGAGGCAGTAGAGAATAGCTGGGGCGCTAGCCAGTTCAAAGGCTTTTTCGAGGTCCAGGAATATCAGCATTCCTGGTCTGTCATTCAAGTGGGCTAACAGAGTTGTAATACATTCCACTGTGCCAACCCCTCTTCTATAGGCATACATATCATGGTGCAGTTTAGGCATTTTCCACTCCAGTCTGTTGAGTGCCATTCTCTCAGCCGTCTTGGCTGCACAGCTTTGGAGAGAGATGGGCCTGGGATTAGCTGGATCTTTGGGTTTTGGGATCGGCACTATGTCTGCTCTATTCCAAGCAGAAGGTCTAGTTTGAGAAGTCCAGGCTAAATTAATTAACCTTAGGTATGCAGCGTCTCCCTCTGGGCCGAGGTTTCTAATAATTTTATAGGTTATTTTGTCGGCTCCAGGGGATGTATCCTTGGAGTTTTTCTTAGCCCGAGAAACGAACGAAGAACAAAAGTGGCTGGAATGGTGTTCACACCTGAATGAACACACCTCTCTCGGAGAGATGTGGCAGCAAATTCACCGAGCCAAAGGGAATAAAACACCTAAAGCTCCACACCCCAAGGATCCTCAACAGAAAGCCGAAGTACTGGCAACCAGGTTTGCAGAGAGAGCAGCCAGCAATCAACTTCCACCAGATGTATTAGCAGTACAGTCCGGACTAGAGGAAGAAAGGTGGCACAGAATCCTTACAGCATGTGAAGAAGTCTCTGACACTAATGCCCCCTTCACACTGGATGAGCTCAATCGGGCTAAGAAAAACTCCAAGGATACATCCCCTGGAGCCGACAAAATAACCTATAAAATGATTAGAAACCTCGGCCCAGAGGGAGACGCTGCATACCTAAGGTTAATTAATTTAGCCTGGACTTCTCAAACTAGACCTTCTGCTTGGAATAGAGCAGACATAGTGCCGATCCCAAAACCCAAAGATCCAGCTAATCCCAGGCCCATCTCTCTCCAAAGCTGTGCAGCCAAGACGGCTGACAGAATGGCACTCAACAGACTGGAGTGGAAAATACCTAAACTGCACCATGATATATATGCCTATAGAAGAGGGGTTGGCACAGTGGAATGTATTACAACTCTGTTAGCCTACTTGAATGACAGACCAGGAATGCTGATATTCCTGGACCTCGAAAAAGCCTTTGAACTGGCTAGCGCCCCAGCTATTCTCTGCTGCCTCATTGACAAAGAGGTCAGAGGCAACCTGCTCTCCTGGACCAAAAACTGTCTCATAAATAGAGAAGCAAGAGTAAAACTTCAAGGCACAGTCTCTGAGTACAAAAGACATGAAAATGGTACACCGCAAGGAGGTATTCTCAGCCCTCTTCTCTTCAACTGTTTAATGGAAAGAATAATGAGGTTGAAACTCCCACATCACTGCAGGCTGCTAAACTACGCGGACGACTTTGTCATCATCATAAAAGGAAGGGATGCGACGCGCCTTGCACCCAAATGCTTAGACTGCATCAGTAAAGAGGCAAAACAGATTGGGATCAAACTCAACCCCTCAAAGTCAAAGGCCATGCCCATAAAAATAGCGAAGCTCAATATCCAACTCACAGTACAGGGTCAACCAATTGAATGGGTCGACACCTATCAGTATCTAGGAATCATCCTGGACACACACATGAATTTTAATGCTGAGGTCACTTACTTGAGAGAGCGAACTGCGGCCCGGACGGCAATCCTCAGGTCGCTAACCTCCCTTTCTGGAGGAGCCAATCTGCAAGTCCTTCGCACATACTATGTACAGGCAGTCAGATCAGTGATCGATTATGCCGCACCTGCACTCACAAATCTATCACACCAACAGTGTAAAAAGCTTGAAGTTGCCCAAAACAATGCTATGAGAGCGGCACTGGGAGCCCCCATGTGGACCAGGCTTGAAACTCTTAGACTGGAGACGGGTTTGCCCTCTCTGCAAGAAAGAATATCATAAAGGACAGCTACAATTGTCAGTAAGATAATTATTTCTTCTGATCCAATCCCAGTACGGCAGGCCTTGGTGGTTGGACTAGGCCCTAACAATGGAAACTCTTGGGTTACAAGAGCAGGAAAAGTCCTAAACAGACTACATTTAAAAAACATGATTCTTGATAGAGAGGGTGATCATCCACACCCAAATTACAGTCCTTCCGCGGCGTGGGAAGAGCCTACTTTCAAAATAACAATAGAAAGTCTCCCAATGAAAAAGGCTGCCTATGATCCGACAATCCTAAGGCGCATAATAGAAGAGCAAATGTATAGCATAGCAGTAGCAGGAGCCACCCACATCTTCACAGACGGATCGGTGGATACAGAAAATGAGAGTGCTGGCGCTGCTCTTTACACGACCAGCGTACAGGCATATTGGAGACTGGGAGGACTAGTATCATCAACCCAAACTGAGCTGTTTGCCATACAACAGGCATTCGCATATGTGATTGCACAAAACACTCAAAATGCAATCATACACACAGACTCAAAAGCTGCACTTCAAATACTAGGACAAA
This sequence comes from Procambarus clarkii, assembly GCF_040958095.1. Lineage (NCBI taxonomy): Eukaryota > Metazoa > Arthropoda > Malacostraca > Decapoda > Cambaridae > Procambarus > Procambarus clarkii. Next base: position 23,750,270 of record NC_091187.1, read on the forward strand.
AACAGTGGAAATAATTACCACCATTTTGTATCTTGGAGCAGTCGCTAAAGGCAAAGGACTCAACATAACTTTAAACTGGATCCCATCCCATATTGGAATCCCATTAAATGAAAAAGCTGATGAAATTGCTAAATTGGCAACTCGTCATACATAAAATAATTCAACCCAGCCTAGAGAACATAAAAAACATCATCACCAAAAAACTCTCACATCTCAACAAAGCCTACCTTCACCAGAGAATAGCTGAAGGTTCGCCATCTGCAACATGGTATCTTCAGGCAACCAAATTAGAAAGGTTAAATATCCCAAAAGGAATCCACAGGGAAATAGCAGTTAGGCTATATAGACTACGTCTAGGTTACAGATGCAACTGGGAGATTGGTGAACCCCGACAGAGAGAGTGCATCTTCTGCCAAACTGTCACAGAAAAGCCATTACTTCACTATCTTCTGGAATGTGAAGCAACCATTGACCTTAGAAGAGCTTTAAGAGTTCCTGAATCATGCAGTGGCCACCCTGAAGCCATCAACACAGCCACTCTCCTGGTCAACAAAGGTGTCCAGCAGCTGGACACCCTCATAAAGACTATGAAGCAGTATCCTCCCCCGCGATAACTGCTTGATGGTTAAATGCAACCTCAGAATACTGAGAAAAAAAATTGTACCACTTACGGGCTATTCATGCCCGTGGGTGGCTTAATCTTAATAAATCAATCAATCTCCTCTTCACAGTTAGCTGTGTTAGCAAGCGGAGAGACACAGGACGGGAGAGACATCTCCCGTCCTGTGAGATGGACACTCAGGCCATTATAGTAACTTGCTCTGAGCACTCTAATTTTTTCAAAGTAAACGTGACGGGAGAGACATCTCCCGTCACGCCAACACATCACAAGGCGCAGTGTGGTCACAATGCTACCCAGACGTCTTAAGGTCAGAGCTACTCCACTTGAAATCTAAATATCAAATTCATCGAATACGTTATCGACTACGTTATCGAATACATCGAATACGTTATCGAATACATCGAATGCGCTATCGAATACTATCGGAAGAAGCAATACTTTAAAGGTCCTTAAGGACGTAACTGGCCTCAAACCTTTTCTACTTTTCATGTGAAGAGGAGCTAGAAAAACTCCTCACTAACGATGCCTTTCTTCGCAAAGAGCACTACCTACATCATCACTTCCTATGTCAGTTCCTGGCCGGAAGAACTGTTTTTACCAGCAGGACCAGCCGGTGGATCGCTGAGCGACCTCAACATCATATCATAAACAATATCCAGGACGAAAATCCAAACCTGTTGGTATTCAACCTAGAGTTCTTCAACACCGACAAAACATCAATGAAGATTACGTTCACCACCATAGCTGCGGCCACCCAGGCTGCCACACAAGGATTCTACTGCTTCGGCCTAAAAATACCACCCCACCAAATAAAAAAAGAACGCTACCATGAGATCCAGCAGTGCTTTAAGTGCTACGAGCTCTCCCACCCGACCAACAAGTGTCAGCACCCTGTCCAGAGGTGCAGCCTGTGCGCACTGGACCATTACTACTCCATATGCAAGGCAACAATCCATCACTGCTTGCTCTGTGATGGACTGTTGACTTAAGACTTCCTCATGGAGGCCACGTCACCAAACTCTAACGACAGCACTGCTCAGCCAAAGTCGCAGGCAAAGAAAACACGGAAAACCTAGAGGTTTTATCTACACTAACCCCACCAGCTGGTATAGCCAGCTCTCCAGGCTGAAAACCCTCATGAAGATCCATCCATCGCCACATCTCTAGTATCAGCCACTGATACAGATAATGGCTCCAAAGAGCCTCCACTTAAGGGCTCACCATAGCCCGTGCTACTGGAACTTTATGTTCGTAGTTGCTGAATTTAAAACAACAACAACTCCTCTTCACAATCGACTTGAGAATGGTCCAGGACGGACCTAAACGTCGGACCTTCAACTTCTAGTGTGTGGTCTGGTCAACATACTTCAGTCACGTTATTGTGACTCATCGCCTGCACATAGTAGAATATAGTAAAAACTAGAATGTTAGCTCTTTATTATAGTTATTATATTTATTATAAACAATTATTGCAAACTAATATCGGATTTGGGATCCCTTGATTGTTTTAAGCGCTGGTAGCACATATATATGAATGAGATTGGATGGATATATATAGGAGCTTCCTAGTATGGGCGAATAGGCCTTCTGCAGTTCTTATGTTCAGCTTATATGCTATGCTGCCAGACGTACGATTCTGCTTGAGTTGACATTTGTCAACGACATTTGGGTCGTTATTTTAGTTTTGAACCCATCCTTGCATAATAATTGCTGTTGTGGGATATTAAAATGTATATTCTTAGGTTAGGTTACGTTGGCACTGGATGGTCCAGCCATTTTTTGTATAATAACATTAAATATATACTACATATATATACTGCAGGCAAGGGCCTCATTGCCCATCATGTAACGTCATAGTTGAACAGTCGGGTTGGTGTTGGCCTTAATACCTATTTGTTAATGGGTGACAGTATTTTATCCCTATTCTTGGGTCAGCTTATGTGACGTCGCTTAACAACAACGGGTCTGTAGAATGTATTTGTTTGTATATTTTGGTTAGGTTAGTTTGATAGGGCTAATGAATTGAATAGCAGAAATGATACAATGAGCCAGATATGAGTGGTTAGCATAGCATCATGACATAGCCCGTGATGTCACTTGCAGAGAACAGTGGAGAGAGTAAGGAATGTGCTAATGAGAGACTAGGTCATTCCTTAGAACCGCTTGTAACGTTATGTTTTAAAGCAACAAATCCTATTGGTGGGATCACACCGCACTGGGATGATGACGTCAGAAAGAAACTGCAGAAGGTCTATTTCAAAACATGCGAGACCGCTTTTAATAAATGCAGTTCAGTTATACGTATACTGAATGAGTATTTTTATTTATTTTGATTTGTTATATGCTACAGTAAGGTGTGTGGGGCATGACTTTGAGCGATTGCGAGATGTACACGGAAGAAGGAGTTAAATAAAAATGTCTGAATGTTTGTGTAGCCTGTTTTGATTTTTTTTAATATTCATATGCACTTAGAATACTACTGAAAGCCCTGTTGAAGTCTACCTATACTCAATAAACGATCCTTGAAGTAAGATTAACAAAGCTTATATTACATTCTCTAGAAAGGCGAAGATAAAATAGGGGTGACATGATAGAGTTGTGAGTGAAAGGACATGACAAAGGGTGATATTAATAGGCTATTAATACTATGAACATGAGACAGAACACGAAACAATGGGTATAAATTAAATAAGTTTTAGATTTAGGAAAAGACCTGGGGTAAATACTGGTTCGGTATGAGGGGTGAACTCTAAGATATATGATAATTCTAGCACTGTGCTGCTTCCCGTTTGCTACGTGCAATGGCCGATAGTGGGTTTCATTCATTCCTAAGCTTAATAAACGACCCTTGGCCGAACGGACACTATAAATATAAAGCTTCCAGATAAGTAAGGGGATAAATCCCTTTACTTATAAGGAAGATAAGTAAGGGGATAAATCCCTTTACTTATAAGGAAGCTTTATATTTATAGTGTCCGTTCGGCCAAGGGTCGTTTATTAAGCATAGGAATGAATGAAACCCACCACCGGGGTAACGAAAACACAGTACGCCTACGAGTGTCCCCCCTCAGGTAAAGCAAAACAGGTTGACTAGTCTAACGAGGACAGGTTAACTAGTCTAACAGTTACCAGGGATGATATTATTAAACAAATAGTAAAACTCAAACCAAACAAATCCCCTGGGCCGGATGAAGTGTTTGGCAGGGTGCTTAAAGAATGCAAAGAGGAGCTTTGCGATCCATTATCTACCATATTTAATAAATCATTAAAGACAGGCAAAGTGCCAGAGTAGTGGAAGGTTGCTAATGTGGTACCAATTTTTAAGAAAGGCGATAGATGACTTGCATCAAACTATCGGCCAATTAGCTTAATGTCCATTGTGGGAAAGTTACTGGAATCGATAATTGCAAATACCATTCGTTTTCATCTTGAAAAATATAAATTAATAAACGAGTCACAACATGGTTTTACATATGGCCGTTAATGTGTAACAAATTTACTATCTTTTTATTCCAGCACTGTTGAGGCAGTTGATAGTGGAAATTTTTGCGATGTTGTGTAGCTTGACTTTAGCAAAGCTAAAGTGTCACATGAAAGACTGATTAAAATGATAGAGGCTCATGGTATTGGAGTGCTAAATTAAGATGGATTAGGGCATGGCTATACCAAAGGAAACAGAGAATTAGTATAAATGGGGTTACGTCAGAGTGGGAAAATGTTGTTAGTGGAGTGCCTCAAGGCTCTGTATTGGGTACTCTGTTGTTTATAATATGTATAAATGATTTAGATTCATGTTTGAGTAGCAACATTTGCAAATTTGCCGATGATACAAAGATCGGTAGGGAAATTAACACGGAAGAAGACTCACTATCACTTCAAGTTTGTATAAATAGGGTTCTGAAGTGGTCAAAAGATTGATGGATGCAGTTTAATGCTGATAAATGTAAAGTTCTGAGGCTAGGTAATGATGATAAAGTTAGAATATACGAGCTAGTTGGTGTTGAGATTGCAAAGTCAGATTGCGAAAGGGATCTGGGAGTTATGATTAGTAAGAATTTAAAACAAAAGGATCAATGCATGCATGTTCGTAATAAGGCCAATAGGACACTAAGATTTATTAATTGAAGTGTTAGTATCAAGACACCTGGTGTGGTTCTTCAGCTATATCTTGCTCTGGTTAGGCCCCATTTAGATTATGCAGTTCAGTTTTGGTCGCTGTACTATAGAATGGATATAAATTCAGTTGAACGAGTCCAGCGTAGGACGACAAAGTTAATTTCCCAAATCTTTCATATAAAGAAAGATTAACAAAGCTTAAACTGCATTCACTGGAAAGGCAAGGAGTTACGGGTGGCATGATAGAGGTTTACAAGTGAATGAATGGACATACCAAAGGGAATATTAATAGGGTATTAAAAGTATCAATACAAATCAGAACACGAAACAATGGGTATAAGTTTCGATTTAGGAAAGACTAGGGTAAATACTGGTTCGGTAACAGGGTTGTTGATTTGTGGAACCAATTTACGCATAACGTGGTGGAGGTGGGGTCTTTACAATATTTCAAGCGTTGGTTTGACATGTATATGAGTGGGATTGGATGGTTATAAATAGGAGCTGCTTGGTATAGGCCAATAGGCCTTCTGCAGTTACTTTTGTTCTTATGTTCTTAAAATGGACCCTCGTAGACGTGCGCCTATGAGTGTCCCCTCAGGAAAATGGTTCGTCAACTCCACCGGGGCAAGAAAAAAACAGTACGCCTACGTGTGTCCCTTCACCGGGGTAATGAAAACACAGTGTGCCTACGAGTGTCCTCTCAGGAAAAAGGTTCGACAACTCCACTGGGGTAATGAAAACACAATATGCCTACGCGTGTCCCTCCACAAGGGGTACCGAAAATACTTGAGGCCAACTCGTGTCCATCCACCAAGGTATCGAAAACACTGTGCGCCTACGAGTGTCCCCTCAGGTAAAAGGTTCGACAACTCCACTAGTGTAACGAAAACACAATACGCCTATGCGTGTCCCTCTACCGCGGGTAACATAAATACATGAGGCCAACTCGTGTCCATCCCAAGAGGTAACGAAAACACAGTGCGCCCATCAGGAAAAGGAAAACAAACATGCGTAGGCGCACTTTCCACTACTGCGTCTCGAGCCCCCTGCACGTGATGCAGGGGGCTGTGAAGGAGCCTGTGGGGCCTTGCGTCCCCATTGTGAAGGTGGGAGGAGCCACTCTTTGGTAAGTCTTCATGTCAGTTGGAGGGTGCTGAGGTGGTGGGTTGAGCGCCTGGGGCTGTGGTCGCGGAGGAAGGGTTGTTTCTCCTGGCTTCAACCTGGGCCTTGATGCTTTCCTGTCTGCGGGGGCAGCGGTAGGAAATTGCGGGTTGATTGCCATCACAGAGCAAGCAGTGATGGGCTGTTGCCTTGCATTTAAAGTAGCGATGGTCCACTGCACATTTGCTGCACTTCTGGACAGGGTGCTGACACTTGTTATTTGCATGGGAAAGCTTGTAGCACTTGAAGCACTGCTGGATTTCATGGTATCGTTCCTTTTTTACTTGGTGGGGTTGTATTTGTAAGCCAAAGCTGTACAAACATTGTGTGGCTCTTCATCTGCTGATTAACATTATCTTGAGAGTCGAAGAGATAGGGGGGTATATTTAGGTTAGGGGCTACACGTATACAATAGGATGAATGTTAATAACAAGAAGATATTTATAAGTTACAAAAGAATGATTGCAACCACAGAAGGCCCTCACGAGTCAGCTTCTATTCACATCTCTTTAATCTCATGCACACACAAGTGCATCCAACGCTCGAAACAATCAAGGTACCTCTTCTCCATCATGTGCAACCAGTTCCATAAATCAATATCACCTCATCCCTGAAGAGGCACCCACCCAGGGTGCCACATTCCACAACACTGAGAGCAGAGATGGATTCCCTACAAGAGGAGCTATGACAGCTGAAACATCGAGAAGAAACGAAGGAGGAGACAAATATTAACAAGACCTCGTTGTGGAAAGTCGTTAAGGACAGGGGTCTTAAGAAGACCTTGACAAGGCCGCCTACAGACGCCCTAAGGACGTCAAACTCATTTGCCGTGTCGGAAGACGAGTGCTGTGGTGAGCCTTTGAAAGAAACGAAGAGCAATGAAGCACAGGCTCCTCAACGTGCTCAGAAAGTTAAGGAGGTACCTAAGCGAATTTTAGTAGCTGGAGATTCCCAGGTGAAGTATTTAGACAGGACGTTTTTTTGCCAGAGATAGGGGGAACAGGTTAAGGGTTTGCTATCCGGGAGCTGGAATTGGAGATATTGTTGAGAACATGAAAGATATTAATACGGGAAATGGGAACAAACCCATTATTTGTATTAGTGCAGGGGGTAATGATGTTGGACGAGTTAGGAGTGAGGAACTTATACAGAAATTTAACAAAGCCATAGAATTAGTTAGGAGCAAGGGAGGAATCATATGTGGCATTCTTCTAAGAAAGAGCGTTGGGAATGAATGGTTGTCGAGGGCACTTGGTGCCAATTGCCGGATGGAAAGATATTGCAAATCAAATGCAATATCTTTCATAAACAACTGGGAACACTTCTATGGAAGTAGTGAAATGTATGCTCGTGATGGAGTGCATCTATCGAGGGCTGGGGTTGTTACTGTTGCGAACTCGTTGGAACCAGTGGTTAGAGGCATTTGTTTGGGATTAAACTGTTAGTAGATAGTGGTATGGGAATTGATAGGGAGGAAGTAGGTAATAAAAATATGTGTTTGATGGAGAAACATATTGGCAAAATGATCAGGGAAAGAGAAGAGCCTCAAAACAACAATTCACTTAGGGTATATTACACTAACAGTAGAAGTCTAAGAAACAAAATAAACGAGTTGAACGCTCTTGTCTGCACACAAAAAAAATAGATATTATTGCACTTACCGAAACGTGGATGAATGTAGAAAATAGAGAAAAATTAGCTGAATATCAAATAAATGGATTTAAACTATTTCACACAGATAGATATATTAGACGAGGAGGTGGAGTAGCCATATATGTTAAGGATAATTTGAAATGTAGTCTCAAAGAGGGAATCAAGACTGAGCCACACACAGAAACTATTTGGATAGAATTAAACGAAAAAGCTAATAATATTATAATAGGAGTTATATATAGGCCACCAAATTTAGACAGAATGGAAGCAAAGCATCTATGGGATGAAATATCTAGAGCATCTAGATCTAACAGTATTTATGTCATGGGTGACGTTAATTTTAGTGGAATAAACTGGTTGAACAAAACAGGGAATAATGAAGCAGAAGATTTTCTAGAATAATTTGACGTTTTCTTTCTTATGCAACACATTATAGAACCAACGCAGGGAAATAATATTTTAGATTTAGTGTTAACTAACAGGGAAACACAAATTAAGGACAAAGAAATAGGTAGTGAGCTAGGGAACAGTGATCATAAAGAAATCAGATTTAGCATACAATGGAATAGATCTGTAGGAGAAAATTCTGTTAAAGTGCCTGATTTTCGAAAAGCTGATTTCAATAGCCTAAGAAATTTTTGGGGTCAAATAGATTGGAAAGTCTTGGGTGTGGGCCGGTCTTAGAGCTAGACGTTAACCCAACGATGGGTGACGTAAAAGCGGTTTTCGATGTGGATTCAAAATATAACCTATTTAAAAATATTCTAAGCAAAGCCCAGGAATGTAGTATACCATATAAATTGAATAGATCGAATACTAATGATCCAAAGTGGATAACAAAGGATCTGAAGAACCTTATAGGTAAAAAAGAGAGCGTGGTACAAAAGGATTAAGAATGGGGAAGTCAGTTTAGAACAGGAATTCGCACAACTGGTTAGAAATGTTAAAAAAGAGATAAGGAAAGCAAAAAGAAACTATGTTGTGCAGGGTACTCCTGCCTTCCTAGGTTGTGTCAAGGCCCAATTTGCATGAAATTGGGGCCAATGAGTACGGAAGGAACAATAACAAACTAAGAGACAGTTTACAGTGTTCACCCATGAGGCAGCTGGCAGACATCATGGTGTATCAGATTGATCCCTCACATCGGGTCCGAATATCCTGTCTAGTGTTCATGGACAATTGGTGGAATATAGGCAGTGTAATTGTGATGATATTACAGGCCCCTGTTGGACTTTTAATTCCACCTTTTTGGGTCCGCCATGTGGTGACGCCGCCGGCCATTGTCACCCCAGTGTAGGAGCGAGGCAGGCTCTGGTTTAATGGGGGTGTTTGATGGTTCTCCCATCTCCATTCAGTATGCCTGTTGATGCTGGCCAGGCCGGCCTGAGGCATCCCATGTGCGCGCCACCTGTTGGAAATAACCAACAGTTTTATACATCTTTGTATTTTATGCAACCTTTGTATTAACCATAAGTAGTTACTAAAAATTACTAACTTGTAGATTTGATCATTATCATGATTTATTTAGACATATTGCCAGATTCTTCCTAGTCAGAGTGACGACGTGAGGAACGACAGGCAGTAACATAAATTCTCTCCACATTTAGTTGGATTTATAACAAGAGTCCAGTTTATTATTTCCTTTACTAAAAATAGTTACTTACTAATAAGTTTAATTTCGTAGTATACTACTACTTACTGGAACTCCCTTATTTAGTTGATATCAAAAATTCTAGAGGAAATTACTTAAATGTAAATGATTTTACTTTAATTTCCTCGATTAGCTACACAACTTTAATAAGTCAATTTATGTTACGAGAAATTCTATTTTACCACGGAAGAATTTAATGTGATATTAATACTCGTCATTACCTCTCCCTTCCTTAGTCAATTGCGATATATACATATCCATTTACGCTCGAGATGTCTGTCGAGAGCCGCGCATGCGCAATAAGGAAGAGGAGGAAGAGGGGAGAGCGTCACGAGAGAACGAGAGAGCACGGCGTGGATGCCATTGACAGCGTGTAGCAGAGCTACGTTTTGATCCCATTTATTTCGCTCCCATGACCAGTAGAGCGGTGCCACGTTATCTGGCACAATAGCCGTGTCCCCGACTAGTATATGAGCAATTCCAAAGTCAACGCCTTTCAAGCAGCAGCTGGAGGACGAAAAATTGCTCAAGTCTCCACATCAACGGACACGCGGCTCGGCAGCTAGGTTTACCTTTTTGTTATTATGTGGCCACAATTAACATTTAGGCTAGTTGTCGTTAGGCCGTAGAACAAATAACACAATCCCGTACGTGTCTTAATTAAATTTACCATCTAAATAGATGATTAATTTCATTATATTCTCCAAAGAAATTTACAGTGCTTGAATATAAATTGCACAGATATTGGCTGAAATTTCCTACAGTTATTCTCATGATTTAGGATTTATTTGTAGTTGCTTATTATGTAGAAGATTTCTACAATGTAATTGCCTTTCAGTACCAAGGCGACGCCAATCGAGGTGCTAGGCTTCCCCACCGTTCCGTGCAACAATTTACCCTATGCAACACGTCGTCGGTGGAGCGTAGCAACTGATTACACCTCACTAGATTTACAGTTAAGCTGTCCATTTTTTATCTGTAGCAATAACTCTGTAATTACAGTAGTGATTTCTAAAAGAGATCAATTATACTAACCCATTGATTTGCTGATACTGTTCAACATTTCAGTAGTATATTGATGAGCATTTACCTCCAATTAATATTATATAATCAACCTTATTTACTTTCATATTTTATTTACTCTGGTAAAGAACCAGCACCAGAGTAAATAGAGCCGATTCAACAAGACGGCCTCTGTGTAAAGTAGAGGCAGGAAAGATTATTTTGGAGGAAGACCAATCAATGGGATGATTAGAATCCCTCACATGGCAGAAGAGAGCATTGTTAGTGTCTGCAGACTTAACACTTCTCTTGTGTTCTTTAAGTCTGTCATTCAGTGTATGGCCAGTTTCGCCAAAGTATTGGAGAGGACAAGACGAACAGGAAATAGAGTAGACCCCAGCAGCATTAGAAGCAGGAGGAGCAGTGTGAACTAGATTGCTACGAAGTGTGTTAGTTTGTCGAAAGACGAGCTTAATGTCAAGAGGACGAAAGGTATTGGTAAAAATTTTGAGTTCAGATATGAAGGGAAGACATAGTACAGTGCTACTAGTGTTGGAAGCAGGTTTAGAATGAAAGAAATTTTGTTTAACTTGAGAGTGGGCACAGTTGATGAAATGCAAAGGGTAACAAGGCGAGAGAATGATTTGTTCCTCATATGGAACTTTGCTTTAGCAAACTGGGACCTATTTCAAAACCTCATTTCAGAGTGGCAAAGAAACTATGATCTTCCCGAAGACATTAATTAGGCAGAACAAAAATTTGTCAAAGCGATTCAAAGTGCAGCCAACCACTCAATGCCACTGAAAAAACAGTCCACCGGACACCATAAAGATCATTGGTACTATTGCGAACGTGTCAAAGAACTCAACCATAGACTCAATAGAACATGAAAGCTATACAAAAAGCAGCCAAGTGATCGCAACAGGATCTTACTTTGTGAGGTCAAGGAACATGTGCATCGAGAGACCAGACAAATAAAAGAACAAAAGTGGCTGGAATGGTGTTCACACCTGAATGAACACACCTCTCTCGGAGAGATGTGGCAGCAAATTCACCGGGCCAAAGGGAATAAAACACCTAAAGCTTCACACCCCAAGGATCCTCAACAGGAAGCCTAAGTACTGGCAACCAGGTTTGCAGAGAGAGCAGCCAGCAATCAACTTCCACTAGATGTATTAGCAGTACAGACCGAACTAGAGGAAGAAAGGTGGCACAGAATCCTTACAGCATGTGAAGAAGTCTCTGACACTAATGCCCCCTTCACACTGGATGAGCTCAATCGGGCTAAGAAAAACTCCAAGGATACATCCCCTGGAGCCGACAAAATAACCTATAAAATGATTAGAAACCTCGGCCCAGAGGGAGACGCTGCATACCTAAGTTTAATTAATTTAGCCTGGACTTCTCAAACTAGACCTTCTGCTTGGAATAGAGCAGATGATGATGATGATGAAGATTAAGCCACCCAAAAGGTGGCACGGGCATGAATAGCCCGTAAGTGGTGGCTCTTTTAAGCCATTACCAGTATCAAGAGCTGATACTGGAGATCTGTGGAGGTGCGAATGCACCCTGCATGACGGGAGATGTCTCCCTTGTGAATGTGTTAAGATGAAGATGAAGCCACCCAAAAGGTGGCACGGGCATGAATAGCTCGTAAGTGGTGGCCCTTTTGAGCCATCACCAGTATCAATAGATGATACTGGAGATCTGTGGAGATGCGACTGCACCCAGCGTGACGGGAGATGTCTCCCGGACCAAATGGTGACCAGATGGTGTGAATAGAACTGATTGATTGATGAAGATTAAGCCACCCAAAAGGTGGCACGGGCATGAATAGCCCGTAAGTGGTGGCCCTTTTAAGCCATTACCAGTATCAAGAGCTGATACTGGAGATCTGTGGAGGTGCGAATGCACCCTGCATGACGGGAGATGTCTCCCTTATGAATGTGTTAAGATGAAGATGAAGCCACCCAAAAGGTGGCACAGGCATGAATAGCTCGTAAGTGGTGGCCCTTTTGAGCCATTACCAGTAACAATAGATGATACTGGAGATCTGTGGAGGTGCGAATGCACCCTGCATGATGGGAGATGTCTCCCTTGTGAATGTGTTAAGATGAAGATGAAGCCACCCAATAGGTGGCACGGGCATGAATTGGTAAGTGGTGGCCCTTTTGAGCCATCACCAGTATCAATAGATGATACTGGAGATCTGTGGAGGTGCGACTGCACCCAGCGTGACGGGAGATGTCTCCCGTGTTTTAAACAGATGAAGAAGATGAAGATGAAGCCACCCAAAAGATGGCACGGGCATGAATAGCTCGTAAGTGGTGGCCCTTTCGAGCCATCACCAGTATCAAGAGCTGATACTGGAGATCTGTGGAGGTGCAAGTGCACTCTGCGTGACGGGAGATGTCTCCCATGAATGTGTCCAAGATGACGATTAAACCATCGAAAAGGTGGCACGGGCATGAATAGCCCGTAAGTGGTGGCCCTTTTGAGCCATTACCAGTATCAAGAGCTGATACTGGAGATCTGTGGAGGTGCAACTGCACCCTGCGTGACGGGAGATGTCTCCCGGACCAAGTGTGTGGTGTGTCCCCGGAATAGAGCAGACATAGTGCCGATCCTAAATCCCAAAGATCCAGCTAATCCCAGGCCCATCTCTCTCCAAAGCTGTGCAGCCAAGACGGCTGATTGATTGATGAAGATGTCTCCCTTTGTGAATGTGTTAAGATGAAGATGAAGCCACCCAAAAGGTGGCACGGGCATGAATAGCCCGTAAGTGGTGGCCCTTTTGAGCCATTACCAGTACTGGAGATCTGTGGAGGTGCGAATGCACCCTGCGTGACGGGAGATGTCTCCCTTGTGAATGTGTTAAGATGAAGATGAAGCCACCCAAAAGGTGGCACGGGCATGAATAGCTCGTAAGTGGTGGCCCTTTTGAGCCATTACCAGTATCAAGAGCTGATACTGGAGATCTGTGGAGGCGCGACTGCACCCTGCGTGACGGGAGATGTCTCCCGGACCAAGTGGTGACCAGATGGTGTGTTAATGTTTGATTGATGATGATTGATGAAGAGTAAGCCACCCAAGAGGTGGCACGGGCATGAATAGCCCGTAAGTGGTGGCCCTTTCGAGCCATTACCAGTATCAAAAGATGATACTGGAGATCTGTGGAGGCGCAACTGCACCCTGCGTGACGGGAGATGTCTCCCGGACCAAGTGGTGACCAAATGGTGCAAGACGGCTGACAGAATGGCACTCAACAGACTGGAGTGGAAAATGGCTAAACTGCACCATGATATGTATGCCTATTGAAGAGGGGTTGGCACAGTGGAATGTATTACAACTCTGTTAGCCCACTTGAATGACAGACCAGGAATGCTGATATTCCTGGACCTCGAAAAAGCCTTTGAACTGGCTAGCGCCCCAGCTATTCTCTGCTGCCTCATTGACAAAGAGGTCAGAGGCAACCTGCTCTCCTGGACCAAAAACTGTCTCATAAACAGAGAAGCAAGAGTAAAACTTCAAGGCACAGTCTCTGAGTACAAAAGACATGAAAATGGTACACCGCAAGGAGGTATTCTCAGCCCTCTTCTCTTCAACTGTTTAATGGAAAGAATAATGAGGTTGAAACTCCCACATCACTGCAAGCTGCTAAACTACGCGGACGACTTTGTCATCATTATAAAAGGAAGGGATGCGGCGCGCCTTGCACCCAAATGCTTAGACTGCATCAGTAAAGAGGCAAAACAGATTGGGATCAAACTCAACCCCTCAAAGTCAAAGGCCATGCCCATAAAAATAGCGAAGCCCAACATCCAACTCACAGTACAGGGTCAACCAATAGAATGGGTCGACACCTAACAGTATCTAGGAATCATCCTGGACACACACATGAATTTTAATGCTCAGGTCACTTACTTGAGAGAGCGAACTGCGGCCCGGACGGCAATCCTCAGGTCGCTAACCTCCCTTTCTGGAGGAGCCAATCTGCAAGTCCTTCGCACATACTATGTACAGGCAGTCAGATCAGTGATCGATTATGCCGCACCTGCACTCACAAATCTATCACACCAACAGTGGAAAAAGCTTGAAGTTGCCCAAAACAATGCTATGAGAGCTGCACTGGGAGCCCCCATGTGGACCAGGCTTGAAACTCTTAGACTGGAGACGGGTTTGCCCTCTCTACAAGAAAGAATATCACAAAGGACAGCTACAATTATCTGTAAGATAGTTATTTCTTCTGATTCAATCCCAGTACGGCAGGCCTTGGTGGTTGGACTAGGCCAAAACAATGGAAACTCTTGGGTTGCAAGAGCAGGAAAAGTCCTAAATAGACTACATTTAAAAAACATGATTCTTGATAGAGAGGGTGATCATCCACACCCAAATTACACTCCTTCCGCGCCGTGGGAAGAGCCTACTTTCAAAATAGTAATAGAAAGTCTCCCAATGAAAAAGGCTGCCTATGATCCGACAATCCTAAGGCGCATAATAGAAGAGCAAATGTATAGCATAGCAGTAGCAGGAGCCACCCACATCTTCACAGACAGATCGGTGGACACAGAATATGAGAGTGCTGGCGCTGCTCTTTGCACGACCAGCGTACAGGCATATTGGAGACTGGGAGGACTAGTATCATCAACCAAAACTGAGCTGTTTGCCATACAACAGGCATTCGCATATGTGTTTGCACAAAACACTCAAAATGCAATCATACACACAGACTCAAAAGCTGCACTTCAAATACTAGGACAAAAACAGTGGAAAGATAATGTGGAAATAATTACCGCCATTTTGTATCTTGGAGCAGTCGCTAAAGGCAAAGGACTCAACATAACTTTAAACTGGATCCCATCCCATATTGGAATCCCATTAAATGAAAAAGCTGATGAAATTGCTAAATTGGCAACTCGTCATCCAGTGATACATAAAACAATTCAACCCAGCTTAGAGAACATAAAAAACATCATCATCAAAAAACTCTCACATCTCAACAAAGCCGACCTGCACCAGAGAATAGCTGAAGGTTCGCCATCTGCAACATGGTATCTTCAGGCAACCAAATTAGAAAGGTTAAATATCCCAAAAGGAATCCACAGGGAAATAGCAGTTAGGCTATATAGACTACGTCTAGGTTACAGATGCAACTGGGAGATTGGTGAACCCCGACAGAGAGAGTGCATCTTCTGCCAAACTGTCACAGAAAAGCCATTACTTCACTATCTTCTGAAATGTGAAGCAACCAATGACCTTAGAAGAGCTTTAAGAGTTCCTGAATCATGCAGTGGCCACCCTGAAGCCATCAACACAGCCACTCTCCTGGTCAACAAAGGTGTCTAGCAGCTGGACACCCTCATAAAGACTGTGAAGCAGTATCCTCCCCCACGATAACAGCTTGATGGTTAAATGCAACCTCAGAATACTGAGAAAAAAATAATTGTACCACTTACGGGCTATTCATGCCCGTGCCACCTCTTGGGTGGCTTAATCTTTATCAATCAATCAATCTTTCTCATCACAGTCGACTTGAGAATGGTCCAGGATGGACCGAAACGTCGTCGTCCCTTCACATTCTAGTGTGTGGTCTGGTCATCCTATTATAATAATATTAGCTTTTAAGTTGGAACTCTGAGAGCAGAGATGGATTCCCTATGAGAGGAGGTACGACTGCTGAAACATCGGGAAGAAACGAAGGAAGAGGCCAGTATTAACAAGACCTTGTCGTGGAAAGTCGTTAAGGACAGGGGTCTTAAGAAGACCTTCAAAAGGCCGCCTACAGACGCCCTAAGGACGTCAAATTCATTTGCCGTTTTGGAGGACGAGTACTGTGGTGAGCCTGCACTTCACTCGGAACGGAAATCAGCGAGGAGCGGCAGAGTGCTGGCCCATCAGGGTGCTCAGAAAGTTAAGGAGGAACCAAAGCGACTTTTGGTTGTGGGAGATTCTAAGGTGAGGTATTTAGACAGGACGTTTTGTGCCAGAGACAGGTGGAACAGGTTAAGGGTCTGCTATCCGGGAGCTGGAATTGGAGATATTGTTGACAACATGAAAGATACTATGACGGGAAATGGGAACAAACCCATTATTTGTAGTAGTGCAGGGGGTAATGATGTTGGACGAGTTAGGAGTGAGGAACTGACAAAGAAATTTAACAAAGCCATAGAATTAGTTAGGAGCAAGGGAGGAATCCCGATCATATGTGGCATTCAAGTTGATCTAGATAGGGTTTTGAAATGGTCAAAGGATTGGCAAATGCAGTTTAATGCTGATAAATGTAAAGTTCTGAGGCTAGGTAATGATGAGAGTTACTAGATACCAGCTAGATGGTGTTGAGATTGCGAAAGGGATCAGGGAGTTATGATTAGTAAGAATTTAAAACAAAAGGATCAATGAATGAATGTTCGTAATAAGGCAAATCGGACACTAGGATTTATTAATCGCAGCGTTAGTAACAAGACACCTGGTGTGGTTCTTAAGCTATATCTTGCTCTGGTTAGGCCCCATTTAGATTATGCAGTTCAGTTTTGGTCGCCGAATTATAGAATGGATATAAATTCACTTGAACGTGTCCAGCGTAGGATGACTAAGTTAATTGCCCAAATTAGAAATCTTTCATATGAAGAAAGATTAACAAAGCTTAAGTTGCATTCACTGGAAAGGCGAATAGTGTTGGAAATTTCCAACACTAATAAACTACTATTGTATTATAATAAGTCATCATCATTATATACTAACTGCAGTAGTTATTAATTTCACTACTGGTAGTGTCAACATAAATTAAACCATTTCATCTGCGTATTAGTGCTAGAATTCTCATGAAATCGAGTAGCAACATTGGGTCAGATATGTCTAGTTAGACACGTTTATTACCAATGTGTTAGAGAATTGAATGTGGTTCTCTAAAATTATCATTATTCCGTGTAATAATTACCTACGGATAATATAACTCCCAATAATCCAAACCCGAGAGTTATTAACTGAAATTATTATCAGGTAGCAGTTTTATCTGTTACGTGCAAATGCCATGGAGAGAATAAAATCTCCATTTCTCGTTTAACACCATTAAACAAGAATATGATACTGTTTAAGTCCCTATAATTGCAACCCAGTTCTCATTAACGTAAGAGACGGGTTGAGGGAAGGCGGAGACGCCAATGGACACAAGGCATCCCTGGCTTGAAGAGTGGCGAGACACGTGGTAGTGACTGGGGAGTTTTTATCGACAAGAATTACGTTGATACCCGGTTAACAGTTAACAATTACTTATCCACGTGTTCTATAGTCCCCGGCCAGTTAATAACGCGTCAACAATTGAAGCCACGACTTGTAATTACACGTACACAGAGGACGACTGGGACTGGCTGACGCAGTTTCGGTAGACCTCAGTATTTGATACGCTCATGTTAAGTATACCATTCTCGTTTGATGCATCATCCTAGATTGTATATTTGTGAGTAGTCTGTCGTTATACAGCAAGGATACCTAATACACAACGTTAGTTGAATTTCAACAATTTCTCCGTTTTCATGAATATTTGAAATAAATCGTAGTCTAATCAAATGCTACTTAAATTTATATGATTTCAGCGTGTATACGAGGAGTCGATAAGTTGTTTCTCATCATTCGTGATATTCACCTCGAGTTCTTTCTTTATTGGGATCCTGTGACCACGAGGACGAATGACGAAATGGCGTTACAGAAATCGTCTTACAGCTAAGACATTTTTTTTGTACAAATTTATCTAACATTATTACTGATTTCGATATAATTCATATAGGATCTTTACATTGAATAAATTATTGCCAGAAATGATGATTTGGTAATTAATGTGTTTTGCTCTGACTGTTGCTCAGTAATTCATAATCTTTAATATTCATAATTTGAGTTATCATATCTTTGAATCTATTGTAGTTTAGATTTATTATGTTATTAACTCAACAATGAACTAGTGACGAACCACACTGGTTCCTAGATATATTTGAACTTCTAGAAAACCCCCCCAATGTTGATATTTGAGGCTTTGACTTTAATTAATTAATAATACAGTCTATTCATTATTTTCAATTGATTATTCATTTAATTAGTTTCCATAGATACTGGTTCTCTAGTGTCATTCTAATGATCACTATTATTCGTTTTCCCTCTTTTCTCAAAAGTGGGTGGTCCTTCGATTTATTTATATACAATAATCAAATAATTGAATATCTGAGTCAAGCCCCAGAAACCCAACATTATGGTCCTTAACGAACCAGATACATACCAATTAACATAACTAATTAGTCATAACTAATCACAGTGTGAAGTAGTCTAGACTAACCACATTTTATTAATTGTGGCTACCGGCAGTGTACCACATAGGTTAGCCTAATTCACACCAATTTATTTGCTGCTTATACCTCATGTATAAAGTAGCACTAGTGGGACACAGTCAATTGCCCACAACATTCAGACCTATACCTCACACTGAGGCAAGAATCTTCAGGTCACCAGGAGCAACAGCTCATAACTTCTATAATAATTCCACATTAACACCTGCGTTAGAGTGGCCTCACCATCTAACTATTTTTTATTTAGGTGGTAATGACATCCATCCTACTCGACACCCAGCTGAGGTAATTAATCACCTTAAAACAATAATTTCCTCATTTAAACTTGTTAGCAGTTCAGTAGTGTTCACATTGGTGGAACCTCGCCAACTGAGCAATTATAATCGTTGGGGAGTGAGTCCAGAATATTACCAAAGAGCTGCCAAATATATAAACTTTAGGCTGAGGAAGAGAGTACGATTGGATGCCACTTACATTCAATTTACAGCTAGACCATACAAGCAAAACCTGGCAAGAGATGGTGTACACCTGTCAGGTGGGTCTAGGTCACATGTAGTTGACAAATTGATCAACACAATCAATCACCATAAAGGGCTGTGGCTGGCAAGCCAAATTAATTGTACATAATTGTATTTTCACCTGTGTGTGCAAGTGCACCTTAATATAAACTATAAAATCTAAAAAACCCAAAAACACAGCACAACTATATATTCACATTATTGCACCACAAATTAATCTATGCCAATCGTTATTAGGTAGGAATTTAGGCTGTGATTGTGCTGAATTTGGCACAAATGCAGACTAAAAAAATCGTAGTTTCTTAGGTAGAGATTCTTACAACTAGTCTTGAACTAGTTAGTAGTGCATACATTATACATTCTTGTGCTGACCCTATCAAGGGTGGGATTCAAACTTTATGGTAACTCTGATTAGAGTACATCCATATTAATTATTTGTGTACTCATTATTTGTGTGTATGCATTTTGAGTGCTGCTGAATGATCACCATTACATCTAATGGTGATAAAGATGAGCTAGCCGGAAGAAAGTTGATGGTGAAGTTCAAGCACTGCTCAAAATCCTTAGCTACTTATTGTTAGATAGGTACATTTAACCTCGAGTGAGGTAGAGTGTAATTTAGCCAGATTAATTTAGGCTATACTCAATATTACTTGTTAACTAATGAGCAAGTACCCAAGCTTCATTAGTAATACTTATTCAAGTCCTATGAAATTTGGACTTAAAGCCACCATGGCTACTCCTGAACAATTAAGGAGAACCTATATTGGCCTCAAAGGTCATTTAACTAGACTAATTAATAAGTCTGATACCTTGTCTAAAGCAACTCCCATTGATTACTATCGACTAGAAACATCAGTGAGAGTGGCTGATCTAAAATTTGATCAAGTTAGATCTACATGCCAGTCTTATCTCAACCTACTGAATGCCACTGAAACTGACCCTGAGGAAATAGATCAAATTATAGCAGATATTTCTCAGTATGAAGATGAGACTCAAGATAAACTTGACATACTATCCAATATAGTAACACAATCTAAATCTAATGCAAATAATACTATGTCTCAATCCAGTAATCAATTACCTGAGGTTCGTCTACCTACTTTAGACTTACCTACATTTGCAGGGCTGGATGAAGAAAATTGGGACACATTTTGGACTTCATTTGAAGTTCATATACATAAGAAATCTTCTCTTGACAGGATTTCTAAATTCTCATACCTGATTAGTCTTCTCAAAGGGGAGGCTAAAAAGGTTATAAATAACCTAGCTCTCACTGAGAGTAATTATGAGGAAGCTATAAAATTGCTAAAGTTGAACTATTGCAACAAGGAGATGAGTATAGCTATCCTTTATTACCTTTTATCTTATTTATTTATATCTTAGCAGAAATCTGCTCACACTATAAAACCGAGTTTCTCACTCTCGAGCAAATATTCGAGGGACTGAGAATAACGGTTAACAGGTTGAAGACTCATGATAAGATTAAACCTGAGTCTAAACCACCTAACATTGAGAACTCAGTCAAACCCAAATCGACTTTGAATAAGTCCAATAAATTCAAACCTATGACTGCTCCATCCACTGGAAAAAGGAGTGGTAGTGTAGGTATTTATTCTGTATCTCCCTCTGACGTTACAACTGATATGTCCACTAAAAGGACAAACTCATCCAGAGAGAGAAAGCGTCTGTTCTGTGAACAAAAACATGTCACCTACAAATGCACTGTTTATCCTAACTTTAATACCAGGATTAAACGGCTACAAGAATTACACAGGTGCACCAAGTGCATGGGCTCTCATGATCCCAGTAAATGTGTAGTGCATCTACGGTTATGCAGGAGATGCAACAAAGGTGTACATCATTATGCCTTATGTAGAAAAACTTCTACACAATCTATGACACCTGGGGAGAATTCTATGAATTCTACCACAGTACAATATTGCAAGGTACATCAAGAAATAAATGTACTTGCTACTGAGTCAGGCAATAATACCACTCTGCCTACAGCTCAACTCAAACTAATTGACAAGAAGTCTAGAGTTAACACTAGAGGTCTCTTTGATCAAGGATCACAGAAAACCTTCATCACACAACAATTAGTCGAGCAGTTAAAATTAAAACCTGCCAAAAGTGTGAGACTGAATATTTCTGGGTTCTTGACTAATAGTGGACCTCGTGAATACCAAGTAGTTAAGGTATTAGTGAGACTTGGATCTTCCACTAGTCCAATACAAGCGGTAGTAGTAGACAAACTTCCTACAGACCTGCAGGTCACAGGACTAGCCCGCACTGCGAGATATCTTAAACGAAACCGCATGAGGCTAGCAGACTACAAAATAAATTCTGACTGCCTCACTGATGTTGGTATACTTATAGGCGCTGACCATTATTATTAATTTATAACGGGATGCACCAGACAACATGGAATGAATTTGTTGTCATCTGCTGGAGGCAAGTTGCTTACTGGACCGGTGCTTTTCCAACAAAACCCAGCGTCAACCAACCAACAATCTAACAATACAATAGTGGCGTGACTAGGCTTGGAACAGTCACCCCTACATTTCAGAGAAATATCTGAAGATAATGAGTCTGATCCAACTGTACATCGTCTGTGGGATTTAGACACTTTAGGTATTGTCCCTGAACAACCAAGCCCTGATGATATGTGGACTTACCAGCAATATCTGGACACAGTTGTCTATAAGGACAAACAATACTGGGTGAGACTACCATGGAAGTTAAATCATCCACAACTTCCAGTTAATTATTTCATGGCAGCCTCTCAATTACAGTCACAATTAATATGACTGAAGAAACAGCCAGACAAATTGAACATGTATCATCAATTAATTCAACAACAACTCAATAGTAAATTTATCGAAGTTGTTGATAATGATGACCGAAAAATAGGTCACTATTTACCCCATCACGCTGTGGTGAAAGATTCATTGACAACGCCAATACGTATTGTCTTCAACTGTAGTGCCAAAGTGAAGGCAAACAGCGTGTCCTTAAATGAATGTCTCCAAACGGGACCTAGCCTAACACAAAGGCTACATGATGTACTATTACAATTCCGCACTGGTATTTTCGCTTATACTGCTGATATCAGTAAAGCTTACCTTAGAGTAGGCTTGCAAGAAGAGGATCGTAACTACACCAAATTTCTCTTGATTAAGGACCCACTGGATCCTAACAGTGACGTCATAACCTACCGGTTTGCCTCTGTGCTATTCGGAGCGACTTCCTCCCCGTTTCTACTTCAAGCCACATTAGATACACATTTGAGGAAGTCAAATAGCCCTTATAAAACCGAGATCAGTGACAACTTGTATGTCGACAATTTCCAGGGAACTACAAATGACAAATCCAAATTGGTAGAAATTTACTATGAGGCTAACCGTGAGTTATTAGGAGCCAATATGCCACTACAATCATGGGCCTCAAACAATAAATCATTAAACCAGATAATCGAGAAAGAATTTCCGGGTTATCAGGTGCCTAATCAATTATAGGTTCTGGGCGTGGAATGGAACACAGGTACTGACGAGATGAATGTCAAGTCAGTACAAACCAATAACTCATCCCTTACCATGAGAAAATTACTCTCGTATGTCAGTCAACCATTTGACCCTTTAGGCTTACTTAGTCCTATATTAATAAGGGGCAAACTCCTCATGCAGGAATGCTGGCAGAAACATATGGGATGGGATGATCCGTTGCCAATTGAGTTGGAAGATAAATGGCAGATACTCACAACGGATTTCAATCAATTAGGTGTTTTGAAATTTCCTCGTAATGCTTCAGGACAAAACTTACCCACATATTTGCACGTTTTTTTGCGATGCCTCTGGCAAAGCGTTTGGCGCTGCAGCCTACTTAGTCAATAGTGCACAATCAATTTTACTCACATCTAAAGCAAGAGTTGCTCCAATCAAGAAGAGATCTTACCTCAAATGGAGTTAACTGCATTACTGGTGGGAGTGATATTGGCTCATTGCCTGACCAAGACACTCAGTAATATCCACTTTGGTGAAATCGTAGTGTGGTCAGACAATGAGGCAGTCTTACAATGGGTGAGACATAACAACAATAAAACTCCCTACGTTAGTAATCGCGTTAGGGAAATTCATGAATTATCTGCTGGATATAAATTCAGACATGTCCCCACTAAGGACAATCCTGCAGATTACTTATCACGAGGGTTAACATTAAAACAACTAATCAAGTCTTCGATGAGGTTCAATGGACCTTCATGGCTTGTTAGTGGTCAGTGGCCCAAACAGAAGCCACAAGACATAGTGACCAGTATCACTACTCCCATGAAAGAACCAGAATCTCATCGAATCTCAGCTATTGATCCTCACAATTATTCTAACTTGAGTAAGTTATTAAGAGTGACAGGACATGTGTTTGACTTTCTTGCTAAGATAGGAATCAGACATAAGTTTCCCAACCCTATCCTCTACTGGATCAAGCGTGCACAACAAGAGACATATGGAAGTGAATATGAAAATCTTCCAGATAAATTAACCAAGTCTCTAGGTGTCTGGTACGATACCAACACTCATAATATATTAAGGTGTGGAGGACGTTTGCTTCATGCAAAAATTTATTTGGATACAAAGAATCAGATCCTTCTACCACGTCACCACATTATTACAAAACTTCTAGTTTTACATCACCATCAATATGGTACTTTGCATGGTGGAGTGTTAGACACTCTCGCCGACCTCAGACAGAAATATTGGCTTCCTCAAGGTCGTCAAACTGTCAAATTAATCATTAAGTTCTGTGTATTCTGCAAAAGATACGACGCTCGAGTGTGTCCTTACCCAGGACCTCCACCACTCCCTAAGGAGAGAGTAGTTCATCTTCGTCCCTTTGAGACCACTGGTGTCGATTACACAGGAGCCTTGCTTCTCACTGGCAATCCAGATAAGATACCAGTGAAAGCTTATATTTGCCTCTTCACGTGTGCTACCACACGAGGCGTACATCTAGAAGTGACTTCTAACATGAGTGCCGAAGCCTTCATCCAAGCTTTTCGTAGATTTGCAGCTCGCAGATCTTGTCCCAAACTAATGATATCTGATAATAGTTCAAATTTTGTGGCAGGAGAAGCCTGCCTACGGGAGATATGGAATCATCCAGAAGTGCAGTCTGTCCTGCGGAGACGACAATGCCAATGGAAATTTATTGCTCCCAGAGCCCCCTGGCAAGGTGGGTTCTACGAACGTATGATAGGGACTGTCAAGAAATGTTTAAGGAAGACCTTGCATCGACAGAAAATTAGATACTCCGAACTCCAAACACTCGTCGTGGAAATTAAGGTGCGAGTCAACAATCGCCCATTAACTTACCTATCAGATGATTTCTCACAGAGAGAGCCTCTGAGTCCCTCACAGTTAATACATGGAGGCCTGCTAAGCCCTCTGATACCTTTGGCAGAAGAGGACCCCGTCGACCCTTCCCATGTAACCAGGAGTGACTTAGTAGAAAGTTACCAATATCTCTCGAGAGTAATTGAAAGGTGGAATGAGGTGTGGACTCGAGAGTACCTCACAGCTCTGCGAGAGTACCACTATGGAGCTTCGAGCCCCTATAATAAAGTTCAACTCAGACCAGGAGACCTAGATTTGGTTGACAGTGATGGACCAAGGTCATAATGGCCTATAGGCAAAATTGTTGCTATCTACCCAGATCACCAAGGCATCCTGAGAGTAGTACGGGTTTTGTGCCGAGGCACTACTACTCTAAAAACATTAGAGAAGTTGGTACCTCTCGAATTAGCAGAACGAGAGTGTTTATCAGAACCAGCTTCACCAACAGTTTCCGAGGACAACAATTCTGATTCACCGAGCACCCGCCCCACTAGAGCAGCTGCTCTACAATGCAAACGGAAACTACAAGCCTATTATAGCTCTGACTAAGAGCAAATAAATTCCCATCCAATTTGAGTAATCATGATGATGCTGTGTTGTGATGTAAAGTAACAAATCAGTTACAAGTCACAATGACCCAAGACATACACCTCACAGTGGATTCTCAGTTACTTTAAATTGTATGCTTTAATTCTTAATTTGTTTGTCTAGACTATCCACTCTAACATTATTTCATCTAGAGCATCTACGAGTTTGCAAAACTTTAAGACTTAGTAACATAACAGTTACATGTCATCGCGACACCAGTCACAGAGTACATTGTAGGCTTTAGTAGTCATTAACTTTAGATGATTCACAATTCCATGTTTTCCATTTAACATGAGTTCCTTTACAAGACTTAAATTCTTGTACGTCCTTGACAATTAAGGGACATCCGTTATGTGTGTACTAACGTACTAACATACTAACCTTAATACTAACTTCGGGATAGGTACGTCAGTACTCATCATTGCACTGCGACCAGAGTTTTCTCCTCCCGGAGTTATGTTGGAAATTTCCAACACTAATAAACTACTATTGTATTATAATAAATCATCATCATTATATACTAACTACAGTAGTTATTAATTTCACTAATGGTAGTGTCAACATAAATTAAACCATTTCATCTGCGTATTAGTGCGAGAATTCTCATGAAATCGAGTAGCAACATTGCGTCAGATAATGTCTAGTTAGACACGTTTATTACCAATGTGTTAGAGAATTGAATGTGGTTCTCTAAAATTATCAGTATTCCGTGTAATAATTACCTACGGATAATATAACTCCCAATAATCCAAAACCGAGAGTTATTAACTGAAATTATTATCAGGTAGCAGTTTTATCTGTTACGTGCGAATGCCATGGAGAGAATAAAATCTTCTCCATTTCTCGTTTAACATCATCAAACGATTGTGAGACTTTTTTTTCTTTGACAGGTTATCAAAAGAATTAAGTCCTATTGATGTTATGTTAATCGTAACTACCTCGCAAGAGAGGCAGACCTTAAAAAGCAAGAGCTGCCAGTGGCAGATATTTAATCTTAAAGCCTAAGATCATAGGACCGCGGGAGCAAACCGCCAGGCGAAACCACTCGGGTAACACCTGTCACTTAGGTCGCTGGCTCCTCCTAGTTAACAACTAATAAAGGGTACCCGACGGATTCTCACTTCTTATTTATAGAAGTGTGGTGCTGTGCAATGGACTCGAGCTTTAGATACAAACTTAATATGAACATAAGCAGGCAAAGCGTTGCAGAACATAAAATGTGGGCAGTAATATTGGAAGGTTTGACGTAAACGACCGTTTTCTATAACAAAACAATTTATTCACAAAACAATAACTAAAACTACTACACAGTGAATTTACGTTACTTTACTGTCACTCCAGTGGCACATTAAAGAACAGCTAATCAACAGCCTGATGGACCCACGGTATCCTTATCCCGTCGTCGCTGACTGACTAATGACACTAACTGAACAAAGTGGTGCCCACTGGTGACGCAAGCTTGCAATCAATATTGTCACGGCTTCACGGTGATCAATACTCTAATCACAAAACTTGACTGGCACTCGCTGCCCACAACGAGGTACCAAGTAACAAGGCGGTTAATCCAAGAATGATAACCCCTTATAAAAAATCTTACGTTAACACTTGTCTCTCAGGACAATCAAAAACAAAAGTTACTCTAGTTGAATTTAAACAATTACGTTAATACACACGTGTCTCAACGACACTTAAATGGCAGCAATAACTCGTACATCAATTAATTACATCAACTTGAAAGTCAAGCATTCGGTGAGTAATTCCCAATTAATTACTGAATACAACAGCCTATTAATTCAGACGAGTATTGATAAAGCCTACTGTCTCTCAACTGACAGTTCTCTTCCGGTCTTACGACAAGATTACCTTAACGAGGGTAGACTACTGTACCACACACAAGGTTACATCACACTCCGTGTAAACAACAACATCAACACCTGGTGAATTCACTAAGTGGCAGTTACTAATTATCTTTAATTAGCTACGAGTGCTTAATCACTCTGTCCGCAGACAGATCTGATCAGTCCAACGAATTACAGCAGCTTAATTACAGCGCAATTGACTCTGATCATAACAGACCGTCAACCCCTTACGTTAATCAATCAATTAACGACAGCTCGTTAAATCGTTAACACTACGTTAGTCTTCACTTGACAATTCCTCCACTGCGTAAACTTCACTGTGACTGTTGCCTTTACACATCTCTACGTTAATCACAACAATGTTCAACGAAACAAGTGACCTCGTTAAGTAAATCGTGACCCCCGGTGACGTTAACTGACTTTAATTCTCACGGAATCCTTCACAGTACACAACGCCTTCCACCAAGGACAACTTGTCTACGGTTTACACACGGTACAACACAGTACATCCTTGCCACTCACGGCAAAACTTGTAAATCACTTCCCCCAGTAAATTATCCACCAATAATTCACACTTTACCACAACACAACAGTAAAAATTTATAACCAAGGGAAACCTCCCTGTTACCACTTTCACTGCTGAAAAAGGAAATCAATTACAGCGAATTACATGCACGGCACATAGAAAAAATAGAAGCAAATAACTCACTTTACTCTACCTCTGAATGTGTCACTAGGTGTCCTCACACACGTCAAAAATCACAGTTGGGCCCAACCTCAACTTGATGACGGCAAACAGGGTAGACTCACACGTCTCCAATTCCCATTCACCTCACCAGGTGGTCCCAGGGATAGAGGACAGACGGAACACTGGGGGCGAACCCAGCTTCAGAGTTTTATTACCCAAACGGAGACAGTGTACTTACATCAATCATGCGGGCCCGCAACCTTCTCCCACTCACTCATACACACGTCAAAATCACACTCCCGTTGCTGCTGCTGGATGATGATGTAGGCGTCCTCACTTCCTACACGTGGTCAGGTGGAGCACAGGGTCCTAGACCACGGGGTTAGCTCCACACACAGAGACCAGGGTGGTGCGACACACCGGCTTAGGCAGACCAGGGGTGCGCGCACAACAGCAGGGATGCGGTACCATGCCCTTTCACTTGACACGGTACCCCAGGATACGACGGTACACGGTGTTACACGGTACACGAGACTCGAGACCGAGTCCTTCACTGTTCTCTTTGGTAGGTCCTCAAAATTAGGAACTTTAAGGTTTCTCTCATAACACTGAAACTTTCTCTAGCACGTCTCACTGCAGTACCTTCAAGCCCAGATACGATAGACGGCGGATGTCACTTTCGTAGCCCGATAATTAACGTCTCACTCAGTCCAGTTGCTCTAAGATGGCGTCCCACAATTACGCGGCTAGATGACAAGTTCACACGGTTCGGTACAAGCACCTTTCCGATTACCGGATTCTTACGCACGGCACACGGAAAGATAGCAAGATGATAGGCGTGACTTTAGTAACGTTGCAGGCGGTATTTCCCGATGCTTGGCCTTGCACGGAAAATTACGACCTCCTCTAGCAACGTTCTAGGTAAGAATGTCTTTTCCCGCCAATACCATGCCTGGGGTACCATGCTGTACCCCTCAGCGTCTTGACCAATCACGGTTCAGCATTTCTGAGGCCCAGGAGCCCTGGCCAATAGTGCACCTGCCCCATGACGCTACCCCCTCTCACACGAGGTGGACACTTGATAGGGGGGTGGTCTACGGCCGTTAACCCCTCACACCTCCCTCTCTACACTTGACTTGTACAAAAATTCCCTGAAATCAACTCCCTTCTGTAATTCCCTTCACAGACCTGATACAGCGATCAGAATGACATCAATGGCTAGCAAATGTCCCACGCTGTCCAACGACACCCAACACGACTGTGGAAAAGTTATATTCAGAAAGTTGATTCACGGTGCACATCACTGGTGCACTAAGCAATTTCGTACTTAATTCAAGAGAGAGCAGGAAAAATATGTCTCCTGACATCAACCTCCCACTAAGGGTTTATTTAACTGGAAGCGAAATACACCCCACCATTTTACCAGCTCGATGGTGCACTGTGCACGAGTTGTCACACACACTTTGACAGCTCACTTCCGGCTGGGTAGTAGTGGGTGGAGACTCCGTTTTCTATGCATCGTCGCCCTGAGAGACTTAGGGTGACTCCTCCAGTTCGTCCTGGGTAGTGTTACCTGACTTAGGCGCAGAGTGCTCGGCTCCAGGGCCAGGCTCTAGCCGACTCGACGCCTCGAAGCTAGGCTGAACCCCAAGCTCTGCAGCTCCGGCTTCAGTCTGTCATACCGGACACACTAGCAACACCCTGGGATGGACTACCCGGAGAGGCACTATCTTCACTCTCCTCTGACCTTGATGACGCATCATCACGTTCCTCAGCTGTTAAGTGCAGACCGCTTACCTCACTGAGCACCGGGTCACTGACCTGCTCCTCTGGCGTGTGCGACCTGTTCAACCAATCAGCACCCACATTCTCGGTCCCCTTGATGTACTCGACCCTGAACTTAAACTGCGGTAAGAATAGAGCCCACCGCATAATCCTACGATTAGCGTTCTTCAATGTACCCAAGTGGCTAAGAGGCTGATGGTCTACTTGGAAGGTGAACCACCTTCCATACACATACTGATAGAACTTTTTAATGCCTACCACAGCTGCCAACAGTTCCCGCTCGACTGTCGAGTACCGACGCTCTACGTCACTCAACTTCCGGCTGTAGTAGGCGACCGGCCACACTAGGCCGTCATGCTCCTGCAGGAGTACAGCTCCCACTCCTGTGTTGGAAGCATCAGTTCTGAAGATGTATTCCTTATCTTCGTCGGGTAGCCTCAAGATAGGCTGCTCGACCATCTTCTTTTTCAAGCAAGCAAAAGAAGAGCCTTCCTCTCCCGTCCAGTTGACCTTAGTAGGGGCAGCCTTCTTTGTCAACTCTGTTAAGGGATAGGCTACAGAGGCGAAGTCTGGAATGAACTTCCTGTAGTAACCCACCAGACCAAGGAATGACCTCACTTGCGTTTTGGTGGTGGGTGGTATAGCATCCTGTATTTTCTGTATCTTATCAGGTAGAGGCTTGGAACAGCCTCCACCGATCACATGCCCCAGGTACTTGACCTCGGCGCATCCCACCTCACACTTTGTAGGTTTGGCGACCATGCCAACTCCTTGCAGCCGTGAGAATTCCTGTCTCAGCAGTTGCAAATGCTCCTCCCAGGTGGTAGAGTGGATAAGTACATCATCCACAAATATTTCCACTCCTTCGATGCCCCCCAGGACCTTCCTCATAGTCCTATTGAACACTGCGGGGGCGTTCACCGGCCCAAAGGGAAGAACAGTGAATTGATACAGCCCCTCACTAGTCATAAAAGCTGAGCATCTCTTGCTGTCTTGATGCAGTGGGATCTGCCAGAATCCCTTCGTCAGATCCAGCTTCGAGAAATAATTGCTTGGCGCCAGCCTAGCGAAAATCTCATCCTGGTTAAACATGGGTTCTGCATAAAACTCTATGACCGAGTTCAATTTCCTGAAGTCCAGACAAATCCTTACTCCCCCCTCAGGTTTCTTCACTATCACCATGGGGCTGGAATAGGGGGAAGTAGACTTTTCAATTACACCTTCTCTTTCCATCTCCTTCAGTTCAGCCCTGACCTGGGGAACTAGGTGATGGGGAACAGGATAAGGTTTGGTGCGTACCGCCTGTCTTTCCATTAGCGGTACTCGGTAGCCTTCCACATCAGCTACCTTGGTAACATCCGAGAGTACGCCACTGAACTCCTTAGTCAGCTGTCTGGCCTGCGTACTCTGCTCTGGGGTCAGTCGATCGCTAATCTTTACATCTTTGTATGTCTCCTTCTGTTTGCGATTATACAATCGTGGCTGACCTACCTCGCTGTCATCACTGATGACTGACACCCCTGCAATAAATGCAGTGTGTACTGGGTGGGGAACTAGCCCTGTCCCCTCCCGATTCCTCTTTGAAGATTTCTTACTTCCTTTACCCTGCCGCCTCTGTTCCTTGGACTGGGTAGTGACGACCTTGACTTGGCCACCAGCTGGAGCGGACCGCGCGGGTCCCTTTGAACTAGATCCCGTTTTCTGTTGGCGGAAAGGAGCAGACTTTCCCCGTTTTCCTTGCGCCTGCTGCCTCTGTTCCTTAGCTGGGGAGGCAGCCATGGCTTGGCTACCAGCTGACTGGCGCGTGACGTCACCTCCAGCTGGTGTGGGTCCCGTTTTCTGTGAGTCACTTCCACAGGATCGACTCTTACTATTTGACACTCCAGGGGCGTTTCCCAACAACAACCCGTATACAGCGCCCTTGCATTTCGCCGCTCGTATTTTACCTTTTATATATAGTGTGTCAACAATCAGGGATACCTCGATCATGTCTTTATGGTTACCATCAGGGTATCTTACACGAATGGTTCTGCCTGTCTCGTTCCCAGGCTCGACAAGGCTCTCTCGGACTATATGAGTGGTAGCTCCCCTGTCTCGATAGATCTTGGTCCATTTACCATTAACTAAACCTCTTGCTGTCTCCAGGGTGTGCTCCAGAGGATCACCTCCCTCGTGGGCACCCAGACCAGCAATCTGTGCGTGTGTTCCCCCCTTTTCTGCACGCTTGCCCTTCTTACACTGAGCTGCCCTGTGACCTGGCTAGTTACAAGTAAAACAGCCGGGTCCACTGACCTTGGGTGGCTTATGGCTTACTCTAGACTTATTCTCTTTAGGCCTAGCCTCGCTCCCTTAGGCTTGGTCAGGACGTCGGTTCTCAGATGAACCTCCCTGTCTTGGCCTGTGTGCCTCAGCCCACCTGTCGGCACATTCTGCCATAGCCTCATTAGAGACTATCTCATTTTCCTTGAGTTTAGCACGGAGCACAGGTTCCACTGCCTCCAAGAACTGTTCTCTAGTCATCAGCTCAAACAACGTATTGTCTTCCGGAACGACGGCGTTGTTCAACTCAAAATAGTGCTTGAGGCTCGACTCTAGCCTCTGCAACATGGCCTGGTACGTCTCCCCTTGACGCACTCTAATCTGACGGAATGCCTTCATTATTCCATCGGCCGAAATGCCATAGCCTTTCATTAAGGCTCGCTTCAGGGCATCATCTCTTCCCAGCTGTGGATTGCACCTTTGCAATCTCCAACCGGTTCTCTCTCTCCTGATGGGTATTCCACATTTCCATCACAAACTTAGACATCCCAGTTGCTGAGAGACCCATTAACCTGGCTTGTTCTCTCAGCATGTCTAAAGTGAATCCCGCCTGGGGTTGTACAGTCCCCATTCTGGCCGGCGATTCCTGCATCAACCTACCTGCTGATGCAACACTACCTTCCGCGAAGGTTTCTATAGGAATACTTTGGTGAGGGCGCGACCTCCCAGTAAGATCCTGAGGCGTACTACTTCTTCCACCTCCTACCACGTCTATTACACGAAAGTCGGCTAGGGGATTTTCCTCATCCTCTAAATCACTTCCCGGCGTTTCGTTCGCCGAAGCGTGACTAGCGTTATGCCTTTCAGGTGACGCTTCTCTCTCTGACGTGTCCCTAGTGTCATGGAGTGCTGGCAACTCCTGACCGACCCATGCCTGGCGTACCCGCTGCACCCAGGCCCTGTGTCCCATCACATACTGACGGCATTCCTCCTCCGTCTTACTACCCGCATCATCTGGCATCCTGCCATAGACAGTCACATACAGATACACGTACTCTTCCCTGTAGTCCACAGACATACTGACAGTGTGTGTTGGTGTGTGTACCTACTTGTGACAACTGTGACAACACACCCCCAACAATACTGTTCCACAATGTTCTGCAATTTGAGACTTTTTACTTTAATGATCAAAAGTCCGTGCACGGGCTCGAACCCAAGTGACACAGCCCCACGTTGGGCGCCAGAACTGTGAGATTTTTTTTCTTTGACAGGTTATCAAAAGAATTAAGTCCTATTGATGTTACGTTAATCGTAACTACCTCGCAAGAGAGGCAGACCTTAAACAGCAAGAGCTGCCAGTGGCAGATATTTAATCTTAAAGCCTAAGATCATAGGACCGCGGGAGCAAACCGCCAGGCGAAACCACTCGGGTAACACCTGTCACTTAGGTCGCTGGCTCCTCCTAGTTAACAACTAATAAAGGGTAGCCGACGGATTCTCACTTCATATTTATAGAAGTGTGGTGCTGTGCAATGGACTCGAGCTTTAGATACAGACTTAATATGAACATAAGCAGGCAAAGCGTTGCAGAACATAAAATGTGGGGCAGCAATATTGGAAGGTTTGACGTTAACGACCGTTTTCTATAACAAAACAATTTATTCACAAAACAATAACTAAAACTACTACACAGTGAATTTACGTTACTTTACTGTCACTCCAGTGGCACATTAAAGAACAGCTAATCAACAGCCTGATGGACCCACGGTATCCTTATCCCGTCGTCGCTGACTGACTAATGACAATAACTGAACAAAGTGGTGCCCACTGGTGACGCAAGCTTGCAGTCAATATTGTCACGGCTTCATGGTGATCAATACTCTAATCACAAAACTTCACTGGTGCTCGCTGCCCTCAACGAGGCACCAAGTAACAAGGCGGTTAATCCAAAAATGATAACCCCTTATAAAAAATCTTACGTTAACACTTGTCTCTCAGGACAATCAAAAACAAAAGTTACTCTAATTGAATTTAGACAATTACGTTAATACACATGTGTCTCAACGACACTTAAATGGCAGCACCTCTAACACCTCTAACCACTGGTTCCAACGAGTTCGCAACAGCAACAACCCCAGCCCTGGATAGATGCACCCCATCATGAGCATACATTTCATTTCTTCCATAGAAGTGTTCCCAGTTGTCTATGAAAGATATTGCATTTGATTTGCAATATCTTTCCAGCCGGCAATTGACACCAAGTGCCCTCGACATCCATTCATTTCCCACTCCCTTTCTTGGAAGAATGCCACATATGATCGGGATTCCTCCCTTGCTCCTAACTAATTCAATGGCTGTCCTGAATCTCTGTATTAGTTCCTCACTCCTAACTCGCCCAACATCATTACCCCCTGCACTAATACAAATAATGGGTTTGTTCCCATTTCCCGTCAAAATATCATTCATGTTTCCAATGATATCACCAATTCCAGCTCCCGGATAGCAAACCCTTAATCTGTTCCCCCTATCTCTGGCACAAAACGTTCTGTCTAAATACCTCACCTGGGAATCTCCCACAACCAAAATTCGCTTCGGTACCTCCTTAACTTTCTGAGCAGCCTGAGGGGCTTGCGCTCCGCCGCTCCTCGCTGGTTTCCGTTCCGAGTGAACTGCAGGCTCACCACAGCACTCGTCCTCCAACACGGCAAATGAATTTGCTGTCCTTAGGGCGTCTGTAGGTGGCCTTGTCAAGGTCTTCTTAAGACCCCTGTCCTTCACGACTCTCCACGATGAGGTCCCGTCAGCACTGGTCTCCTTCTTCGTTTCCTCCCAAAGTCTTAGCTGTCGTACCTCCTCCCGCAGGGAATCCATCTCTGCTCTCAGAGCTCCAACCAGACTCACCAAATTCTTCACTAATCCTTCCATTATTGCAATAATAATGTTACAACAATCGGAGCTCCAGCAAACACAACCTCTCACTGTGACTGCACCTGACTGACTGTTAGATAATAACAATCTAATCATTTATTTATGCAAAATCTAAACAACAACTAAATAAAATCACTCCCTGACTAAACACTTCCTATTGAGGCACGAAATGAACTATTTACCTATAACAACTCTTAGCAAGTTTACCTTGTCTACGGGACCAGCTGATGGGGTGCTGATCATTTGAAGAGGTGTAGATGGTTGTCTTCACCAATCGCTGGCCTAGCCCACACAGTTTTTACCTAGCTCTCCTCACCACTAGCGAGAGCTAGGGAGTATCAATCAGCCAGGATACTAGTTTACTAGGCAAGGTTTAAATTGAACAACTAATCTCTGTTGTACTGAAAAACCCAGATGGTTGAACTCTTATAAACTGATGGTAATCGTACAGGCATCTTAGGGAAAGGCTATTTCCAATTATAGTATTAACTAGTGAACTGAATTTGAACGTTGTGAATTACTAAATATGGAGGGCTTTGGTGACACTTGAGTCAGAGTGGTCAAGATTCATCCGCATCCTAGACTAGTCCTCTCCTGTTGACGTCACTGATGGTGACTTATTCATTATTCCTACAATTGAGAATACTCTTGATACATGAACAGGTATATTATTGAATACAATTTGAATGAAAACTTGAATTTCTCTAAATTACTGAATTTTGTTAAATAATTCATTATATGTTGCTTTAAGACAAAGGAGACGACCATCTTGTAATCTTATCTGCTAATCCCTGGAGATATGACCTTTCTCTACCGAGTCAGGTCGACTACCGTCTGACTCCAAACTTTCAATACTGAATGAGTATTTTGATTTGTTATATGCTACATTAATTAAGGTGCGTGAGGGCATGTTTTTGAGCGATTGCGAGATTTACATAGGACTAGCAGTGAAGGAGTTAAATAAAAATGTCTGCGTGTTGGAATAGCTTGTTTTGAAAAAAATTGTTTATTCATATGCACTTGGAATACTACTAAAAGCCCCGTTGAAGTCTACCTATGCTCAATAAACGATCCTCAAAGAAAGATTAACAAAGATTAAATTACATCATCTAGAATGGCGAAGAAGATGAAATAGGGTTGACATGATAATTGTGAATGAATGGAAATGACAAAGGGGGATATTAATAGGCTATTAATACTATAAACATGAGACAGAACACGAAACAATGGGTATAAATTGAATAAGTTTTAGATTTAGGAAAAGACCTGGGGTAAATACTGGTTCGGTAACAGGGGTGAACTCTAAGATACATGATAGTTCATCCTCTGTGCTGCTCCAGCTTTGCTATGTGCAATAGCCCATGGTGGTTTCATTCATTCCTATGCTAAATAAAAGACCCTTGGCCAGACACTATAAATATAAAGCTTCCAGATAAGTAAGGGGTTAAATAGGACCTTCTGAATATTAATGGAGTTACATTATGGATGTGTATAAATGGAGAAGAAAGGGGGTATTAATAGGGAATAGATGCAGCTTCGTACCCTCCTACCATCACCATCTCAGCAGCCGTGCTAGCAGACGTGCTGTCTACAAACGCTAACGTCCCCACTGTAACGGGGGGGGGGGGAGGAGCGGAATTGAAAAAAGATGATCAAGTAAAGTAAAGTAAAAGGAAGAAGGGAAGGAATGGGTGCAAGGGTTTAAAAGTAAGGAAGTAAGTAATTATCAAAAGAAGGCACCAAACTGGGAAGGCTATGTAGCACCATCAAATGCGCAAAATAATCAGAGGGCGCTAAATATCACCAAGGATGCCAATACGAGAACAAAAACGCATAAGTCGAACGATATCAAAAGTATCCGAGTCACCAAGAATTCTATTGAGGGACAGGCGACCGCGAGGGGCTGTCGGAAAGCAAGACACACGCTCGTCCTGGAAGTCAGGACATTCAAGAAGGACATGCACGACCGTAAGAGGGACAATGCAACTAGGACAATAAGGAGCAGGGCGGCGCTCCATCAAGTGACCATGGGTTAAGCGAGTATGGCCAATACACAACCTCGCCAGAGCTGTTTCCCACCGCCGGTTGCGGTGGAAGGAGGACGGCCACGAGGAAACACAACATTTAAGAGTACGTAGTTTGTTACCAGTAACAGACAACCAAGAAGCCTGCCAACAGGTAAGGACGGAGGAATGGATAACCGGGTAAAAGTCAGAATACGGAATACCTTTACGAGAGATGGGACAAGAGCGGACAGCTTCCTTGGCAGCAGCATCCGCACGCTCATTTAAAGACACACCAATATGGCTGGGAACCCAACAAAACTCAACCGACTTAAATTTACTGTGAACAAGAAACAGCCAATGCTGGATCTCGACAACTACTGGATGAACCGGATTAAAAGAGCCGAGAGCCATGAGGGCACTACGAGAGTCAACAACAACTACAAAGGAAGACTGACAACGAGAAAGCAGGAGACGAAGAGCATAGAGAATAGCATAAAGCTCCGCTGTAAAGATGCTAGTCTCCGGAGGTAAGCGACACATATAAGTGCGATCAGGAAAAACAACAGAGTAGCCAACACCATCCGCAGACTTAGACCCATCGGTAAATACAGAAACGGAGCGGGAGTGAGAAGAAAAGTGCTCAAGGAAAAGGCGTTTTAGAACCGTAGGAGGGATAAAAGCTTTAGTGATACGGGTCAAGGATGTACAAAACTGCGGAAGAGGGACTCTCCACGGGGGCAAAGAAGGAACAACACGAGAAGAAACATTTGAAATACGAACGGAAAGAGAGTCCTGTAGGCGAGATAACCGGACAGAAAGAGGGAGGCGGTGAAGAGGAACAGGAACCGCAGGAGAGGTAAAAGTTAAAGCACGACAGAGGCGAGAGGAAGGATGTTGTAAGGACCGCGCAAGATAGCGAAGACAGTAGCAATCACGGCGGTCTTGGAGAGACAGGAAACCAGTGTCAACATACAGGCTAAGGACGGGAGTCGAACGAAAGACACCAGAACTGAGGCGCAACCCAGTATGGTGCAAAGCATCAAGACGGCGAAGAGTAAAAGGAGAAGCAGACGAGTAAGCAGGGCAACCATAATCGAGCTTAGACAGGACGAGAGAGGAATGTAAAGCAAGGAGAGTGCGCCTATCTGCCCCCCAAGAAGTATGGGACAAGACCCGAAGGAGGGTAAGGGCCTTAGAGCACTCAACACGGAGGTAAGAGATATGGGGAGACCAAGACAAACGAGTGTCAAGGAATAACCCCAAAATCTTCGCGGAATCTTTGTACTCAAGGGGATGACCATAAAGTGACAAAGAGGGACGAACAACGACCCGTTTCCACGTAAAAGTCATGGCACAAGTCTTAGAAGTAGAGAACTTGAAGCCATGATCGGTGGCCCAAGACGACACAGCATCAATTGCAAGTTGAAGCCGGCGCTGAAGGAGAGGCGAATCATCACCCTGACAGCAAAGGGTAAGATCATCGACATAGAGAGCGGAGAAGACACCTGAAGGAAGAGAGGAAAGAAGACCATTGAGGGCAACCAGAAAAAGAGTAGT
The DNA here is from genome assembly GCF_040958095.1 of Procambarus clarkii. Classification (NCBI taxonomy): domain Eukaryota; kingdom Metazoa; phylum Arthropoda; class Malacostraca; order Decapoda; family Cambaridae; genus Procambarus; species Procambarus clarkii. Next base: position 23,788,383 of record NC_091187.1, read on the forward strand.
GCTCAGAACACTACCCTGGGGCACACCTTCGTATTGCTGAAAAGAGGCAGAAAGAGCGGTACCAAGGCGTACCCGAAAGGAACGACGAGAGAGGAAGCTGCGGAGAAAGAGAGGGAGATGACTGCGAAGGCCAAAAGAATGAAGTTGAGATAGAATATGATACCGCCAAGTCGTGTCATAAGCCTTTTCCAGGTCAAAAAGGACGGCAACAATGGAGGTCTTCGCAGCAAAAGCAGTACGAATATAGACCTCCAAGTTCACCAGGACATCTGTCGTGCTGCGGCACTTGCGGAAACCAAATTGAGAAGGGGAGAGGAGGTGATAGTGTTCCAGGAACCACATCAGACGAACGTTAACCATACGTTCAAAGAGTTTGCAGACACAACTTGTGAGGGCAGTAGGGCGAAAGTCCTTAGGGGAAGTACCCAGAAACCCCGGTTTGCGAACAGGGAGGACAACGGCATCGAGCCAGTCCTCAGGGACTGACGACGGCTCCCAGATCCGATTATTCAGACTCAGTAAATACTGAGACGTGCACGGAGGGATATGGCGAAGCATCTCATAATGAATACCATCGGAGCCTGCCGCCGTAGAACCGCAGAGGGCCAGGGCAGAACGAAGTTCAGAGAGAGAGAAGGGATCATTATAGGGAAGCTGAAGACGAGTGCAGAAATCTAAAGGACGAGACTCAAGGACAGGTTTACGAAGAAGGAAAGATTGGGGAAGATGAAGACCAGAGCTAACAGAAGAAAAGTGGGAACCCAGTACGGAAGCGACCTGCAACGGGTCCGCCACAAGAGTATCATGGAGGTGAAGGACCGGTGAAACATCGGGAACGAACTTACCCGCTATCTTGCGGATACGCTTCCAGATCTGGGCCAGAGGAGTTTCGGACGTAATTGTTGAGACATAAGATGCCCAACATTCACGTATAGCCATACGGATGGCCCTACGGGCCACTGCACTCACTTTCCGAAAGAAAAGAAAAGAATCGGTCGTCTGCCTACGGCGGTGCCTCTTCCAGGCTGCACGCTTACAGCAGACAGCCCGAGCACAGTCCGCATTCCACCAGGGAACGCACTTCCGTGGACCCCGAGAGGAAGAGCGAGGAATAGAGCGGAGGGCAGCGTTGAAGACAGTGTCATGAAAAAGGAGGAGAGCGCGAGAGAGAGGCAGAAAGGAGAGGTCAGAGAGAGCAGCACTGAGGGTAAATAGGGTCCAGTCCGCCTTAGCAAACTGCCACTTAGGGAAAGAAAGGGAAGGGCGAAGAGAGAAAAAGGAAAGAAGGATGGGGAAATGATCACTTCCATGGAGGTCATCAAGAACCTGCCACGTGAAATCTAAGTAAAGAGAAGAAGAGCAGAGAGAAAGATCAAGACAAGAAAGGGTGCGAGTCCGAGAGTCCAAATGAATGGGCTCACCAGAATTCAGAAGAGACAGGGAAGAATAGAGGAGAAACGGCTCAAGAAGGCGACCCCGGGTATTCGTCAGAACGTCACACCAAAGAGAATGACGACAATTGAAGTCACCCAGCAGGAGCACAGGCTCCGGCAAGGAGTCTAGGAGGTGTATCAAATCAGGAAGAGAAAGCGGGACACTCGGGGGGAGATAATTGGAACAAACTGTGTACCATTTCCCCACAAAGATACGAGCTGCAGAACAATGGAGAGGCGAAGGAAAAAGTAAAGGAACAAAGGGAACATCAGCACGAATCAAGAGAGCAGAAGAATTAGAAGCCCCAGCAACGGCTGGGGGGGGGGGGGGAGAAAGGAATAGCCACGAAAACGACCAGGACGAGCACCAAGCATCGGCTCCTGGAGACAGACACAAAGGGGCGAAAACCGCGAAATCAGAAGTTGGAGTTAGAGGAAATTGGCGTAATAACCTCGAACGTTCCATTGAAGAATGGACAACGACGAGAAGAGAAAGGACGAAAACAGAGACCAAGGAAGAAACAAAGGCGAAAGAGCAACAGAGCACGTTAAAGAATATCAGGGTCGGGATCAGGGTCAGCAAAGTCAGGGTTAGGGGGCATGGGTAAACTGAGCAAAGACGGAGGGAAGGAAACGGAAGAACAGATCAGAGGAGGGCGGGGTGGGTCCGGAGGTGGAGGAGGAGGAGAGAATGGAGAGGAGCAGTCAAGGACAGCAGCAGGAAGAGGGGGGGGGGGTAGAAAGAGGGGGGAGTAGAAAGAGGGGCGCGCACCTCAGCAAGGGCCGCAACCGAGAGGGAAGCGGGGGCTAAAGAAACCTCCATAGCAGGAACAGGGGGCGCAACCACCGAAATGGGAGGGGAAGGAGCGAGAGAGGCAGAAGTAGGGGCCGAGGAAGAAAGCGAAACCTTCTTACCCGCCGGGGAGGAGGAAGGAGAGGAGCCAGGCTTATGCTTCTGACTTAAAGAGACAGGTGTCCCAGCAACCACGTACTGGGCAACGGATTCTAGCGTCTCAACAGGAGGAGCTGAACGAGAGCACACATGACGGCCGTTTGGAGAGCGATGGACATCAGCCCGCACCGACAGGCGGCGGGGAGTCAAGAGACAGAGGGGAAGGATGGGAAGGAGGAACGGAGGGAGACGAGGAAGAAGACACAGGAGACAAGACAGACCGGGTAGAAAGAGGGGGAACCCCAGACAGAGGACCAGGAGGTGGATCCTTCGGGAGAGAACCCAAAGGAACAGAGGAGGGGGCAGTGGGCGTATCAGGGTCCAAGGTCCGGAAACGGTTGTGAGTCTGAGAAAGGTGGGAAGGATGAGGAGAGGAAGAGCGCAACACGCGAGCATAAGAGATATTAGCATAAGGCGGGAGCCAGCGAACCTGCCGTCTCGCCTCAGGAAAAGATAAACGCTCCCGGTGCTTCAAGTTGAGGACGGCTGCCTCAAGCTTGTAATGGACACACACACGGGAGAAGGTAGGATGGGCCTCACCGCAGTTGAGGCAACGAGCCTGGGGAGTGCACTCCGACTTAGAGTGACCTTCACCACCACACAAAGGACAGAGAGAGACAGTCCAAGAGCAGCGGAGGGCACCATGCCCAAACCTCCAGCACTTGTTACAGAGCCGAGGGGAAGGAATGTACTCCTGGACAGAGCACCTGGCACCAGCAAGAATGACAGAGGGTGGAAGGGTCCTACCATCAAAGGTAATCTTCACAACCCGGAGGGGTTGACGGCGACTACCACGAGGGGGACGAGTAAACGTGTCCACCTGGAGAATAGAATGGCCCTGGGCAGCAAGGATATGTCGAATATCGTCGTGGCAGTCGCGCAGGTCCCATACACCGGTCGCAACATGGGGCGGGAGCAGAATAGTGCCAACAATGGCATTCAACTGAGCGTTCTCCGAGACCTGAACAGGGTCTCGCCAAGGCAGGATAAGGCAGCCAAGCGGGAAGCAGCATCCTGAGAAGGAGCAGCAACGACACGTGTACCGAGACGAGTGGGGTTGAAAGTAATGGAGGCATCCACGGAATCAACGAGATGTCGATGGAGGGAGAAATCGTCAGGAGGCGCAGAATCAAGAGGGAGGAGATCAAAATATTTGACCCACGAAGTGGGACCAAACAAGGCTTGATAGGTAGCAGAACTGGAAGGAATCGAGCGAGGGCGGCCGTGACGAGGACGGCGGTGAGAACCCCCAGAGAGGGGTTAAAAGGCACAGTAGTTACAACTAGAGATGGAGCCGCGCCAGGGGACGAGCTAGTCACCACTGGGGGCTTGGGGCTCGACCCAACCGCAGAGGAGGGAGGGGAGCCAGGGGAAAGAGTCAGAGAGGCCAAAGGAGGAGCAAGGTCGGGGCCCAATGCAGCGGAGGCTACAGAGCCCGGTCTTCCAACACGGACCGACTCGGGGGCTTGGTCGCCCACCCCACGAGCCTGAGAAGGTAAAGCAGAAACAGTCAAAACAGGGGTTATCATCATGACGAAAAGGAAAATTCATTCACGAATGTGCCCCCACACCCACCATGGAGCCACAATTAGCGGCAGGACACCCAACAAGAAGCTATCGCCGATCTTGCCGGGGCCTCCTAGGGGTGCGTCGTGAGTATACGCCCCACAAACGCCACCTTAAGAACCGACAGTCCGTCGAGATCGGGTTCAGTGACGAAAGGGGGATTGACAATAAAAGGTTCCCCTCGCTCTCGACGTCGGGTACTACAGTTCTACGGGTGCAAGAGTATGCCTCCTCCAGCACCCGGGCGTCAAAATAGCAGAAGTCCAAGGGAAGAACCAGAACAAGCAAAAGGTCGGCAGGAAACAGCAAGCAGATAGTAGAAGAGGGGGGAGAAAAACGAAACAGAAGGAAAAGGAAAAGGTGCTCAGCAGAATTGGAAAGGACGGCAGCAGGAGCACAAGGCTAGAAAAGGACAGAGGACTGTCCCAAGGAACATCACACTCCAGCAGCTGCCCACTAAGCCCCCCCTCACGGCAACAACGGCGCTGAGCGGGGAGGGGGGTGGAAGGGTTTAGAAAACGTGAACGGGAAGGGGGAACTCGTCTGTGGGACAACAGAAAACGAGAGACGCACGGGAAGGGTGGAGGTAGGAAGAAGAGAAGGAAGGAGGAGGAGTAGAGTGATGTAGGAGGAGTAAGTAGGAGGGATAAGAAGGAGTAGGGAGAGTAGAATGGTTGTTATTCTATATATGATGTTATACTATACTGATGTTCTGATGAAAGCTGCCACTACCTGTCATTGAAACTAAATCTTAATTCCTTTTAAACAATGCAACAGGAACACTGCTTAATTTAGTTATCTCTCTTCTTGTTCATCTAGTTATCTCTAGCCTTAACTCTTACTTCAGGGGACATTGATTCAAAAAGAGGATTGAATAAAACTCAAGCTTGTTATTCTACACATAGACATTTATTAAATCAAATTATTTCAATTTTCAGCAATTGATATTTAGCATTTTGACATCCTATTATTTAACACAATATTGACCAAATTAAGAGGGGGGGGGGGATAACCCACTCCATACACGCCCACACCATATATGGCTATGCAGGCGATGAGTCACAATAACGTGGCTGAAGTATGTTGACCAGACCACACACTAGAAGTTGAAGGGACGACGACGTTTCGGTCCGTCCTGGACCATTCTCAAGTAGATAGCTTAGTCGATAGCAAGTTAGCCATATATGGCTAAATGGTTCAGACTCCACTAGCTAGTCACCACTAAGACACCCAAGCAAGACAATGCATTACTGACACTTTTACCTCACAACTCAGACGGGTACACCCAGATGGTGACTGGCATCCACCAGGGTGGGAAGACAGGCTGGTCACCTCTCTGTGCAAGGCGGTCGCTCACTGCTCAAAACACCTCCCTGGCCGAGCCAGGGGTGTGGGCGAAAACCTGACTCCAATAACTATTGTTTTGGGCTCTGAGAACTAATAATTAAATATATACTTCGATAGCTATGAAGGACCACAACTTTTTGAGAAAAAGTGGAAAACAAAAATAAAGCAATGGAAAAACTGATCCCAAGAACTAGTGTCCTATGGATCTTAGTAAGACTGTAATTCTTATATAAATGGAGTCAAATTAACTTACACAAAATTGGGGGTTACATGCTAAAAGATGAATACATCCCTAGCATTATTCTGGTGCTGGTTCTTCACCAGAGTAAATCAAATATGAAAATAAACAAGATTGATTATATAACATTAATTGAAGGTAAATGCTCCTCAATATACTACTGAAATGTTGAACAGTATCAGTAAATCAATGGGTTAGTAATTGATCTCTTTGAGAGATCACTACTGTAACTAGAGGTAAATGCTCCTCAATATACTACTGAAATGTTGAACAGTATCAGTAAATCAATGGGTTAGTAATTGATCTCTTTGAGAGATCACTACTGTAACTAGAGTTATTGCTACAGATAAAAAAGGGATAGCTTAGCTGTAAATCTAGTGAGGTGTAATCAGTTGCTACGCTCCACCGACGACGTGTTGCATAGGGCAAATTGTTGCACGAAACGGTGGGGAAGCCTAGCACCTCGGTTGGCGTCGCCTTGGTACTGAAAGGAAATTACATTGTAGAAATCTTCTACATAATAAGTAACTACAAATAAATCCTAAATCATGAATATAACAATGGAAATTATCAGCTAATATCTGAGCAATTTATGTTCAAGCACTGTAGTTCTCTTTGGAGAAAATACTGAAATTAATTATCTATTTAGATGGTAAATTTACTTAAGACACGTACGGGATTGTATTATTTTGCATTCGGCCTAACGACTGCTAGTCTAAATGTTAACTGTGGCCACATGATAACAAACAGATGAACCTAGCTGCCGAGCCGCGTGTCCGTTGATGTGGAGACTTGAGCAATTCTTCGTCCTCTAGCTGCTGCTTGAAAGGCGTTAACTCTGGAATTGCAGATATGCTAGTCTGGGACACGGCTATTGTGCCAAATAACGTAGCACCGCTCAATTGATCGTGGGAGCGAAATAAGTAGGTCAAAACGTAGCTCTGCTATACGCTGTCAATGACGTCCGAGTCGTGCTCTCTCGTTCTCTCGTGTCTAGTGACGCTTTCCCGTCTTCCTCCTCTTCCTTATTGCGCATGCGCGGCTCTCGATAGACATCTCGAGCATAAATGAATATGTATATATCGCAATTGACTAAGAAAGGAAGAGGAAATGTCGAGTATTAATATCACATTAAATTCTTCTGTGATAAAAATAGAATTTCTCGTAACATAAATTGGTTTATTAAAGTTGTGCAACTAATCGAGGAAATGAAAGTAAAATCATTTACATCAAAGTAATTTCCTCTAGAATGTTTAATATTAATTAAATAAGGGAGTTCCAGTAAGTAGTAGTATACTACGAAATTAAACTTATTAGTAAGTAACTTTTTTCAGTAAAGGAAATGATAAACTGGACTCTTGTTCTAAATCCAACTAAATGTGGAGAGAATTCATGTTACTGCCTGTCGTTCCTCACGTCGTCATTCTGACTAGGAAGAATTTGGCAGTGAATAAATCATGATAATGATTTAATCTACAAGTTAGTAATTTTAGTAACTACTTTGGTTAATACAAAGGTTGTATAAAATACAAAGATGTTTAAAATTGTTGGTTATTTCCAACATAACTCCGGGGAGAGAAAACTCGGGTCGTAGTTCAGGTATTAGTACTAACGTACACCTGTTTCTCTATCCTGAAGTTATATTCATGGGTTAGTAGGTTAGTACGCACCTAACGAATGTCCCGAATCTGTGGTAGATGACTCTAAGTCAACATAGGGACGTAAATAAACATTGAAAATTATTGAATAATTCCTTTGTAAGAAACAGAAGGATATTAACAAAAAATAAATTATGAATAATTGATTCATTTAAGATTAAGGAGACCTCATCAATACAGTGAGGCTACTGTCCAGGGTCACAATGACTCGTAATTAATTACTGGATATCAACTCATCACTGCATCAGCGTGGTCACCTCAAGTTTAAATGACAAGTTATCTGCTCTTGAAAAGAATCAAAATATTGTTTAAGTTTCTGTTTGCAGTTCTGAGCAGCGACTCTTGATGGTCTTGTGCTCGGTTGAGTAGAATCATTGTTCTCTGAAACTTGGGTTACAGGTATATCTGTAGAACACTCGTGTTCTGCTAACTCTAAAGGTACTAATTTCTCTAGTGTTTTCAAGGTAGTAGTGCCTCGACACTGAACTTTAACTATTCGTAAAACACCATGGCGGTCAGGATGGATGTCAACAATTGTACCTATAGGCTAATCTGACCTGGGTCCATCACTGTCTACTAGGACAAGATCACCTGGTTTAAGTTGAACTTTATTGTATGGGCTTGCAGCTCCATAATGATATTCTCTTAAAGCAGTTAAATATTCACGTGTCCAGACCTTGTTCCATTTCTCTATTACTCTTGAAAGGTGTTTATAACTCTCCACCACCAAGTCACTTGCTTTGACACACGAAGGGTCAGCTGGATCCTCGTCTCCTAGAGATATTAGAGAACTCAGAAGACCACCATGAATCAAATGAGAGGGGCTTAGGGGTTCTCTTTGGGAGAAATCTTCTGTTAAGTAGGTTAGAGGTCTGTTGTTGACTCGTGCTTCAATTTCCACGACAAGGGTCTGTAACTCGGTGAGATTAATTTTCTGCCGGTGTAAGGTTTTTCTTAGGCATTTCTTAACAGTTCCCACCATTCTTTCGTAAAAACCGCCGTGCCATTGTGCTCTTGGAGGAATAAATTTCCAATAGAATTGTCTCTGTTTGAACACAGAGTGTACTTCTGGATGGCTCCATATTTCTTGTAAGCAAGCTTCTCCTGCCACGAAGTTAGATCCATTATCTGAGATCATTAATTTTGGGCAAGATCTTCGTGCAGCAAATCTACGAAAGGCTTGCAGAAAGGCTTCTGCATTCATGTCAGAAATGACTTCTAAATGTACTCCTCGTGTGGTAGCCAACAGACGCCCTAAGGACAGCAAATTCGTTTGCCGTGTTGGAGGACGAGTGCTGTGGTGAGCCTGCAGTTCTCTCGGAACGGAAATCAGTGAGGAGCGGCGGAGCACAGGCCCCTCAGGCTGCTCAGAAAGTTTAGGAGGTACCAAAGTGAATTTCGGTTGTGGGAGATTCCCAGGTAAGATATTTAGACTGAACGTTTTGTGCCAGAGATAGGAGGAACAGATTAAGGGTTTGCTATCCGGGAGCTAGAATTGGTGATATTGTTGGAAACATGAATGATATTATGACAGGAAATGGGAACAAACTCACTATTCGTATTAGTGCAGGGGGTAATGATGTTGGACGAGTTAGGAGTGAGGAACTGACAAAGAAATTTAACAAAGCCATAGAATTAGTTAGGAGCAAGGGAGGAATCCCGATCATATGTGGCATTGTTCCAAGAAAGGGAGTGGGTAATGAATGGATGTCGAGGGCACTTGGTGTCAATTGCCGGCTGGAAAGATATTGCAAATCAAATGCAATATCATTCATAAACAACTGGGAACACTTCTATGGAAGAAATGAAATGTATGCTCGTGATGGGGTGCATCTATCGAGGGCTGGGGTTGTTGCTGTTGCGAACTCGTTGGAACCAGTGGTTAGAGGTGTTTGTTTGGGGTTAAACTGTTACTAGATAGTGGTATGGGAATTGATAGGGAGGAAGGAGGAAATAAAAATATGTGTTTGTTGGAGAAACAAATTGGCAAAATGATCAGGGAAATTGAAGGGCCTCAAAAAAACAATTCACTTATGAAAATATTACACTAACAGTAGAAGTCTAAGAAACAAAATAAACGAGTTGCTCTTATGCAAAAAAAAAAAATGCTCTTATCTGTACAGAAGAAATATGTATTATTGCACTTACCGAAACGTGGATGAATGTAGAAAATAGAGAACTATTAGCTGAATATCAAATAAAAGGATTTAAACTATTTCACACAGATAGACATATTAGACGAGGAGGGGGAGTAGCCATATACGTTAGGGATAATTTGAAATGTAGTCTCAAAGAGGGAATCAAATCTGAGCCACACACAGAAACTATTTGGATAGAATTATCGAAAAAGCAAATAATAGTATAATAGGAGTTATATATAGGCCACCAAATTTAGACAAAATGGAAGCAAAGCATCTATGGGATGAAATATCTAGGGCATCTAGATCTAACATTATTTATGTCATGGGTGACTTTAATTTTAGTGGAATAAACTGGTTGAACAAAACAGGGAATAATGAAGCAGAAGATTTTCTAGAATTAATTGACGATTGCTTTCTTACGCAACACATTAAGGAACCAACGCGGGAAAATAATATTTTAGATTTAGTGTTAACTAACAGGGAAACACAAATTAATGACATCGAAATAGGGAGTGAGCTAGGGAACAGTGATCATAAAGAAATCAGATTTAGCATAGAATGGAATAGACCTGTAGGAGAAAATTATGTTAAAGTACCTGATTTTCGAAAAGGTAATTTCAATAACCTAAGAAATTTATTGGGTCAAATAGATTGGAAATTCTTGGGTATGGGGTGTGGGCCGGTCTTGGAGCTAGACGTGAACCCAGCGACAGGTGACGTAAAAGGGGTTTTTGATGTGGACTCAAAATATAACTTTTTTAAAAATATTCTAAGCGAAGCCCAGGAATGTAGTATACCATATAAATTGAATAGATCGAATACTAATGATCCAAAGTGGATAACAAAGGATCTGAAGAACCTTATAGGTAAGAAGAGAGCATGGTACAAAAGGGTTAAGAATGGGGAAGTCAGTTTAGAACAGGAATTCTTACAACTGGTCAGAAATGTTAAAAAACAGTTAAGGAAAGCAAAAAGAAACCATGAAGTTCGCAAAGCAGAGCAAGCAAAGACAAATCCTAATGGGTTTTTCCAGTTATTCCGGAAAAGATTAAGGAAAGGATAGGTCCATTAAAAGCTGAGACAGGTCAAATAACAGATAATGATGATGAAGAGATGAGTAATATTTTAAATAAATATTTTATATCTGTATTTACTAAAGAGGAACATAACAATATGCCTTCAGCCGAACAAGTCGATGTGGATGGGGACGAGGACAGGTTGACTAGTTTAGCAGTTACCAGGGAGGATGTAATTATACAAATAGTTAAACTCAAACCAAACAAATCCCCAGGGTCGGATGAAGTGTTTGCCAGGGTGCTTAAAGAATGCAAAGAGGAGCTTTCCGAGCCACTGTCTACCATATTTAATAAATCAATAGAGTTTGGCAGAGTGCCAGAGTTATTGAAAGTTGCTAATGTGATACCAATTTTTAAGAAAGGAGATAGATCACTTGCGTCAAATTATCGACCAATTAGCCTAATGTCTATTGTGGGAAAGTTACTTGAATCGATAATTGGAAATAAAATTCGTCTCCATCTTGAAAAACACAAATTAATAAATGAGTCGCAACACGGTTTTACAAATGACCGTTCATGCTTAACAAATTTGCTATCTTTTTATTCCAATCAACTATTTATTCCAGCATAGTTGAGGCAGTTGATAGTGGTAATGATTGTAATGTTGTGTACCTTGACTTTAGCAAAGCTTTTGATAAAGTGCCACATGAAAGACTGATTAAAAAAACGAAAGGCTCATGGTATTGGAGGTGCTATATTAGTTAGTTAGCTGTCACGGGCTGCTTCCTGGGGGTGGAGGCCTGGTCGAGGACCGGGCCGAGGGGACACTAAAGCCCCGAAATCATCTCAAGATAACCTCAAGAGATACCTTGGGGGTGCTCCGACGGAACCCCCAAAATTAATTAGAGATGTCACTTCACTGTATTTGATTTAATCATCATTATAACGGCTCTCCATTAATATTATTTCAGTATAATAATTTATGGTTATTCACTAATCATTATTAGTCACCATAATTAATTATCCACTTTAATTATCTATTTATTCGTTATAATGAGCTAGTATGCTTCTTCATTTAAGGATTATCAATTATTTAATCACTTATGATTATTAATTAATTATTTGTATTTAATAAATAATTAATTATTATTATTATTATAAAAATAAATTAAGTCCCACTCTGTGTGCGTTATATTCCAACCGCAGAAACTAATTTTTTTTTAACAAATAATGCACCTGTATGGTAAAACAAAACATGTCAGCTGTAACAATATTGATGCAGTTATTTAAATGAAAAATATAATGAAAGAAATATTACTGGTTTATTTTTATCCTATCTTTTTGTACTGTACAGTATATCCAAGGAAGTGAAAAATTGAGACATAATGCATAATTTAATAAATGATTAGCATGGATTAGCAGTTCAAAAGAAATATGACTATTACATATCAACATGAGATCTTAATGATCCATGGTCAACATGATTTAATAAGGATAATACAGTACTGCATTTGTAATAATACAAACTATAATTTAAAATCTTTATTACTGATTTTTTTATTAAGAAGATAAGGTATACACAGCAATGTGCTGCTACCCTATTCTATATGGAATATTACACAGTGTAGATAAAAAACTAGCTATAAGTTTATCTAATACTCCCATCTCACAGGATGGTTAGACATACTGTACATGGAATCAATTTAGAAAATACCAGCCTCAATGCAAAAAACAAATCAACTCTGACTAAACAACTCTTCGCGATTTTCACAAGAGGTAAGCACTGAATTATGGAAACATTATATTATAATTACTCTTACGAGTTTCTACAAGACTCCTCTCAAACAGTGTATTTTTATACATGTTTAGGTATGCAATGCAATGTGCTGTTTCCCTATTCTGTATAAAGGACCACACAGTGTAGATCAAAAACCAGCTACAAGCTCATCCAACATCCTCACCTCACAGGATGGCCAGTCATACATGGAATTAGGAGAGAACAAAATACTTAATGCTGATCTATTAGCCTCCACTGGCAAAATCTGGGTGCAGCACAAGACTATCTTCCAATATTCCTGAGTGTATGAAGTAATTACAGAGCTCAAAATACCTCATACCATTTGGTATGAAGTCACTGATAACAAGGCAATCACAGATATAGTGTTGGAGAGTATGTTCTCTCAAGTAGGACTGAAAACAGATGTTTTTTCCCACCAAGAGGGCTATAAAACCATGGAACCGCCTACCCGCTGAACACGTAAATGCCAAATTCCAGTTAAAAAATATCATTAAGACAATTGGCGGGCCCTTTAACAAGCCGCCGGCTTTCTGTCTTCTTCGAGGCCACTATATAGTTAGTGGCACTTGGGTAAATTCAGTAAATATATACAATAATTGTCAGTGCATCTTCCAAGCAACAAGGATAGCTACACAGTATCTCTTAGAATTACGTAGGTAAACAACAAATGTAACATATTTGTTTACTACAGTGTCGGTGCTGGCTGTAGAAGTTGAAAAAACATTGTTTTACTTCGAAATATACTAATTTTATAAGAAATTCGATGTAAATAGAAGGCAGTAGAGCTCCGATAAGCCAGCGCTAAATCTTCAATATGAAGAATGTTGCTGTTCTTTGATTGGCCAAACGAAACACAGTAGTGACCTCTATTGGCACGCAGGTGAACCAACAATTTTCTTCCTAAGTGGACGTTATTGAATTGCACCTAAACATCTTCTTAGGGCACACTTAGGAACCTTCGTAGCAAACCCACTTACGAAGAAATACACAGAGCTTCCTAAATCTAGGTCCTGGACTTAAACAACAATGGTTGACCACTCCCTCACCACTGACGCTACTGGCCTACATTGTCCAGATGTCAGTAAGTGATAGAATGGTCACATTTGCTCTATTTTAATATTGATAATTAAGTTAATTTATATGAGATGTATTTATGATGGTAAAGTCCAATGACTAATGTATTTAAGAATAATTACCACCATAATAGGTGGTGAATTTATAATAGTATGCGGCAATGATATCCCGTTTTCTATAGACGGAAAATTCAACTAGAAATTTCATTTTTTATGGGTAACTTGTGTATACAACGCAGCAATATTATCTGCAATTGCATTGATATTAAATGGTGTCGGACTTTCTGACACCACCCTTCCCGTGTTTCTATCGTTTTCTGTTGCCCCACAGATGAGTTCCCCCTTCCCGTTCACGTTTTCTAAACCCTTCCACCCATTTCTTTCCTTCTCCCTTCCTTCTTCCTGTTACTTCACTTTAATTGATCACTTTTTTTCAATTCCCCCCACCCCCCGTGACAGTGGGGATGTTAGCTTTTGTAGACAGCACATCTGCTAGCGCAGCTGCTGAGATGGTGATGGTAGGAGTGTACGAAGCTGCAGAGGGAAATACCTCTGTTTGTCCTGCCCCGGTCATGGGTGGTTCTGGAGTCTGTTGAAATCGACCTCATGGTGTTACGGACCCGAGTCCATCGTCGGAGCACGGAGCAGTGAAGACAACGCCATCTGTGAGTCCGCTCCCGAACACCCCACAACATGGACAATGCCATCTAGTGGTGACATGATATGCCGGCAACAGGCACTGGATTCCTGTCCTAGTCAGCTCGCGAAGTAGCCGCTGCTGACTTCTGGCGAGGTGGCGCTTCGACAGTGAACACCATCTATGGAGCGAAGGGGTGGACGTTTGTGTCTAAGCTAGTAAGTGATGTTTCCTAGTGGTCCCATGTAGTGTCCCCAGTACTGATGACGTATCTGTTTTCAGAGTCAACCTAAGACGGTTCTGAGGTACATTGAATCAGTCTATCCAAAGCAGCCAAGGTCTCTTCACCAGTCTGCTTTATAGATCTTGTCAGCCACCCTCGAACGAACTCTGCTGAGTGTGTGATTGCCTGCCTGAGGAGTGGCAGTAACGGGATTCGCCGTATCCAGGGCTGGCTGGTGGAAGAGACCACCCACTGAGGTGACGACTGAGGAGGGTGACCAGCGAGTCACACGAGGCTCCTCCCTAGGGCTCGCAACCCTAATATTAGTCGAGGAGTGGCCTGACAGCGAAGCTGACTAGTACCTGCCAGCTACAGGCTGGACCGTAGTTGTAGGCCATCATGACGAGGCACCCAGTGGGATTGTGGTTTGGCTGGCCTGTGGCCAGGGTGGATTCATCGTGGGTTCTGGGCCACGGAAGAGGAGACCAGGAAAGGCTACCCAGAGGTAGCGTCGCCGAGTATCCAGTGTCTTCGGAAGAAGACGAAGCTCTATATAATTGTGTAGTAATAATTCCCGTGTGTGACTTTTTACATATGGTGGGAATATATATATATATATATATATATATATATATATATATATATATATATATATATATATATATATATATATATATTAGAATACTGGTGTATTTGTGTACCTCCCCCATTGTTTTAACTTGCGTTACGGAACACACCCCTTGAAAGCCTCTAATAACTTGGGGCCGGAAACCCAAACAACTATTACCATCAGTAAAGAACCCAGTTGCGTCCCAGTAGGGCCGTAACACATGATCATTCTGGTGGTAGTCTCGGGAATGGTACATGTACACTTGCCACTACCTCCTCAGTGTCTGTAGGGAGTGATAGGCACTGCCTACACTGGTAGTGACACTACCTGTAGGCCTGTCTGTAGGCAGTGACACTTGCACCATGGGCTATGATGGGGTCCGGGCCATTAGCTATGTTTAATGCGTTCAGTTAACTGACAAAGCGGTGGTTGTCTGGTCCAGCAAGCCTCTTCACTAGTATAATAAGACCATGCAAGTAGTGGAAAGTGCGCCTACACGTGTCCGTTTTCCTTTCCCTGAGGGGACACTCGTAGGCATACTGTGATTTCGTAGACACGAGTTGGCCTCATGTATTTTCGTTACACCTAGTGGAGGGACACGCGTAGGCGTATTGTGTTTTCGTTACTCCAGTGGAGTTGTTGAACCTTCTTCCTGAAGGGACACTCGTAAGCATACTGTGTTTTCGTTGCCCCGGTGGAGTTGACGAGCCATTTTCCTGAGGGGACACTCGTAGGGGTACTGTGTTTTCGTTACCCTGGAGGAGTTGTCGAAGCTTTTATATGAAGGGACCCTCGTAGGCGTACTGTGTTTTCGTTACCCGGTGGAGTTGTTGAACCTTTTTCCTGAGAGGACACTCGTAGGCGTGCTGTTTTCGTTGCCCCTCGGTGGAGTTGACGAACCTTTTTCCTGAGGGGACACTTGTAAGCGTACACCTACGAGAGTCCATTTTGCTTTCCTGAAGGGACATTCGTAGGCATACCGTGTTTTCGTTATTCCGGCACAGTTGACGAACCTTTTCCTGAGGGGACACTCGTAGGCGTACTGTGTCTTCGTTAGCTCAGTGGCTCTGCACAGGTATATTCAAGGGGATTAAAAAGCTGGTCCCTGTCTTTTTTGCATTACCTCAGTAATCCTGCACCAGTAACGCTAATGATCAATGACGTCACCAGCTAGCCGCTCAGTGTCCTTGCACAGGCACGTTCAAGGGGATTAAAAAGCCGATCTGAGTCGTGTGTTTTGCATTAGCTCAGTTACCCTGAAACCTAATGTACAATAACGTCATTCCTAGTCTATTTTAAATCTCCTATTTACTTCCAATGGAAGTTAACCAAAACATCATCTGACGCTATTAGATGATCTGCAGTACATCTATTCCCTATTAATACCCCCTTTCTTCTCCATTTATACACATCCATAATGTAACTCTATTAATATTCAAAAGGTCCTATTTAACCCCTTACTTATCTGGAAGCTTTATATTTATAGTGTCTGGCCAAGGGTCTTTTATTTAGCATAGGAATGAATGAAACCACCATGGGCTATTGCACATAGCAAGGGGGGGAGCAGCACAGAGCATGAACTATCATGTATCTTAGAGTTCACCCCTGTTACCGAACCAGTATTTACCCCAGGTCTTTTCCTAAATCTAAAACTTATTCAATTTGTACCCATTGTTTCATGTTCTGTCTCATGTTTATAGTATTAATAATATATTAATATCCCCCTTTGTCATGTACATTCACTGACAACTCTATCATGTCACCACTATTTCATCTCCGCCTTTCTAGAGAATGTAACTTAAGCTTTGTTAATCTTTCTTCAAGGATCGTTTATTGAGTATAGGTAGACTTCAACAGGGCTTTCAGTAGTATTCCAAGTGCATATGAATATACAGTTTTTTCAAAACAGGCTACACCAACACTCAGACATTTTTATTTAACTCCTTCTTCATTGACATATCAACTATTCATTATATATACTTCATTATAACATATCAAAATACTCCTTCAGTATATGTATATCTTAACTGCATTTATTAAAAGCGGTCTCGCATGTTTTGAAATAGACCTTCTGCAGTTACCTTCCTCCTGACGTTATCATCCCCAGTGAAGTGAGATCCCACCAATAGGGTGCGTTGCTTTAAAACATAACGTTACAAGCGGTTCCATGGAATAACCTAGTTTCTCATTAGCACATTCCTTAATCTCTCCACTATTCTCTGCAAGTGACATCACGGGCTATATCATGATGATGCCTGGAAACCACTCATATCTGGCTCATTGTATCATTTCTGCTATTTAATTCATTAGCCCTATCAAACTAACCAAACCAAAATATACAAACAAATACATTCTACAGACCCGTTGTTGTTAAGCGACGTCACATAAGCTGACTCCAGAATTGGGATAAAATATTGTCACCCATTAACACATAGGTGTTAAGGCCAACACCAACCCGACTCTTCAACTATGACGTCACATGATGGGCAATGAGGACCTTGCATGCAGTATTTCTATGTAGTATATATTTAATGTTATTATACAAAAAATGGCTGGACCATCCAGTGCCAACGTAACCTAACCTAAGAATATACATTTTAATCGCCCACAACAGCAATTATTATGCAAAAGTTCAAAACTAAAATAACGACCCAAATGTCGTACCGCAATTTAAGCAGAATCGTACGTCTG
The DNA here is from genome assembly GCF_040958095.1 of Procambarus clarkii. Taxonomy (NCBI): domain Eukaryota; kingdom Metazoa; phylum Arthropoda; class Malacostraca; order Decapoda; family Cambaridae; genus Procambarus; species Procambarus clarkii. The sequence continues at coordinate 23,805,766 of NC_091187.1, forward strand.
GCAGCATAGCACATAAGCTGAACATAAGAACAAAGGTAACTGCAGAAGGCCTATTGGCCCATACTAGGTAGCCCCTATATATATATATTTATATATATATATATATATATATATATATATATATATATATATATATCCATCCAATCTCATTCATATATATGTCCCACCAGCGCTTAAAACAATCAAGGGATACCAAATCCGATATTAGTTTGCAATAATAGTTTATAATAAGAACATAAGAACAAAGGTAACTGCAGAAGGTCTATTGGCCCATACGAGGCAGCTCCTATCTATAACCACCCAATCCCACTCATATACATGTCCAACCCGCGCTTGAAACAATCGAGGGACCCCACCTCCACCACGTTACGTGATAATGGGTTCCACAAATCAACAACCCTGTTACCGAACCAGTATTTACCCAAATATTTCCTAAATCTAAACTTATTCAATTTATACCCATTGTTTCGTGTTCTGTCTTCAGTTGATACTTTTAATACTCTATTAATATCCCCTTTGTTATGTCCATTCATCCACTTGTAAACTTCTATCATGTCACCCCTAACTCTTCGTCTTTCCAGTGAATGCAATTTAAGCTTTATTAATCTTTCTTCATTTGAAAGACTTCTAATTTGGCGAATTAACTTTGTCACGTTCAACGTTCAAGTGAATTTATATCCATTCTATAGTACGGCGACCAAAACTGAACTGTATAATCTAAATGGGGCCTAACCAGAGCAAGATATAGGTGAAGAACCACACCAGGTGTCTTGTTACTAACGCTTCGATACATAAATCCCAGTGTCCTATTCGCCTTATTACGAACATTCTTGCATTGATCCTTTTGTTTTAAATTCTTACTAATCATAACTCCCAGATCCCTTTCGCAATCCGACTTCGCAATCTCAACACCATCTAGCTCGTATCTTGTAACTCTATCATCATTACCCAGCCTCAAAACTCTATGAGGATGGATTGGATGGATATATATATATATATATATATATATATATATATATATATATATATATATATATATATATATATATATATATATATATATAACTGAAAACTCACACCCCAGAAGTGACTCGAACCCATACTCCCAGAAGCAACGCAACTGGTATGTACAAGACGCCATCAAGACTTAATCCACTTGACCATCACGACCGGACAAAATGAGGTGATAGCCGAGGCTATATGAACCACCCCACCGCCGGCACTCGGATAGTTATCTTGGGCATAGCATTTTACCAAATCACCTCATTCTTTGGGGCACACGTGAGGAACACAAATGCGAACAAGCCTGAATGGTCCCCAGGACATATGCAACTGAAAACTCACACCCCAGAAGTGACTCGAACCCATACTCCCAGAAGCAACGCAACTGGTATGTACAAGACGCCTTAATCCACTTGACCATCACGACCGGACAAAATGAGGTGATAGCCGAGGCTATATGAACCACCCCACCGCCGGCACTCGGATAGTTATCTTGGGCATAGCATTTTACCAAATCACCTCATTCTTTGGGGCACACGTGAGGAACACAAATGCGAACAAGCCTGAATGGTCCCCAGGACATATGCAACTGAAAACTCACACCCCAGAAGTGACTCGAACCCATACTCCCAGAAGCAACGCAACTGGTATGTACAAGACGCCTTAATCCACTTGACCATCACGACCGGACAAAATGAGGTGATAGCCGAGGCTATATGAACCACCCCACCGCCGGCACTCGGATAGTTATCTTGGGCATAGCATTTTACCAAATCACCTCATTCTTTGGGGCACACGTGAGGAACACAAATGCGAACAAGCCTGAATGGTCCCCAGGACATATGCAACTGAAAACTCACACCCCAGAAGTGACTCGAACCCATACTCCCAGAAGCAACGCAACTGGTATGTACAAGACGCCTTAATCCAGTTTTCAGTTGCATATGTCCTGGGGACCATTCAGGCTTGTTCGCATTTGTGTTCCTCACGTGTACCCCAAAGAATGAGGTGATTTGGTAAAATGCTATGCCCAAGATAACTATCCGAGTGCCGGCGGTGGGGTGGTTCATATAGCCTCGGCTATCACCTCATTTTGTCCGGTCGTGATGGTCAAGTGGATTAAGGCGTCTTGTACATACCAGTTGCGTTGCTTCTGGGAGTATGGGTTCGAGTCACTTCTGGGGTGTGAGTTTTCAGTTGCATATGTCCTGGGGACCATTCAGGCTTGTTCGCATTTGTGTTCCTCACGTGTGCCCCAAAGAATGAGGTGATTTGGTAAAATGCTATGCCCAAGATAACTATCCGAGTGCCGGCGGTTGGGTAGTTCATATAGCCTCGGCTATCACCTCATTTTGTCCGGTCGTGATGGTCAAGTGGATTAAGGCGTCTTGTACATACCAGTTGCGTTGCTTCTGGGAGTATGGGTTCGAGTCACTTCTGGGGTGTGAGTTTTCAGTTGCATATGTCCTGGGGACCATTCAGGCTTGTTCGCATTTGTGTACCCCAGGACGCAAATTAATGACATCGAAATAGGGAGTGAGCTAGGGAGCAGTGATCACAAAGAAATCAGATTTAGCATAGAATGGAATAGACCAGTAGGAGAAAATTCTGTTAAAGTGCCAGATTTTCGAAAAGCTGATTTTAATAGCCTAAGAAATTTTTTGGGTCAAATTGATTGGAAAGGCTTGGGTATGGGGTGTGGGCCGGTCTTGGAGCGAGACATGAACCCAGCGATAGGTGACTTAAATGGGGATTTCGATGTGGATTCAATATATAACTTATTTAAGAATATTCTAAACAAAGCACAGGAACGTAGTATACCATACAAATTGAATAGATCGTATACTAATGACCCAAAGTGGATAACAAAGAATTTGAAGAACCTTATAGGTAAAAAGAGAGCTTGGTACAAAAGGATTAAAAATGGGGAGGTCACTTTAGAACAGGAATTCGTACAACTGGTTAGAAATGTTAAAAAAGAGATAAGGAAAGCAAAAAGAAACTATGAAGTTCGCATAGCAGGGCAAGCAAAGACAAATCCTAAAGGGTTTTTTCAGTTATATCGTACTAAGACTAGGGAAAGGATAGGTCCGTTAAAAACTGAGACAGGTCAAATAACAGATAGTGATGAAGAGATGAGTAGTATTTTTAATAAATATTTTGTATCTGTATTTACTAAAGAGGAACTTAACAATATGCCTTCAGCCGAACAAGTCTATGTGGGTGGGGACGAGGACAGGTTGACGAGTTTAGCAGTTACCAGGGAGGATGTTCTTAAACAAATAGTAAAACTCAAACCAAACAAATCCCCAGGGCCGGATGAAGCGTTTGCTAGGGTGCTTAAAGAATGCAAAGAGGAGCTTTGTGACCCACTGTCAACCATATTTAATAAATCAATAGAGTCAGGCAGAGTGCCAGAGTTTTGGAAAGTTGCTAATGTGATACCAGTTTTTAAGAAAGGAGATAGATCACTTGCGTCTAACTATCGACCAATTAGCCTAACGTCTATTGTGGGAAAGTTACTCGAATCTATAATAGCAAATAAAATTCGTCTTCATCTTGAAAAACATAAATTAATAATTGAGTCGCAACATGGTTTTATAAATGGCCGTTCATGTTTAACAAATTTGTTATCTTTTTATTCTAGCATTGTTGAGGCAGTTGATAGTGGTAAGGATTGCGATGTTGTATACCTTGACTTTAGCAAAGCTTTTGATACAGTGCCACATGAAAGACTGATTAAAAAAATAGAGTCTCATGGTATTGGGGGTGCTATATTAAGCTGGATTAGGGCATGGCTATACCAAAGGAAACAGAGAGTTAGTATAAATGGAATCAAGTCAGAGTGGGAAAATGTTGTAAGTGGAGTGCCTCAAGGCTCTGTCCTGGGACCTCTGTTGTTTATAATATATATAAATGATTTAGATTCAGGTTTGAGTAGCAACATTTGCAAATTTGCCGATGATACGAAAATCGGTAGGGAAATTAATTCGGAGGAGGACTCACTATCACTTCAAGTTGATCTAGATAGGGTTTTGAAATGGTCAAAGGATTGGCAGATGCAGTTTAATGCTGATAAATGTAAAGTTCTGAGGTTAGGTAATGATGATAGAGTTACAAGATACGAGCTAGATGGTGTTGTGATTGCGAAGTCGGATTGCGAAAGGGATCTGGGAGTTATGATTAGTAAGAATTTAAAACAAAAGGATCAATGCATAAATGTTCGTAATAAGGCAAATCGGACACTTGGATTTATTAATCGCAGCGTTAGTAACAAGACACCTGGTGTGGTTCTCAAGCTATATCTTGCTCTAGTTAGGCCCCATTTAGATTATGCAGTTCAGTTTTGGTCGCCATATTATAGAATGGATATAAATTCACTTGAACGTGTCCAGCGTAGGATGACTAAGTTAATTCCCCAAATTAGAAATCTTTCATATGAAGAAAGATTAACAAAGCTTAAGTTGCATTCACTGGAAAGGCGAAGAGTTAGGGGTGACATGATAGAGGTTTACAAGTGGATGAATGGACATAACCGGGGGGATATTAATAGGGTATTAAAAGTATCAACACAGGACAGAACACGAAACAATGGATATAAATTGGATAAGTTTAGATTTAGGAAAGACTTGGGTAAATACTGGTTCAGTAACAGGGTTGTTGATTTGTGGAACCAATTGCCGCGTAACATTGTGGAGGTGGGGTCCCTCGATTGTTTCAAGCACGGGTTGGACAAGTATATGAGTGGGATTGGGTGGTTATAGAATAGGAGCTGCCTCGTATGGGCCAATAGGCCTTCTGCAGTTACCTTTGTTCTTATGTTCTTATGTGTTCCTCACGTGTGCCCCAAAGAATGAGGTGATTTGGTAAAATGCTATGCCCAAGATAACTATCCGAGTGCCGGCGGTGGGGTGGTTCATATAGCCTCGGCTATCACCTCATTTTGTCCGGTCGTGATGGTCAAGTGGATTAAGGCGTCTTGTACATACCAGTTGCGTTGCTTCTGGGAGTATGGGTTCGAGTCACTTCTGGGGTGTGAGTTTTCAGTTGCATATGTCCTGGGGACCATTCAGGCTTATTCGCATTTGTGTTCCTCACGTGTGCCCCAAAGAATGAGGTGATTTGGTAAAATGCTATGCCCAAGATAACTATCCGAGTGCCGGCGGTGGGGTGGTTCAAATAGCCTCGGCTATCACCTCATTATGTCCGGTCGTGATGGTCAAGTGGATTAAGGCGTCTTGTACATACCAGTTGCGTTGCTTCTGGGAGTATGGGTTCGAGTCACTTCTGGGGTGTGAGTTTTCAGTTATATATATATATATATATATATATATATATATATAAATATATATATATATATATATATATATCTATAACCAATGTAATGTCATGAGACAAGCCCATGACATTACTCTAACAAGAGAAATGTTGAACAAGAATACTTGCATAATAGACAAAACCCAAGATTCAAGAAGATTACAAATTCTTGAGGCAATTCACATAAGAATAGAGCGACCTACCATGAACACCCAAATCACGGAACTATTTACTCTACCCACCATGAGAGTAAGGACAAGACAAGAACATATCGATGCCAACACAGAAGACAATGTCCAACATAACAGGCCAATTACACTGGATTAATCTTTGTGTTTAGATAGGAGATGCCTCGTATGGGCCAATAAGCCTTCTGCAGCCCCTATGTTTATCCCTTATGTATCCCCCCATGTTTTTCACCTTCATTATATATATATATATATATATAAAAACTGAAAACTCTGGGCTTGTTCATTCAGGCTTGTTCGCATATATATATATATATATATATATATATATATATATATATATATATATATATATATATATATATATATATATATATATATATAACGACCCAAATGTCGTACCGCAATTTAAGCAGAATCGTACGTCTGGCAGCATAGCACATAAGCTGAACATAAGAACAAAGGTAACTGCAGAAGGCCTATTGGCTCATACTAGGTAGCCCCTATATATATATATATATATATATATATATATATATATATATATATATATATATATATATATAACTGAAAACTCACACCCCAGAAGTGACTCGAACCCATACTCCCAGAAGCAACGCAACTGGTATGTACAAGACGCCTTAATCCACTTGACCATCACGACCGGACATAATGAGGTGATAGCCGAGGCTATATGAACCACCCCACCGCCGGCACTCGGATAGTTATCTTGGGCATAGCATTTTACCAAATCACCTCATTCTTTGGGGCACACGTGAGGAACACAAATGCGAACAAGCATTTGCGTTTCTTGTTCGCATTTGTGTTCCTCACGTGTGCCCCAAAGAATGAGGTGATTTGGTAAAATGCTATGCCCAAGATAACTATCCGAGTGCCGGCGGTGGGGTGGTTCATATAGCCTCGGCTATCACCTCATTATGTCCGGTCGTGATGGTCAAGTGGATTAAGGCGTCTTGTACATACCAGTTGCGTTGCTTCTGGGAGTATGGGTTCGAGTCACTTCTGGGGTGTGAGTTTTCAGTTGCATATGTCCTGGGGACCATTCAGGCTTGTTCGCATATATATATATATATATATATATATATATATATATATATATATATATATATATATATATATATATCCATCCTCATAGAGTTTTGAGGCTGGGTAATGATGATAGAGTTACAAAATACAAGCTGGATGGTGTTGAGATTGCGAAGTCGGATTGCGAAAGGGATCTGGGAGTTATGATTAGTAAGAATTTAAAACATATATATATATATATATATATATATATATATATATATATATATATATATATATATATATATATATATATATATATATATATATATATATATATATATATATATATATATATATATATATATATATAAATATATATATATAGGGGCTACCTAGTATGGGCCAATAGGCCTTCTGCAGTTACCTTTGTTCTTATGTTCAGCTTATGTGCTATGCTGCCAGACGTACGATTCTGCTTAAATTGCGGTACGACGTTTGGGTCGTTATTTTAGTTTTGAACTTTTGCATAATAATTGCTGTTGTGGGTGATTAAAATGTATATTCTTAGGTTAGGTAATTTTGGGGATGGATGGTCCAGCCATTTTTTGTATAATAACATTAAATATATACTACATAGAAATACTGCATGCAAGGTCCTCATTGCCCATCATGTAACGTCATAGTTGAAGAGTCGGGTTGGTGTTGGCCTTAACACCTATGTGTTAATGGGTGACAATATTTTATCCCAATTCTGGAGTCAGTTTATGTGACGTCGCTTAACAACAACGGGTCTGTAGAATGTATTTGTTTGTATATTTTGGTTTGGTTAGTTTGATAGGGCTAATGAATTAAATAGCAGAAATGATACAATGAGCCAGATATGAGTGGTTTCCAGGCATCATCATGATATAGCCCGTGATGTCACTTGCAGAGAATAGTGGAGAGATTAAGGAATGTGCTAATGAGAAACTAGGTTATTCCATGGAACCGCTTGTAACGTTATGTTTTAAAGCAACGCACCCTATTGGTGGGATCTCACTTCACTGGGGATGATAACGTCAGGAGGAAGGTAACTGCAGAAGGTCTATTTCAAAACATGCGAGACCGCTTTTAATAAATGCAGTTAAGATATACATATACTGAAGGAGTATTTTGATATGTTATAATGAAGTATATATAATGAATAGTTGATATGTCAATGAAGAAGGAGTTAAATAAAAATGTCTGAGTGTTGGTGTAGCCTGTTTTGAAAAAACTGTATATTCATATGCACTTGGAATACTACTGAAAGCCCTGTTGAAGTCTACCTATACTCAATAAACGATCCTTGAAGAAAGATTAACAAAGCTTAAGTTACATTCTCTAGAAAGGCGGAGATGAAATAGTGGTGACATGATAGAGTTGTCAGTGAATGTACATGACAAAGGGGGATATTAATATATTATTAATACTATAAACATGAGACAGAACATGAAACAATGGGTACAAATTGAATAAGTTTTAGATTTAGGAAAAGACCTGGGGTAAATACTGGTTCGGTAACAGGGGTGAACTCTAAGATACATGATAGTTCATGCTCTGTGCTGCTCCCCCTTTGCTATGTGCAATAGCCCATGGTGGTTTCATTCATTCCTATGCTAAATAAAAGACCCTTGGCCAGACACTATAAATATAAAGCTTCCAGATAAGTAAGGGGTTAAATAGGACCTTTTGAATATTAATAGAGTTACATTATGGATGTGTATAAATGGAGAAGAAAGGGGGTATTAATAGGGAATAGATGTACTGCAGATCATCTAATAGCGTCAGTTGATGTTTTGGTTAACTTCCATTGGAAGTAAATAGGAGATTTAAAATAGACTAGGAATGACGTTATTGTACATTAGGTTAGGGTAACTGAGCTAATGCAAAACACACGACTCAGACCGGCTTTTTAATCCCCTTGAACGTGCCTGTGCAAGGACACTGAGCGGCTAGCTGGTGACGTCATTGATCATTAGCGTTACTGGTACAGGATTACTGAGGTAATGCAAAAAATACAAAGACCAACTTTTTAATCCCCTTGAATATACCTGTGCAGAGCCACTGAGCTAACGAAGACACAGTACGCCTACGAGTGTCCCCTCAGGAAAAGGTTCGTCAACAGTGCCGGAGTAACGAAAACACGGTACGCCTACGAGTGTCCCTTCAGGAAAGCAAAATGGACTCTCGTAGGCGTACGCTTACAAGTGTCCCCTCAGGAAAAAGGTTCGTCAACTCCACCGGGGGGCAACGAAAACAGCACGCCTACGAGTGTCCTCTCAGGAAAAAGGTTCAACAACTCCACCGGGGTAACGAAAACACAGTACGCTTACGAGAGTCCCTTCATATAAAAGCTTCGACAACTCCTCCAGGGTAACGAAAAGACAATACCCCTACGAGTGTCCCCTCAGGAAAATGGCTCGTCAACTCCACCGGGGCAACGAAAACACAGTATGCTTACGAGTGTCCCTTCAGGAAGAAGGTTCGACAACTCCACTGGAGTAACGAAAACACAATACGCCTACGCGTGTCCCTCCACTAGGTGTAACGAAAATACATGAGGCCAACTCGTGTCTACGAAAACACAGTATGCCTACGAGTGTCCCCTCAGGGAAAGGAAAACGGACACGTGTAGGCGCACTTTCCAATACTTGCATGGTCTTATTATACTAGTGAAGAGGCTTGCTGGACCAGACAACCATCGTTTTGTCAGTTAACTGAACGCATTAAACATAGCTAATGGCCCGGACCCTATCATAGCCCATGGTGCAAGTGTCACTGCCTACAGACAGGCCTACAGGTATTGTCACTACCAGTGTAGGCAGTGCCTATCACTCCCTACAGACACTGAGGAGGTAGTGGCAAGTGTACATGTACCATTCCCGAGACTACCACCAGAATGATCATGTGTTACGGCCCTACTGGGACGCAACTGGGTTCTTTACTGATGGTAATAGTTGTTTGGGTATCCGGCCCCAAGTTAGAAGAGGCTTTCATGGGGTGTGTTCCGTAATGCAAGTTAAAACAATGAGGGAGGTACACAAATAAACCAGTATTCTAATATATATATATATATATATATATATATATATATATATATATATATATATATATATATATATATATATATATATATATATATATATATATATTCCCACCATATGTAAAAAGTCACACACAGGAATTATGAATACACAATTATATAGAGCTTCGTCTTCTTTCGAAGACACTGGATACTCGGCGACGCTTCCTCTGGGTAGCCTTTCCTGGTCTCCTCCTCCGTGGCCCAGAACCCACGATGAATCCACCCTGGCCACAGGCCAGCCAAACCACAATCCCACTGGGTGCCTCGTCATGATGGCCTACAACTACGGTCCAGCCTGTAGCTGGCAGGTACTAGTCAGCTTCGCTGTCAGGCCACTCCTCGACTAATACTAGGGTTGCGAGCCCTAGGGAGAAGCCTCATGTGACTCGCTGGTCACCCTCCTCAGTCGTCACCTCAGTGGGTGGTCTCTTCCACCAGCCAGCCCTGGATCCGGCGAATCCCGTTACTGCCAGTCCTCAGGCAGGCAATCACACACTCAGCAGAGTTCGTTCGAGGGTGGCTCACAACTTCTATAAAGCAGACTGGTGAAGAGACCTTGGCCGCTTTGGATAGACTGATTCAATGTACCTCAGAACCGTCTTAGGTTGACTCTGAAAACAGATACGTCATCAGTACTGGGGACACTACATGGGAACACTAGGAAACATCACTTACTAGCTTAGACACAAACGTCCACCCCTTCGCTCCATAGATGGTATTCACTATCTAAGCGCCACCTCGCCAGAAGCCAGCAGCGGCTATTTCGCGAGCTGACTAGGACAGGAATCCAGTGCCTGTTGCCGGCATATCATGTCACCACTAGATGGCGTTGTCCATGTTGTGGGGTTTTCGGGAGCGGACTCACAGATGGCGTTGTCGTCACTGCTCCGTGCTCCGACGATGGACTCGGGTCCGTAACACCATGAGGTCGATTTCAACAGACTCCAGAACCACCCATGACCGGGGCAGCACAAACAGAGGTATTTCCCTCTGCAGCTTCGTACACTCCTACCATCACCATCTCAGCAGCTGCGCTAGCAGATGTGCTGTCTACAAATGCTAACGTCCCCACTGTCACAGGGGGTGGGGGGGAATTGAAAAAAGATGATCAAGTAAAGTAAAGTAAAAGGAAGAAGGAAGGGAGAAGGAAAGAAATGGGTGGAAGGGTTTAGAAAACGGGAACGGGAAGGGGGAACTCATCTGTGGGGCAACAGAAAACGATAGAAACACGGGAAGGGTGGTGTCAGAAAGTCCGACACCATTTAATAATATCAATGCAATTGCAGATAATATTGCTGCGTTGTATACACAAGTTACCCATAAAAAATGAAATTTGTAGTTGAATTTTCCGTCTATAGAAAATGGGATATCATTGCCGCATACTATTATAAATTCACCACCTATTATGGTGGTAATTATTCTTAAATACATTAGTCATTGGACTTTACCATCATAAAAACATCTCATATAAATTAACTTAATTATCAATATTAAAATAGAGCAAATGTGACCATTCTATCACTTACTGACATCTGGACAATGTAGGCCAGTAGCGTCAGTGGTGAGGGAGAGGTCAGCCATTGTTGTTTAAGACCAGGACCTAGATTCAGGAAGCTCTGTGTATTTCTTCGTAAGTGGGTTTGCTACGAAGGTTCCTAAGTGTGCCCTAAGAAGATGTTTAGGTGCAATTCAATAACGTCCACTTAGGAAGAAATTTGTTGGTTCACCTGCGTGCCGATAGAGGTCACTACTGTGTTTCGTTTGGCCAATCAAAGAGCAGCAACATTCTTCATATTGAAGATTTAGCGCTGGCTTATCGGAGCTCTACTGCCTCCTATTTACATCGAATTTTCTTATAAAATTAGTATATTTCGAAGTAAAACAATGTTTTTTCAACTTCTACAGCCAGCACCGACACTGTAGTAAACAAATATGTTACATTTGTTGTTTACCTACGTAATTCTAAGAGATACTGTGTAGCTATCCTTGTTGCTTGGAAGATGCACTGACAATTATTGTATATATTTATTGAATTTACCCAAGGGCCACTAACTATCTAGTGGCCTCGAAGAAGACAGAATGCCGGCGGCTTGTTAAAGGGCCCGCCAATTGTCTTAATGATATTTTTTAACTGGAATTTGGCATTTACGTGTTCAGCGGGTAGGTGGTTCCATGGTTTTATAGCCCTTTTGGTGGAAAAAAACATCTGTTTTCAGTCCTACTTGAGAGAACATACTCTCCAACACTATATCTGTGATTGCCTTGTTATCAGTGACTTCATACCAAATGGTATGAGGTATTTTGAGCTCTGTAATTACTTCATACACTCAGGAATATTGGAAGATAGTCTTGTGCTGCACCCAGATTTTGCCAGTGGAGGCTAATAGATTAGCATTAAGTATTTTGTTCTCTCCTAATTCCATGTATGACTGGCCATCCTGTGAGGTGAGGATGTTGGATGAGCTTGTAGCTGGTTTTTGATCTACACTGTGTGGTCCTTTATACAGAATAGGGAAACAGCACATTGCATTGTATACCTAAACATGTATAAAAATACACTGTTTGAGAGGAGTCTTGTAGAAACTCGTAAGAGTAATTATAATATAATGTTTCCATAATTCAGTGCTTACCTCTTGTGAAAATCGCGAAGAGTTGTTTAGTCAGAGTTGATTTGTTTTTTGCATTGAGGCTGGTATTTTCTAAATTGATTCCATGTACAGTATGTCTAACCATCCTGTGAGATGGGAGTATTAGATAAACTTATAGCTAGTTTTTTATCTACACTGTGTAATATTCCATATAGAATAGGGTAGCAGCACATTGCTGTGTATACCTTATCTTCTTAATAAAAAAATCAGTAATAAAGATTTTAAATTATAGTTTGTAATATTACAAATGCAGTACTGTATTATCCTTATTAAATCATGTTGACCATGGATCATTAAGATCTCATGTTGATATGTAATAGTCATATTTCTTTTGAACTGCTAATCCATGCTAATCATTTATTAAATTGCGCATTATGTCTCAATTTTTCACTTCCTTGGATATACTGTACAGTACAAAAAGATAGGATAAAAATAAACCAGTAATATTTCTTTCATTATATTTTTCATTTAAATAACTGCATCAATATTTTTACAGCTGACAGGATTTGTTTTACCATACAGGTGCATTATTTGTTAAAAAAAAATTGGTTTCTGCGGTTGGAAGAAAACGCTCACAGAGTGGGACTTAATTTATTTTTATAATAATAATAATAATTAATTATTTATTAAATACAAATAATTAATTAATAATCATAAGTGATTAAATAATTGATAATCCTTAAATGAAGAAGCATACTAGCTCATTATAACAAATAAATAGATAATTAAAGTGGATAATTAATTATGGTGACTAATAATGATTAGTGAATAACCATAAATTATTATACTGAAATAATATTAATGGAGAGCCGTTATAATGATGATTAAATCAAATACAGTGAAGTGACATCTCTAATTAATTTTGGGGGTTCCGTCGGAGCACCCCCAAGGTATCTCTTGAGGTTATCTTGAGATGATTTCGGGGCTTTAGTGTCCCCGCGGCCCGGTCCTCGACCAGGCCTCCACCCCCAGGAAGCAGCCCGTGACAGCTGACTAACTCCCAGGTACCTATTTACTGCTAGGTAACAGGGGCATTCAGGGTGAAAGAAACTTTGCCCATTTGTTTCTGCCTCGTGCGGGAATCGAACCCGCGCCACAGAATTACGAGTCCTGCGCGCTATCCACCAGGCTACGAGGCCCCTCTGAACACAGATTTACACAGATTCGTTGCAAGATGGAACAGGTGTCCCCAGCAAACTGCTTTAACGTTAAATAATAGATACATTTTATTCAGGAAAAGTACATACAGTTGATTTATAAACATAATGTTGGATTTATAGACAGAGCTAGTACATACAATACCTAAAGCCACTAATACTCATAGCATTTCGGGCAAGGTGTGGGGGAAAAAACACTTAGACTAAAATTTAATGGTAATCGGGATTA
>NC_091187.1:23824441-23891941 GCF_040958095.1 Procambarus clarkii
TCTTCCTGTTACACAATTTGGCTGTGTGTAACCAAACTAGAAGTGCTCTACAAATCAAGGTACCCAGAATGTGGAATGACCTCCCGGATCATGTCAAAGGCTTTACCTCTCTCAACCAGTTTAAGAGTTAAACCAAGTACTGCCTAATTAACTCCATGTATCCTAACTTACCTCCTAAATGTCAACCCATGTCTTGCTATTTTTTAAACAACGCTGTTCACCAACATGTGCAATTGCTGATTTATGCTATGTTAACCCCCCTTTTTGTATTTTTTATTCCTTCTTTCAACTGATAATATTTTGCCTCACTCTGTATACCTAAATAATTGACCAGAGAGGGGTACCTACCAGTCAGCCTCCCGCTCGCACAACCAGGTGAATAACGATGGCTGGATGACGATGGTGATCCGTCGTCGCCTCCCACTTGGTGATTCACTAAGTTCCAGTAGAATGATGATGGCGGTTCTTCTCTATCTAACACAAAGCTCTGGAGTCAGTCACTGTATCGTTGTGTCTGTTGTGTTACAGTTCACCAATTTACTGTACAACTGATCACTGATCTCCCAATATGTAAACAAAGCCTCGTGACCCTCCCACGTAGCCTGTCTGGTGAATTCACTGTTTAACACAAAGTTCTACTGATAGCACTGTATTTTTCTTTCCTATTCGCGGCGGTTATACATTTTGTGATACTCCTAGATCTGTGATCTGTCACTGTAGCCTTAATTAACCCAAAATTATCGGCGTTTATCGTAGCGCGCGAACCCGTGACCCTCCCTCGATGGCTGGTTAGACTCAACTGTGTGTACTCACCTAGTTGTGTTTGCGCGGGTTGAGAGCTCTAGCTCTTTGGTCCCGCCTCACAGCCGTGAATGAACAGGTGTACAGATTCCTGAGCATATTGGGCACTATCATATCTACACTTGAAACTGTGTATGGATTCATCCTCCACCACATCACCTCCTAATGCATTATATTTGTCAACCACTCTGACACTAAAATAGTTCTTTCTAATATCTCTGTGGCTCATTTGGGCATTCAGTTTCCACCTGCGTCCCCTTGTGCATGTGCCCCTTGTGTTAAATAGCCTGTCTTTATCTACCCTATCAATTCCCTTCAGAATCTTGAATGTGGTGATCATGTTCCCCTTAACTCTTCTGTCTTCCAGCGAAGTGAGGTTTAATTCCCGTAGTCTCTCCTCGTAGCTCATACCTCTCAGCTCAGGTACTAGTCTGGTGGCAAACCTTTGAACCTTTTCCAGTTTAGTTTTATCCTTGACTAGATATAGACTCCATGCTGGGGCTGCATACTCCAGGATTGGCCTGACATATGTGGTATACAAAGTTCTGAATAATTCTTTACACAAGTTTCTGAATGTCGTTCGTACGTTGGCCAGCCTGGTATATGCCGCTGATGTTATCCTCTTGATATGGGCTGCAGGAGACAGGTCTGGCGTGATATCAACCCCCAAGTCTTTTTCTTTCTCTGACTCCTGAAGAATTTCCTCTCCCAGAAGATACCTTTTATCTGGCCTCCTGCTCCCTACACCTATCTTCATTACACTTCATTTGGTTGTGTTAAACTCTAGCACCCATTTGTTCGACCATTCCTTCAGTTTGTCTAGGTCTTCTTGAAGCCTCAAACAGTCCTCTTCTGTCTTAATCCTTCTCATAATTTTGGCATCGTCCGCAAACATTGAGAGAAATGAATCTATACCCTCTGGGAGATCATTTACATATATCAGAAACAAGATAGGACCGAGTACAGAGCCCTGAGGGATTCCACTGGTGACTTCACGTCAATCGGAGGTCTCACCCCTCACCGTAACTCTCTGCTTCCTATTGCTTAGGTACTCCCTTATCCACTGGAGCACCTTACCAGCTACACCTGCCTGTCTCTCCAACTTATGTACTAGCCTCTTATGCGGTACTGTGTCAAAGGCTTTCCGACAATCCAAGAAAATGCAGTCCGCCCAGCCCTCTCTTTCTTGCTTAATCTTTGTCACCTGGTCGTAGAATTCTATTAAGCCAGTTAGGCAAGATTTATCCTCCCTGAACCCATGTTGGCGATGTGTGTACTCGCCTAGTTGTGTTTGCGGGGGTTGAGCTCTGGCTCTTTGGTCCCGCCTCTCAACCGTCAATCAACAGGTGTACAGATTCCTGAGCCTATCGGGCTCTGTCATATCTACACTTGAAACTGTGTATGGAGTCAGCCTCCACCACATCACCCCCTAATGCATTCCATTTGTCAACCACTCTGACACTAAAAAAGTTCTTTCTAATATCTCTGTGGCTCATTTGGGCACTCAGTTTCCACCTGTGTCCCCTTGTGCGTGTTCCCCTTGTGTTAAATAGACTGTCTTTATCTACCCTATCAATCCCCTTCAGAATCTTGAATGTGGTGATCATGTCCCCCCTAACTCTTCTGTCTTCCAGCGAAGTGAGGTTTAATTCCCGTAGTCTCTCCTCGTAGCTCATACCTCTCAGCTCGGGTACTAGTCTGGTGGCAAACCTTTGAACCTTTTCCAGTTTAGTCTTATCCTTGACTAGATATGGACTCCATGCTGGGGCTGCATACTCCAGGATTGGCCTGACATATGTGGTATACAAAGTTCTGAATGATTCTTTACACAAGTTTCTGAATGCCGTTCGTATGTTGGCCAGCCTGGCATATGCCGCTGATGTTATCCGCTTGATATGTGCTGCAGGAGACAGGTCTGGCGTGATATCAACCCCCAAGTCTTTTTCCTTCTCTGACTCCTGAAGAATTTCCTCTCCCAGATGATACCTTGTATCTGGCCTCCTGCTCCCTACACCTATCTTCATTACATTACATTTGGTTGGGTTAAACTCTAACAACCATTTGTTCGACCATTCCTTCAGCTTGTCTAGGTCTTCTTGAAGCCTCAAACAGTCCTCTTCTGTTTTAATCCTTCTCATAATTTTAGCATCGTCCGCAAACATTGAGAGAAATGAAGCGATACCCTCCGGGAGATCATTTACATATATCAGAAACAAGATAGGACCGAGTACAGAGCCCTGTGGGACTCCACTGGTGACTTCACGCCAATCGGAGGTCTCACCCCTCACCGTAACTCTCTGCTTCCTATTGCTTAGATACTCTCTTATCCACTGGAGCACTTTACCAGCTACACCTGCCTGTCTCTCCAGCTTATGTACTAGCCTCTTATGGGTACTGTGTCAAAGGCTTTCCGACAATCCAAGAAAATGCAGTCCGCCCAGCCCTCTCTTTCTTGCTTAATCTTTGTCACCTGATCGTAGAATTCTATCAAGCCTATAAGGCAAGATTTACCCTCCCTGAACCCATGTTGGCGATTTGTCACGAAGTCCCTGCTCTCCAGATGTGTTACCAGGTTTTTTCTCACGATCTTCTCCATCACCTTGCATGGTATACAAGTCAAAGACACTGGCCTGTAGTTCAGTGCCTCTTGCCTGTCCCCCTTTTTGTATATTGGGACCACATTCGCCGTCTTCCATATTTCTGGTAGGTCTCCCGTCTCCAGTGACTTACTATACACTATGGAGAGTGGCAAGCAAAGTGCCTCTGCATACTCTTTCAGTATCCATGGTGAAATCCCATCTGGACCAACAGCCTTTCTAACATCCAGATCAAGCAGGTGTCTCTTGACCTCCTCTCTCGTAATTTCGAACTCTTCCAAGGCCGCCTGGTTTACCTCCCTTTCTCCTAGCACAGTGACCTCACCTTCTATTGTGAAGATCTCCTGGAACCTCTTGTTGAGTTCTTCACACACCTCTCTGTCATTCTCTGTATGCCTGTCCTCGCCTGTTCGAAGTTTCGCCTGTGTGTGTGTGTGTAATTACCTAAGTGTAATTACCTAAGTGCAGTTACAGGATGAGAGCTACACTCGTGGTGTCCCGTCTTCCCAGCACTCTTTGTCATATAACGCTTTGAAACTACTGACGGTCTTGGCCTCCACCACCTTCTCACTTAACTTGTTCCAACCGTCTACCACTCTATTTAAAAGAAGCTTAGAGTCCCCACTGTAACACGATCGGATGAATGGGTAAAGGGGACGGAAATGGTTGTGTACAGCCCTGAGGACAGCATAAAAAATGAATTCCCAGCTCGAGCTGTGGATAGGAAACATTAAAGTTCCTCCTCTATGGTATGTAACAGGCCACCTGTGTGTGTGTGTGTGTGTGTGTGTGTGTGCATGGGTGGTCAGTGGTAGGGGAGAGTGGGAGTGGGGGTGGGAGTGTTTTGGGAGATTGAGATATAGGGGGGGTAAGAGGAAGGGATGGAGTAAGAGGGTTTATGACCTTATCACCTTTGCCACAAGGTGTTAAGACCCTCCTACCCTGACTAAGTGTGTACTTGCGTATGCATGTGCGTGTAATTACCTAAGTGTAGTTACAGGATGAGATCTACGCTCGTGGTGTCCCATCTTCCCAGCACTCTTTGTCATATAACACTTTGAAACTACTGACGGTCTTGGCCTCCACCACCTTCTCACCTAACTTGTTCCAACCGTCTACCACTATGTTTGCGAAAGTTAATTTTATTATATTTCTTCGGCATCTGTGTTTAGCTAGTTTATATCTATGACCTCTTGTTCTTAAAGTTCCAGGTCTCAGGAAATCTTCCCTATCGATTTTATCAATTCCAGTTACTATTTTGTATGTAGTGATCATATTACCTCTTTTTCTTCTGTCTTCTAATTTTGGCATACTTAATGCCTCTAACCTTTCCTCGTAGCTCTTGCCCTTCAGTTCTGGGAGCCACTTAGTAGCATGTCTTTGCACCTTTTCCAGTTTGTTGATGTGCTTCTTAAGATATGGGCACCACACAACTGCTGCATATTCTAGCTTTGGCCTAACAAAAGTCGAGAACAATTTCTTTAGTATATCGCCATCCATGAATTTAAAAGCAATTCTGAAGTTAGTAAGCGTGGTATAGGCTCCTCGCACAATATTCTTTATGTGGTCCTCAGGTGATAGTTTTCTATCTAGAACCACCCTTGGAAGGGAGCCGGTCGGCCGAGCGGACAGCACGCTGCACTTGTGATCCTGTGGTCCTGGGTTCGATCCCAGGCGCCGGCGAGAAACAATGGGCAGAGTTTCTTTCACCCTATGCCCCTGTTACCTAGAAGTAAAATAGGTACCTGGGTGTTAGTCAGCTGTCACGGGCTGCTTCCTGGGGGTGCAGGCCTGGTCGAGGACCGGGCCGCAGGGACACTAAAAAGCCCCGAAATCATCTCAAGATAACCTCAAGATAACCCCTAGATCTCTTTCTTTATCAGAATTCTTTAAAGATTTCTCACATAATATATAGGTTGGGTGAGGTCTATATTCTCCTGTTCCACATTCCATAACATGGCATTTATTAACATTAAATTCCATTTGCCAAGTGGTGCTCCATATACTTATTTTGTCCAGGTCATCTTGAAGGGCATGACAATCATCTAAGTTTCTTATCCTTCCTATTATCTTTTATATGAATATATCTTTATATAAAAAGGTATATTCATATAAAAATTTATAAATAAGATTCCCTAATATCAGAGTCGACTTGATAATGGACCAGGACGGGTCGAAACGTTGTCGGCTCTTCATCTTCTGGTGTGTTGTTTGGTTTTCAATTCATACTTCATCAGTTGTAAGTTGAGTGTAAAGTGTTTTTCACATGGAAGGTCGTGGATTGAACGCCGACCTGCATTAAGGGGGCATAAGGTTGGTGTTGGAAAAGTTGTTCAATGTCAACCAATATTATTTGACTAGTTGTATATGAAAAGTGCTTTAATTGTCCCAAGTTACAGTACTGCAGCGTAAATAGAGAGGGAGATTTTTTTGTTTTTTTATTTTTTTCAACGTTTTTTACACATTTTCAAGTCTACACTTCAGAACACACGTTTAAGATATAATTATTCTGTGACAATTTTCTGACACATTAGCATATAATAAAGGACCTTGAGATAGAGAAATCCAAAACATCTTTAGTTTTCCTAATACAAATGTTCAAAGTTCCCCCCAAAAATTATGCAAATATGGCATGTTTATTGCTATTATAAAATCAATAAATGAACTTAGAGAAAAATGAAATCTCACCAATGTAGAGAGATGCCCTCCACATATACTGTGTAAGTTTCATGTAAATTGAATAAAAAATATATCAGTTTTGTAAACATTTGTGTCAATTGAAAAAAAAAACATAAAGAATAAAGTCTAAGGTTCTAAAATCTGTGGCTGAGGTTGACATCAACTAATTTTCCCCAAAATTGGCATCCTTACAGATAGGCTTACGGACAATCAGGTGTGTAAATTTGATGCAAATCGCCCCCCCCCCCAAAAAAAAAATAAAAAAAAAATACATTTTTTTTTCTTAAATTTTTTTTCCAATTAAACTAATTATAATATTTGTTTAATATATGCTATTGTGATAGCAAAGAGTCATAGCTATGACTTCAGTTGACACTTTTGTTTGATAATCGATTTTGACCATTTTGGAATAATTTTCTACAACTACTTCAATATTTTTTTCCTCCCTTCCTATTTATGCTACGATGCTGAAACTTGGACCAGATGAAACACTTTTCATATAGGACTTGTCAAAAAAGTTTGATTGAAATCGAACGAGTTTTCATTTATTGCATTTTTGGAACCTAAGCGAGACCGTCGCTCTATCGTCCAGCTCAAGCGGTTGGGCCGGATATAGGGAAGGATAACAGGATACAGTGAAGGATAACAGGATTTAGTGAAGGGCGACAGGATATATGGAACCCAAATAATGGCAGACTGGACCAAAAGGAAGGCATTTGGTTGACAAAAGACTTCCGGACAGCGAGACTAACAGCGATAAGCTGTTAATTTTGTACGTTATGGTCCCTCAACTTTCAAATTACCAAGTACTATGAACAGTAACAGCTCACAAATATCCTCAATTTATGCGCATCCACTGGTTAGGATAGGTGGGCACTTGGGTTAGTACTTCTCTGGTTAGGTTAGATCTTCGTAATTTGTACGTTGTGGCAAATCACAAGAACGGGTTGCGGTACAACACCTGGGATCAGGTGGTAATAACTATCACCTCGATGATAGTTACTACTGATCACTCTGTTTCCCTAGCAACGATACCAGGGAGTTTCTCTAGCAACGATACCAGGGAGTTTCTCTAGCAACGATACCAGGGAGTTTCTCTAGCAACGATACCAGGGAGTTTCTCTAGCAACGATACCAGGGAGTTTCTCTAGCAACGATACCAGGGAGTTTCTCTAGCAACGATACCAGGGAGTTTCTCTAGCAACGATACCAGGGAGTTTCTCTAGCAACGATACCAGGGAGTTTCTCTAGCAACGATACCAGGGAGTTTCTCTAGCAACGATACCAGGGGGTTTCTCTAGCAACGATACCAGGGAGTTTCTCTAGCAACGATACCAGGGGGTTTCTCTAGCAACGAGACCAGGGAGTTTCTTTACCAACGATACCAGGGGGTTTCTCTAGCAACGAGACCAGGGAGTTTCTTTACCAACGATACCAGGGGGTTTCTCTAGCAACGACACGAGAGATTTTCCCCTAGCAACGAAACGAGAGAGTTTCCCTTGCAACGAGACGAGAGATTTTCCCTAGCAACGAAACGAGTGAGTTTCCCTAGCAATAAGACGAGGGAGTTTCCCTAGCAACGAGACGAGATCATTTTCCTAGCAACGAGGCTAGGGAGTTTCCATAGAAACAAGACTAGGGAGTTTCCATTTCAACGTGACTATGAAGTTTCATAGCAACGAGACTAGGGAGTTTCCATAACAACGAGACTAGGGGGTTTCTCTAGCAATACGACTAGGGAGTTTCCCTAGCAACAAGACGATGAAGTTACCTAGCAACGAGACTAGGGGCTTTCCCTAGCCATAAGACGAGGGGGAGTTATCCTAGCAACAAGATGAAGGGGTGTTCCCCCCTGGCAAAAAGACGAGGGGGGGAGGTTGTTCGCCTAGCAAAGAGACGAGTGGGGGGGGATTGTTCCCCTAGCACCGAGACTAGCAGTTTCACTAACAACGTGACAGGGGAGTCTTCCTAGCAAAGAGACGGAGAGTTTCCCTAGCAATGAGATTGGGGGGTTTCCTTAGCTGTGAGACTGGGGAGTCTTCCTAGCAGAGAGACGGGGAAGTTTCCATAGTCACCCTACGGGAGACATTTTCTACCAACATGGCCGGGAATTGTCCCTTGAAATCAGACTGGGTATAACGAGTGCCATAACTGGGAATGCCATTTAAGAGCGTTGCCCTTAGCAACGAGATGGAGCATCTCCGTTCACAGTGTCTTAGCAGTAGGGATGCTTGTCCAGGACGCAGACACCAGCAACATTAAATAAAAGAGCCAGAGTGCAGATGCTGCATTTCCCTGACCACACCAAAAAGAACCTCACAGCGTCATCTTGAAACATTCTTCCTTATAAGGATGGCAAGTCTGCTCTAAGTTAAGAGAAAAGGGGTAGTAATAACTATGGGTGAGTAGACATTACCTTCATACAGACTGAATCTTGTTATGTTAAATTAATTTGTCCGTAATTGGGAATAATATCCGGTACAATGACGTGGAGGAGCGGACTAGTGGAGGATGCTGGCATCAGGAGATGTGAGATGTGCCTAGGGTCGTTACTCTCTGGATGCTGGGCCGCCACAACCACTCTCACATATACCACTTTTCTTGCTCGTATGTATTTCGTGCTGTGTACCAGACACGACATACAGCACAAGCGAGCGTACATGCGCGCGCACACACACACACACACACACACACACACACACACACACACACACACACACACACACACACACACACACACACACACACACACACACACACACACACAAACACACACACACACACACACACACACACACACACACACACACACACACACACACACACACACACACACACACACACACACACACACACACACACACACACACACACACACACACACACACACACACACACACACACACACACACACACACACACACACACACACACACACACACACACACACACACACACACACACACACAAACACACACACACACACACACACACACACACACACACACACACACACACACACACACACACACACACACACACACACACACACACACACATACACACACACACACATCTAGGTAAGAAAGAGCTGTAGAAGAAGCAAAAGTAGTAGATAAAATTGTTGGCCTCGTGGAAAGTCTTACAACCATAGAGAATGTGTGCGACTACAGGAGAATAGGCAGATATGTAAAAGGGAAAGATCGACCTTTGAGGATCACCCTAAATGGTGCCAAACAGATGGAAGAAGTACTAAGGAATGCTAGAAAATTACAAAGTGATGAGGATGGGAAAGTGTGGTCGTTAAGACGAGATCTTTCAAAAGAATATAGGGAGAAGCTGAAACTGAACCTCGCCGAGGCAAAACGTTTAAATAAGAGCAGGAATGAAGAAGAATTCAATTCCTTTTTCTACAAAGTGATAGGGGTAGGCAGACCAGTAAAGTGGTACAAAAAGGCAAACCAACAAAATCATTAGAGAGAGGGGGAGTGAAAAATAAGAAGAGGGGGAAAAAGTTCCTGAAGATTGCATACACCAACATAGATGGAGTAAGATTGAAGATACTGGAGTTAAGCGATGTAATACAGCTGCAGACATCAGACATTGTTGCACTCATGGAGACAAAACTTGAAGAAGTTATTATAAATGAGGTCATATTCCCAAGGGGATACTCAATTTGGAGACGGGATAGGAAAATTAGGATGGCGGTGGCGTTGCTGTGCTGGTGAAAGAACACCTAAAGGTGAACGAAATAGTGACTGCCAATCCACAAGAAGTTGACATATTATCACTAGAGATCTGCCATGAGGATGATAAACTAATGATCATAAATGCATATAGTCCACCGCCAAGCAGCACATGGTCAAAGGAGGCGCTAGATAGTAAACGAGAAGGTCTTAAAACAATAATGAGAGAGATCATAGCGAGAGCTGATAACGATAGATCACGACTGTTGATAGTCGGCGACTTCAACTTGACATCCATAGACTGGGAAGCATATGAAGCTAAAACAGAAGATTTTTGGACCTGTAAATTTGTAGACCTCATCCTGGAAACATTCTTGTATCAACATGTTAAACAAGCTACGAGGATGAGGGAAGGAGACGTTCCCTCCATGCTAAATTTGATATTTACCAGGAAGGAGGAAGAAATATTTGACATTCAGTAACTTCTTCCCTTGGGGTAAAAGTGACCAGGTCTTTTTGGGAATAAAGTATGCAATGCGTTATAATCTGGAAGAAAATAAGAAGGTTGAAGCAATTGAAAAACCTGACTTTAGGAGAGGACATTATGGCAAACTTAGAAAAAATTTTAGTGAGTATAATTGGACAGACTTGTTGCTAGGCAAGGAAGGGAATGAGATGTATGTCAAGTTTTGTGAAATATATGATAAAGGCAAAAAAAAAATTATACCAAAACAGAGATGCAGAATTAGGAAACAGGATTGGTTCAACAGAAATTGCAAGAAATTGTGCCTACCAATTTGTTGTCAACTACCATTTTAAGCTGTCATTGCAATCAATCATAGCTACCTATGTGCTTTAATATACTGCACCTATAATTTTCTCTCATCTTTTTTTTTCATTCCATGTAATCTGTTATCATTTTTTGTCTATAAATTTTGCAAGTATTTACCTCCTTAAAATTTTCTTAGATTAAGGACCTGCCCGAAACGCTGCGCGTGCTAGTGGCTTTACAAGACTGTAATTACCATATTTGTATCCTCACATTCCTTATGTACATTCTTGTATATGCATAAATAAATAAATAAATAAATAAATAAAAGAGGGCCAGAAATGGCATCAATACAGGAAAAGGCCAAACCCTCAAACATACCAGCGATACAAAGATGCGAGAAACAACTACACAGCAGTGATGAGAGAGGCAGAAAGAAATTTTGAAAAAGGGATTGCAGACAAATGTAAAACAGAACCAGGTCTATTCTATAAATTCATAAACAACAAATTGCAGGTAAAGGTATATTTATAAAAAAATATATATTATATATATTTTTATATAAAGAAATTATATATTTTATTTACGTAATAATTGAGATGTATGACTTGTTCTCGAGCAGTGCTTCGTTTACGTCCTCTTCTCGAATCGTACCTTTCTAAATTCTTCACCCACGTACAGCAAATACCAATAATGGCCAACAAAACCTTACCAGCTAACCTAACCAAAGTACCTAACCTAACCCTTCTAATCAGGCCTAATGTTGGGTATCTGGGGCTTTGACTCAAATATGGAATTATTTAATTAAGAAAATTAATATAATCGAAGGACCACCCACTTTTGAGAAAAGAGGGAAAACAATTAAAGGGATTTTAAGACTGACACTATAAAACCAGTGTGTATGTATCTTAAATTATTTAACAATCACTTAAAGAAAATGAATGGACTGTATTATTAATTTATTAAAGTTAAAAGCCTCAAATATCAACATTGGGGGTATTTCTAGAAGTTCATATATGTCTAGGAACCAGTGTGGTTCGTCATCAATTCATTAATAAAGTTAGTAAAATAATAGAATCTTAACTAGAACGTACATTCTAAAGGAATCATGAAATATTAAATAATCAATATATTGAAAGATTATTAAATCCTAAGAAATAATAAATGCAAACTTATTGAGTACTGAGCAATAAATTATTGCTTTATATTATTCCTCTTGATCATCATATATGGAAACATATATAGAAATTAATAATGGCGTTAGTCAAATTTTCTACGAAACAAGATTTTGTTTTAGCTGTAAGACGACTTCATTAAGTCCGTTTCGCTACTCATCGTCATGGTCACAACGTCCCAAAGAGGAAGAAACACCAGTGATGAACATCGTAGGTGAAGGAAAGAATACTTGGTTCATCCTCGTCTACACGCTGTAATCAGGGAAATTCGAGTAGCATTTGACTAGGCTATAAATCCTTCCAATATTCACTGAAATTGGAATTAAAACTGAAAGAAACTAACATTGTATTAGTGGTCTTCACACAACCTAACAACAGGCTACCTACAAATGCATAATCTAGAATGATGCATCACACTAAAATGAATACTTAATGTAGGCGTGTTTGAACACTAGAGCCTGCTGATATCGCGTCTGCCAGTCCCTGACGTTCACTGCTGTGGACGTGTGATTGCGAGCCATGACTATCTTTGTAGACGTTTAACTGAACAGTTTAAACACTGTAGACCACGTGATCTTTGGTACGAATCTAGCATTGATTCTAACATTATCATGATAACGATGTATAGCAATTAATACTTTCTCTGTTCTGTTCTATTATTAGTATAGCATCCATTTGTGTTCCATTTAATATTGTATGATTTATATAATATTGTATGATGTATATTGTAGCATGCTGTAGTGTGCCTGAGTTGCATTATATTTTGATAGGCTAGTGCAAATTAATTCTTGTTGGAGAGAGTGTGGTTTCTCCTTGCGGGGGATAATCATATATAGATGTGCCCAGAGTGCGGCTCGTTGTCAAGCTAGCGCTTATATTTCAACCTTGATTATTTCCTGTTATTGAGTGTAATAAATTCGTGTGATTAGTGTAACAGTATTATATATTCTTAAGATTACTGATTATAATGTTCTTAGTATTACACTTTGTTAGTAGAGTTTCACAAGAGTTCATGTGGATGCTTAGTTGATGTTTTGGTAGAACGCCTGCTGTGATGGCGGGAGGCTAGGGAGACGCATGGGGTGAGCTGCATGGGAGGAGACATGTACTGAAGTTAAGTCGATGGATATTGTTTATTTAGCTTATTACTTAGTTAATTCTTAAGGAAAGACTATTTTGTGATACCCTATTTATTAATTTATGTGTTTAAGAGATTGTCTGTGCTTATTAAGGATTTGATGATATTATTGCATGCTGAAGAATGTTTATGGCTGTTTTATTTTTACCATTTATAGGTTGATATGTTTGTCACTCTTACGTACAGTAGATTGTTTGCCCCTTTTAAATCAGTGTTTTCTTATAATAACCTTTTACATATTACTATCCCCTAGACGAAAACTTCAGATGATGCCGAAACATATATAGTTGATCACTTCAGGCAAAGAACCATACCAAGGCATCAAAGGCTTCAACAAATGAGGGCCACTGTCTGGAAGGTTAAATTTTAATTCCCTGTAATGTAATGAACTAATTGACAGTGCAAATTACTAATAGCAATTGCCTTCCTAGGTACTCTGTGATTATCTAGTGACACCTAATCAAGCCTGTGTACATATTCTCTGTTCAATCAGAGCTGCTGTGAAAACTTCTCAATGCTTTGCGATTGAGGTAAGTGTTCAGCTTGTGCCAGGGGGCCAAGCAAAATTTTCAGTGTTGTTTTAAGTGCTAAGTTGTGATAATTGATCATGGTCAATTATGGAGGATCATGGAGGATCAAGTTGAGTCGTTGTTAGCTAATCCAGACTTTGAGGGAATTAAAAGCCTAAAAAAGTCTGCCTTAAAAATATGGCAAATAAGTTAGAGTTAACAGCCAACAATAAAATGAATAGGGCACAAATATTGAGAGTGATAGTGATCCATTTAGTAGAGAATAGTGAGTTAGGAGAAGAATTTCTGGATGAGGTACGAGAGGAGACACGTGAACAGATTGCTTTAAGGCATCTGGAGTTGGAGACGCAAGTAGCATATGCTAAGATTGAGGCTCGAGAGAAAGAATGTGAATTTGAAAGGCAACAGAAAATATTAGAGGCTGAAGCTCAGCAGAGAGAGCTTGAAACTCGACGGTTAGAGATTGAGGCACAAAATAATAGATTAGTAGCACAGTTGCAACTAGAGGCAACAAAGAAACAACAAGCCGAAGAACAAACTAAACAATTAGAAATTCAGCAGAGAATGGCTGAAAATAATAACAGGTTGGAACAGCAGAGAATTGTAGCAGGGCAAGGTAACACTAGTAATAATGCAGAGAATACAATTAGTTCTTCCAAGTACAGTAAACATGTAGATTTACCTAAATTCAATGAGGAAGATCCAGAAATATTCTTTTTACATTTTAAGAAATTAGCAGTCAGCATGAATTGGCCTGTAGATCAATGGGTTGCCATTATGCAAGGACAATTTAAAGGGAAAGCTCAAGAAGTTTTTGAATCTATTCCTGCTGAGAACTCTTTCGATTTTAAATTTGTCCAGCAGAGCATCTTGAATGCTTACCAGCAGATCCCAGAGGCACATAGACAAAAATTCAGAAGTTTAAAAAGAGCACATGACCAGACTATTTCTGATTTTGTACGGGTTAAATTAAATAATTTTGAAAGATGGGTTAAAGCACTTAATATTTCAGAGTTTGAGACTTTGAGAGACCTCATAGTAACTGAGGAAGTATTGGGATGTCTACCAGAGAAATTAGCTTTGTTTATGGCGGAAAATAAACAAACCACTGATCTTATGAAACTAGCCAAGCTAGCTGATGAGCATGAATTACTTACTAAGGTGCCTTTTCGAGCACTAGTTAATCATTATAATGCTAAAACTAATTATTA
Source organism: Procambarus clarkii (assembly GCF_040958095.1). NCBI lineage: Eukaryota > Metazoa > Arthropoda > Malacostraca > Decapoda > Cambaridae > Procambarus > Procambarus clarkii. Next base: position 23,839,028 of record NC_091187.1, read on the forward strand.
TGTTCCTAAAAATCATGTTTTCCAGACCCGACCAGCTACCTCACCTTCTCCTGTAAAGCCTAAAACTGAAAAAACAGACAGGGTTGTCAACCTCAAGTAATGTAGTGATTAAACCAGCAATTGGTTCGGTTTTTTCGACCACTGGCAGATATTGCACGCATTGCAGGAGAAAAGGTCATGTGGTAAATTCCTGTTATGCTTTGCACCCTGAGTTGAGACCAACTGGTCTGATTATGAGTAGGGGTTTGCAAACCTTTAATGCTAATGTTGCTCCAGTCATGCCCAAGTGGATGACTAATTTTGAACCATACCTACATTCGGGTACCTTATTATGTACTAGTGGAACCTGGAAGACAGTGCAGTTGTTAAGGGACACTGGTGCTTCCCAGTCTTTAATTTCTCGCCGTGTTCTTACTGATGTTTGCACAAAAGACACTGGAGAGGTAGTGTTATTGCAAGGACTTGGAGGTCATGTCCAGCGTGTACCATTAATTAAAGTTAACCTGAATTCTTCTATTACACCAGGTTGGTGCACTGTAGCAGTTAGTGAGCAGTTGCCCATCCCTGGGATTGATATTATTGTAGGTAATGATTTTGACAAGTGTCAAGTTAGTGGGACCGATTGTCCTGCTATGTTTACTAACCCTAGTGCAGTACTGGCTCAACCAGATGCAGATGATGGTGTCATTTATCCAACCTGTGTTGTGACCAGATCCATGGGTAAGCAGAGTGTGGTAAGTCCTGTTACTACCAAGGTGGATGTTCTCGAGGCCAGGACCACTTCAGACAGGGAGGTGGACCTTGAGGATACATTCTTAGCTCATGCGGATGTCGAGAGGGAGACCGGTGCCAAAGCCCTAATTTATTCTGACCCAGATGGTCTGGAAGAGGTGGCCCAGGTACCAGTTCCTGGCCCGCTCGCTCCAACTGTTGAGTTCCAGACCTTGAGTGAGTTGCAGAGTACTGATCCCAGTCTAGCTGAATGTTATGCAGAAGCAGCTGACTCCATTGATACTTTGGAGGAGAGCACGGGTTGTTATTTCAATGATCGATGTCTGATGAGAAGATGGAGACCACCTGGAACTCCCTCATCAGATGATTGTGAGTCTAAGACCCAGCTCGTTGTGCTGACAGAGTATAGGGAGCAGGTATTGCAAGCTGCCCATGATTACCTGATGGGAGGTCACCAAGGCATTACCAGTATGTATCATAAGATATGTAAATTTTTCTATTGGCCAAAACTCAAAAAGGATGTGGTCAGATATTGTCACAATTGTGTTGTGTCAAACTGTTGGTAAGCCTAATCAGACTGTGCCACGAGCACCATTATACCCTATTGTAGTGCCAGAGGAGCCTTTTACTCATGTGGTACTGGATTGTGTCGGAAATTTACCCCATACCAAATCCGGAAATATGTATATGTTTACAATTTTATGTATGACCACCAGGTTCCCTGAAGCGTATGCCTTACGTAACATCAGAGCTTCTACAATTATAAAGCAGTTGGAACGATTTTTTTCACTATTTGGTATGCCCCGAATAATTCAAACTGATAATGGGAGAAATTTTTGTTCCGCCACATTTAAAACCTTTTGTAATTCATTTCGTATTCAGCATAATTTGTCCAGTCCTTACCATCCTCAGAGTGAAGGGGAATCGAGCGGTTCCACCAAACTCTCAAGAAGATGTTGAAAGCAACTGGGGAAGATTTTCCCAGACACTGGGATGATAATTTACCATTTGTTCTATTTGCTGCCAGAGATGGATTGCACAGTGCCCTAGGCTGCTCTCCTTTCGATCTTGTGTTTGGACATCAGGTGAGAGGACCTTTAAAAATGTTGCAGGAGATGTTGGGATATATTATAGCCAGGCAGAGTGAGCGTTACCTAACGGATGTAAAGAGCAAGCTGTCTAGAACGAGGGAGTTTGCCTTACGACATCTAAGTGAAAACCAACAGGTAATGAAGGAGAAACATGACAAGAGGTTCAAGGCCAAACTCAGAGTTTTTGAGCCAGGAGATTTGGTAATGGTCTTGAAGCCTCGTATGGGTACTTCCATGTCACATAAATTTGCAGGACCTTATCAAGTAGCAAAACGTTTTCGTGAAGTTACTTACAAAGTTTGCAATCCCCCAACAGAAACGTCAAATCATGAGTGTACATGTGAACCGGTTGAAGGCTTATTGTGGGCCAAGTATTGTGGCTTGTTGTGTCCCTGAGGAGGTAAATCCGGAAGAGTCGAGTGTTGTAGGGGAAGATGGTGTCATGTTCACAGAAAACGGTACCATCCGTTTTCTATGTGCGGCGGCTCAGACGTCAAAAGAAGGAAAACCGAGAGCGTAGAGGATGCTGCCAGCTTGGTAGCTACTAGTCATGTAATCGTTTATAAGTATTAAAGTCAGTAACCAAGCCATGACTTTATATCAACCCTACAACCAAGACTTCCTCAGTAACACACAACACCACACTGGCGACGAGGATGAACTGTGAATGCAGGTATTTGCTCAACTTAAAACACAAGGAGAACATACTGTCTCGCCCCCGGAGGAGGGGGGAAGTTGTGCTGTCTGTAAGCACCATACTCGATGCTGCGTGCTAACCAAAGCTGTGTGCTAACCAATGCTGTGTGCTAAACTATGCTGTGTGCTAACCAATGCTGTGTACTACCCAAGCTGTGCTGATTGAAGCTGTGTACTGAGGAATCTGCCGACGCTGTGTACGAAACGACGCTTTGATGCTGTATACAAAACCCGATGTTTTGTATACGAAACGCGCTCTGTGCTACAATTCTTCACACTGTGAACTGACTGCTGTGCCAACTGCTGTACCAACTGCTAACTACTGCTGTGCCAACTGCTGACAACTGCTGTGCAGCTGTAGGTAGGAACAACACCACATGTATACAGAGCTAGGTAAGAAGTCAGTTGCTGCTATATTGTACACTGTTGTGAACTTTTGCATTAAAATGCTTGTGTGCTTTGCAAAGTTAAAGTAATTACAGTGAATTCTTAACTATCATATACAGTGCAGTAAGTGTTTATTATTCTGAGGAACATTTAAGTGATAAGTTTATATTTATTCAGTAAAAAATGGCAAATATACCTCAGTTTCTTGCATTTGATCCTGACTGTGACCAGACAAACCTGTCACAGAGGTGGGTCAAATGGCTTAAAAGGTTTGAAAATTTGCTGATACTTTCAGACATCAAAAGTGCTGAAAGAAAGCGTGCCTTTCTACTTCATTATGAAGGTGATAGAGTTTGTGACATCTTTGACACACTGAAAGACACTGGTGATGCCAAAGATTATGACACTGCCGTAGCCAAACTAACAGAGCATTTCAAACGAAGGCAAAATACTGCAATGAAAATTATGCATTTCAGGAGAGCAAAACAACTCTCTAATGAAACCGTTGATCAATACTTCACACGTCTGCAGGGTTTAGCAGCCCATTGTGAGTTTGCTGATGTTGACAAAGAAATCAAACAGCAAATAATTGAAACATGCACATCTACACGTCTCCGTCGAAGAGCTCTAGAACTTGTTGATGATGAAAGTTCTCTTACCAAGATACTGGATATGGCTCATCGAATGGAAGATGCTGCACGTGATGCTCGTGTCATGGAGTGCAGTGCCAACAACGGTTCTGCCACTGTTACTAATAGTGATGAGGTACTTAAGGTTCAGGGAGGACACCGTAAACAAAGAAGATATCATGGCAAACCAAACAACAATTTGAATCGAGAACCACATCACAAATGGGGTCAAGGAACAAGACTCAAGCAATCACAACAACTCACATCAGAGGGTGTCAACAATAAATGTTACAATTGTGGAGGAGACTACCCACACCTAGATAATGTTTGTCCTGTTCAAGGTAAGAAGTGCTATGAGTGTGGAAAACTAGGTCATTTTGGTGCTATGTGTCGTTCCGCACTCAAGAAACCACAGTTAGTGAATAAAAACACTGTACGACGATCAGTTCATAGGGGTCGAGGTGATAAACACAATATTGCACCTCATATCCAAAATGTTAATAATGTACAAGACAACATTTCATTACAACCAGTCTCAATTGACAGTGAATGTGATTATATTTATGGAGTACAATCAATCACAGAATGAAATGATCTTCCAAACAACCCAGAGACTATAGTATACATTGCTGGTATTTGTCTCAAAGTTCTCATTGACACTTGTGGGATATTTGGGCTTGATTCTGATTAATTAATAATTAAAATAGTAAATTAAATTACGAAGGACCACCCGCTTTTAAAGTAAAGAGGGAAACTGAGAATTTCAGATCATTAGATAAAATTCTAGAGAAAACAAGTGACTATGGATATGACTAGAAAGTATGATCATAAGAATAATTAATGGGCTGTATTATTAAAAAAACAAACCTCAAACACCTACATTGGGGGGTTATTACTGGAAGTCAGTACGTCCAGGAATCAGTGTGGTTCGTTCACTAATTCAATAAATAATAATCTAATCCTATAAATAATGCTGAATATAATATTATTCATATAAAGAAGAACATGAATATGAGCATAGTAATGAGTTACAGTAAATCACACATTAATATTAAACATTCTGAATGTATCAAATTGCACGAATATGGATAAAAAGAAATAAGCCTTAGCTTGTAGTAGGTTCCTTTAGATAACCCTGGAAGTCCTCTTAATCTCCAAGTCTGGTACACTGACGAATGGCACGGTTAACATGGAGAAGACAGCATGAGGAATTCGTCTCTCGAGCTGCAAGATAAATAACTACCAGTAGCAATTGATTTAACTACTCAATTCATATTCAAGATTATTGATATCTACAGATGGAATTCTAATCACCTGTTATTAGGTGTTATCTCGCCGCGTGACGAACAATCACCCCGCTATTATTAAACCTGTAAATGATGCATCAAATAAAGGGTACTTAGCTGTGGGCACTGTATAAGTATTAAGATTGCCGTAATTTCGCATCCCAGGCTCCGGTGAACCTATCCTGGATTGATGCGTTTCAAGCTGGCTGATAACGTGTCGTCAGGAACCAAGTCTAGGGGTCCCTCATTTAACACCAGCACTAGTTGAAGATATTATCTGCAAGGTCGTTCACGCCTCACAGTGGCGGCTTTCATCTGCGGATGAATAACACCTGCCCGATTTGCTGGGCAATGGCGTCGTTTGTGAGTACGGTAAGCACAGTTTGCCTCCTTTCGGCTCTGCACGTGTCCGCGTACCGACTGAAGGGGATGGCGTCCCTCCAACCCACGCCGAGTCGACGTTCATAACACAAATTATTGTCACGAACATTAATATTTTTCGCATTCGCGCTTGAAACTTTAAAGACTGGACGGGTTTATTTAGAGGAACGAAATATTATTATTTACCTATTTAAGAATAGTAAATATATAAGGGAGAGGAATTAATGTCTCCCCATGGCATTCATTGATGACGTTAACACTGTCGCGAGGTAGACGCTATGATTCTAACGCTCTATTCGGCTTTTAGTTAGAGAACAATTCGTCTGCAATCAGTTGTCATACAGAATGCTTTAATTATGGAGAATCGTATTTAATTCTCACACAAATTGAATATAATGTGTTTTACTGTAAAGAAATCTGACGCAATACTGGCGTCAGGTGACGTGAGAATTCTAGCCTAATGCACAGATGAATTATTAGTACATGAGAATTCTACGAGTTGTTAAATTTACTTACTACAATATTTAGTATGGTTAGTAATAAGTAATGAGAATACAACAATGCTGTATTCGATGTTGGAAATATCCAACAACACTGGATCAAACATTGACACCATTGCTGAGTGCCACTATGAAAAATTTAAAAAACAGTTCCCAAAGCTTGAGAACTATAATGGTAAATCCACTGCCTATGCTTCAAAGGTAGCCTTGCCAGTGATTGGAACTTTCACTGCAGAGATTAAGTCAAAGAATGCAATGCTCATTACTACATTCCATGTTGTTAGGAATGCATAGGAATCTCTGCTCAGTTACAAGACTTCAACCAAATTGGGACTACTTCAGCTTTCTAATGCTGTAGCAGTGGAATCTGCAAACAATGTTGATGCTATTGTTGCTGAATTTTTTGATCGATTTGAACCCATAGATTGTTCTATTGATAGCAAAGTTCATCTGCACATCAACCCAGATGTAATTCAAGTTGCCGAGGAATATGTACACTCTGTAACCTGTGATGCAGTCCCTAAGGCTCTCACTCTTGATGAAATCCGTACTGCAACCTTAGAGGACCCAACTCTGCAAGAAACAGTGGATGCATTGACTAAGAAAAAGTTTCCACGCATCCCACCCTCAGGAGTTGACCAAGATGCATTCAAAGCACCTGAACGCATCCAGACAGAATTAAGTGTTACGCAACAACGCGACACCGTGCTCCGAGGTACTCATATCTATTTATTTATTTATTTATTTATTTATTTATGCATATACAAGAATGTACATAAGGAATGTGAGGATACAAATATGGTAATTACAGTCTTTTAAAGCCACTAGCACGCGCAGCGTTTCGGGCAGGTCCTTAATCTAAGAAAATTTTAAGGAGGTAAATACTTGCAAAATTTATAGACAAAAAATGATAACAGATTACATGAAATGAAAAAAAAAAAAAGATGAGAGAAAATTGTAGGTACAGTATATTAAAGCACATAGGTAGCTAAGATTGATTGCAATGACAGCTTAAAATGATAGTTGACAACAAATTGGTAGGCACAGTACAGCAGAAACAATATAAGATTGATTGCAATGACAACTTGAATGGTAGTTGACAAAAATTGGTAGTCACAATACAGCATATGGCTAGCACATAAAAGAAGACAGCAATGAACACAATGATAAGGTTGTTTGACATTACATAAAAATTAGGAGATTGGGTAACACTAGGTACAGAGCAAATTTAAAGCTCAGTGTAGGAAACTAAGAAGATGAAGTTAGGTACTTTTTGGTTTTGCTTTTAAATAAGGCAAAAGTTTTACAGTTTTTCAATTCACTAGGGAGTGAGTTCCATAGACTAGGTCCCTTAATTTGCATAGAGTGTTTACACAGATTAAGTTTGACCCTGGGGATATCAAAGAGATATTTATTTCTGGTGTGGTGATAATGGGTCCTATTACATCTGTCCAGGGAGAGTTTCAGAGCTTGGTTTGCATTTAAGAACAGGGTTTTGTAAATGTAGTTGACACAAGAGAATATGTGGAGGGAGTTAATATTTAGCAAGTTTAGGGATTTAAACAAGGGAGATGAGTATTGTCTGAAAGCAGAGTTAGTTATTATTCTGATAGCAGATTTTTGCTGTGTGATGATGGGCTTAAGGTGGTTTGCAGTGGTAGACCCCCATGCACAGATACCATAATTAAGATAGGGGTAGATTAGTGCATAATATAGTGAGAGGAGAGCAGAGTTAGGAACATAATATCTGATTTTGGAGAGTATACCAACTGTCTTAGAGACTTTCTTAGTTATGTGTTGAATGTGGGTGCTGAAGTTGAGTCTCTTGTCTAGGAATAGGCCAAGAAACTTGCCATCATTTTTATTACTGATGTTAATGTTGTCTATCTGTAGCTGAATTGCATTTGATGATTTGCTTCCAAATAAGATGTAGTAAGTCTTTTCGATGTTTAATGTTAGTTTGTTCGTTGACATCCATAAGTGGACTTTTTTTAATTCATTATTCACAACATTATTTAGTGTATGTGGGTTGAGGTTTGAGTAGATAAGGGTAGTATCGTCAGCAAACAATATAGGTTTGAGAATATTAGAGACATTAGGCAGATCGTTTATATATATAAGAAATAGAAGAGGTCCTAAGATGCTGCCCTGTGGCACTCCAACGGTAATTGGTAGAGTGGAAGAAGTTGTATCATTGATGGTTACATATTGGTGTCTGTCACTAAGATAGGATCGGATGTAGTCAAGGGCAAGGCCTCGGATTCCATAATGCTGGAGTTTAAGTAAGAGGTAGTTGTGATTAACAGTATCAAAGGCTTTTCTTAGGTCAATGAAGAGTCCAATCGGAAACTCATTTTTGTCAAGGGCTGAGTAGATAATGTCAAGGAGACTAATGATTGCATCGTTGGTGCTCTTTTGGGACCGGAAGCCAAACTGGCAGGGGCTGAGTATGTCGAATTTTACGAGGTAGGAATAGAGCTGTTTGTAAATAATTTTTTCAAATATTTTTGATAGAATGGGTAGATTTGATATTGGTCTATAATTGTTTATGTCCGCCGGATTGCCTCCTTTATGGACTAGCGTTACTCTTGCTTTTTTGAGGATATCAGGAAAGGTGTGATACTCTATAGATTTGTTGAACAGTAGTGCTATGGGTGGGGCAAGGGCATGGGAGGCTCTCTTGTACACAATGGACGGAATTTCACTGGTGTTCCCTGACTTGGTTTTTAGAGAATGTATGATGGACAACATCTGCCGGGCTGATTGGTGAAAGGAGAAGAGAGTTTGGATAGCTGCCTGAGAGATATGTGTTAATATGTGTCTGAGTCTGTGGGATTTTACTGGCAAGATTAGCACCAACCGATGAAAAGAAACTATTAAATTCATTTGCCATTTCTAAATCAGTTGACGGTATATCCCCATCCTTGTAGAGTTTTATTTGGTTATGTGAGTGTTGTTTAGTTCCTAGGATACGAGAGATAGTTTTCCAAGTGCTTTTCATGTTGCCTTTTGCTTCATTGAATCTATTCACATAATATGCAAGTTTAGCCTTTCTGATGATACTGGTAAGCATTGATGAGTACTTTTTAGCTACTTCCTTTGAAACTAGGCCAATCCTAACTTTCTTTTCATATTCATGTTTCTTGTTGATTGAGTTGAGAATGCCACTTGTGAGCCATGGATTGTTTAATCTTTTGTCAGTTACTTGCTTGGTAAGAAGGGGACAATGAAGGTTGTAGAGGCTTAGAGTTTTGGAGAGGAAGAGGTTAGCTAATGAAATTATATCATGGGTATTATTGAATTCAGAATCCCAGTTAATATTGTAAAGTGCCTCTGTAAGATTGTCTAAAGCTGATTCACTGTGTAGCCTAAATGAAAGTTTCTTGCTTTTTGGTGGTGTTATGTCCATGTTCGCTATGAGAAAGGTAGGATAGTGGTCAGTTGTTCTGTCGTAGATTATACCAGATACAAGGGGAGCTGTTATGTTTGTCCATATGTGTTCCAAGGTAGTGGCTGATGTTTGAGTGACTCGGGTAGGTTTGGTGATTGTGGGGATTAGCATACAGGAGTTCATGCTGTTAAGGAAATAGTCAACTTGAGAGCAATTTTGTTGACCCAGGTCAATATTAAAGTCTCCTCCCAGAATGATGTGGTTTTTGTTGAGATTGTTGTTTATAATAAGATTCCTTAGGTTGTCTGAGAGAGAAGCTATGTTAGTATTGGGAAATCTACAGATGGCTCCAATAGTCAAAGAGGATTTAAGGGATTTAATTGTAAACTGAGCAAAAGTATATTCACAGTAGTCATCTCTGTCACTAATAACACTGTTGCAGATAAATGTATCTCGGTAATATATAGCTGTGCCACCACCTTTTTTATTAGGCCTACAGTTATGAATGGCTTTATAACCAGCTAAGTTGTAGAGTTGGGTATAGTCTTTATTTAGCCAAGTTTCTGTTAAAATAATGAACGATAGGTTAGTACCTATTGCTGTGAGTAATGCATTTAAATCGTCAAAATGTTTACCAAGTGATCTAACATTTTGGTTATAAACTGATAGACAGGTGCTATTTTGAAGTTTGTTTTTAGCCTGGTGTGCTGTGAAATACTTGCAATAATGATGATCAGTGTGCTGGTTGGTGTAGATATGAGACAGAAGATTTTGATCAGGATCAATATCAGTGTGCATAGAGATGCAGAGGGATCACGATACAAGATACACGATAAAGCAAAACACAAGAATAAAAGCAAATACAATAAAATAGTAACAATTTAGAAGTAAAATAAAGATCCAATAGATAGCCAGGGAGGACACAGAAGTTACATAAAATAAAAAACAAAAAATCAGTAGAGACTGACAATAAAAATGTAAAATAAAAAATAATAAGAAAAATAATAATCATAAAAAAAATGATCTTGAAGATAATTAGCTTAGTAACGGTTAATTAACAGGGTAATAAAAAGCCCTAGGTTTAGTGACAAGGGGATTAACTAAGAACAAATAATTAAGAGTATAAAACAGGCAAAGATGACAAACAAAAAAAAAATAAAATAAAAATAAAAATAAATACCTTTGGAAAGGAAAGGCAGAGCTTAAGTACACTTTTAAGTACTACATATCGTCATTCCAGCTGTTCTCCAGGAACGTGCTCTGAAGCTTGCACATCTAGGACACCAAGGTCTTGTTAGGACCAAACAGCTGCTACGAGAAAAGGTGTGGTTTCCTGGCATTGATCGTCAAGCAAAGGACATGCATGATGTCTGTGTCCCTTGCTAAGCTGCAGTGGATACTTCAAGACCAACACCTCTACAACCTTCACCACTACCTGCTGCACCATGGACGGAAGTATCGATGGACTTCTGCGAACCGCTACCAACTGGAGAGTACTTGATGGTAGTCACTGATGATCACTCACGTTATCCAGAAGTAGAAATCCTCACTTCCACATCTGCAAAGGCTGTCATGCCGAAACTCGACAAGATCTCTTCAAACTTTGGCATTCCTGAAGTTGTCAAGACGGACAATGGACCGCCATTCAATGGACAAGACTTCGTCAACTTTGCTGAGCATATTGGATTCAAACACCGCCGTGTGATGCCACTACATCCTCAAGCAAATGGAGAAGTCGAGAGATTCATGCAACTTCTCATGAAAGCGGTACGCTGTGCTCATGCCGAAGGACGATCCTGGAAACAAGATATGTATGCTTTTCTCAGGAACTACCGTGCAACACCACATGGAACACTGGGCAAGTCGCCTGGCGAACTTTTATTTGGACGTCCTATGAAAATCGCACTACCTGTCATGCCAGCCGAGATAACGGATAAACGTCTCGCTGAGAAGGATGCACTAGCCAAGGGCAAAATGAAAATTGCTCATGATCAACGTGCAAAGGAACAATTCATAAAGGTTGGAGACACTGTTCTAGTTAAAAAGAAAAAAAAGAGGGAAAGCTAGATATGCCGTATGATACAAAACCATATAAAGTGATTAGTGTAAAAGGAACTATGGTAACAGCAAGTAATAGAGATCATAGTATAACACGTAATATGGCCTATTTCAAAGTGATTCCAACTAGTGTAGAAAATGATGAAGTGCAAAGTCGTGCAAAAGAAGAAGAAAAATGAATTATAACTCAATAAACAATTCATCAAGGGATGTTCTTATATTTGGGGACTCTCGTCCTTAACGTCATGTTAAACGCCCTACACGATTTGATGATTAATTGTGTTCCTATGTAATGCAAAGTATTTACTTTTTATGCTAAACTAAATTTAAACTAAGTTTGAATAATGCAGATTTCTCATTCAATATTTTGTAACCTTGTATTACAGTTTCTTTCATGTTTGTTTAACATTGCATATGTATTTTTAACATTGAAATCCTTTGTGGTAAAGATTAAGTTGTTTAAATTCTTTGTGTGCTTAATTAATGTTAAATGTATGCAATATCTCTGGATATGTTAATAACTTACTTTGTGTCAATAACTTTGCTTTGTGCTACAAGCATGGTAGACATCCTGTATTCATTCTTTTTAAAGAAAAGGAGGGATGTCATGTTCACAGAAAACGGTACCATCCGTTTCCTATGTGCGGCGGCTCAGACGCCAAGAGAAGGAAAACAGAGAGTGTAGAGGACGCTACCAGCTTGGTAGCTACTAGTCATGTAATCGTTTATAAGTATTAAAGTCAGTAACCAAGCCATGACTTTATATCAACCCTACAACCAAGACTTCCTCAGTAACACACAACACCACAGATGGTAATCCTCTTTTATCTAATTCCAGTTCCGGGGAAGAATTGTTGTGTCATTTGCAGGATGAGGAGAGAGCAGAGTTCCAGGACCTGTTGAAGATGTCCTCGAACTTGTTTGGGGAGGTCCCCACTCAGCCGTCTCTAATTACTCATGACCATAAACTGACAGATGTAACTCCAATTCGGCTACACCCTTATCGAGTGACACCCGAGAAACGACGTATCATCCAGGAGGTTGATTATCTTCTTCGACATGGGTTCATTAGACCCAGTCAGAGCTCCTGGAGTTAACCGTGTTTAGTGGTACCAAAACCAGAGGATAAATGGAGATTAGTAGTGGATTATAGAAAACTCAACCAGGTAACTGTAGTTGATGTATATCCTTTACCTTTATTGGAGGACTGCATTGACACTATCGGTCATGATAAATTTGTATCTAAATTGGACTTATCTCAAGGGTATCACCAGATACCACTTACAGATTTTGCAAGGGATGTGATAGTATTTATCACTCTTGATGGAGCATTTGACTTTAATGTGATGCCGTTTGGATTAAGGAATGCTCCAGCAACTTTTCAAAGGTTAATGAATTATTTGTTGAAGGATGTGCCAGATTATAGGGCATATTTGGATGACATTGTGATTTTCAGTAAGAGTTGGGTAGACCATATGTCCAGTTTAAAGAAATTGTTTACTGTGTTACAACATACTAATTTTACTGTGAATATGAAGAAATGTAGTTGGGCTAAAGGAACAATAGTGTACTTAGGACATGAGGTCGGACAAGGTAGGATAGTCCCATTGCAAGACAAGATCCAGGCAATTGTGGATTACCCAGTACTAACCAGTAAGAAGTCTGTGCAGAGATTTATTGGGATGTGTGCGTATTATAGGAGATATTGTAAAAACTTTTCCATTGTTGCTGCACCTATAACCAATCTTCTGAAGAAGCAGGTAAAATTCAAGTGGACACAGGAGTGTCAGAACTCTTTTCAGAAGTTGAAAGGAATTCTCTCTACCTCACCTGTGCTAGCTAGTATGATAAACCTTTTATTCAGCACATAGACGCTTCGGATCTAGGAGCAGGTGCTGTTTTGTTCCAAGTAGGACCAGATGATATAGAATATCCTGTATATTATTTCTCTCGTAAATTTGACAGGACACAAACTAATTATTATGTGGTTGAGAAAGAAGCTCTTTGTTTGATCTTGGCAGTTAAGAAGTTTGAGAAATACTTATCAGGCAATCAAGTTGTAGTATATACAGGTCATAATCAATTGACATTCATTAACTCCATGAAATATAAAAAACAAAGAATACTTAGATAGTCATTGATTCTGCAAGAATACAATTTTGTACTTCGTCATATTCCTGGAAGGCAATATGTTATTGCTGATGACTTATCCAGAGGACTTCCTATTGCAGTGCCATAAGAAGTGTTCTATATTCATAAGATGCATGTATTTTTTTTATTTTTTACTGTGTGAAATTTCATTGTTTTATACTTTGATCTTTTGTTGACGTATCTTTATGTTTTATTTTCATGTTATATTTCATGCATGCAAAAAATTAAATCAAACTTCAGTTAATTTCATTTTTTTCTTAGGGACCGGGAGGGATGTTACGAATCTAGCATTGATTCTAACATTATCATGATAACGATGTATAGTAATTAATACTTTCCCTGTTCTGTTCTATTATTAGTATAGCATCCATTTGTGTTCCATTTAATATTGTATGATTTATATAATATTGTATGATGTATATTGTAGCATGCTGTAGTGTGCCTGAGTTGCATTATATTTTGATAGGCTTGTGCAAGTTAATTCTTGTTGGAGGGAGTGTGGTTTCTCCTTGCGGGGGATGACCATATTTAGATGTGCCCAGAGTGCGGCTCGTTGTCACGCTAGCGCTTATATTTCAACCTTGATTATTTCCTGTTATTGAGTGTAATAAATTCGTGTGATTAGTGTAACAGTATTATATATTCTTAAGATTACTGATTATAATGTTCTTAGTATTACACTTTGTTAGTAGAGTTTCACAAGAGTTCATGTGGATGCTTAGTTGATGTTTTGGTAGAACGCCTGCTGTGATGGCGGGAGGCTAGGGAGACGCATGGGGTGAGCTGCATGGGAGGAGACATGTACTGAAGTTAAGTCGATGGATATTGTTTATTTAGCTTATTACTTAGTTAATTCTTAAGGAAAGACTATTTTGTGATACCCCATTTATTAATTTATGTGTTTAAGAGATTGTCTGTGCTTATTAAGGATTTGATGATATTATTGCATGCTGAAGAATATTTATGGCTGTTATATATTTACCATTTATAGGTTGATATGTTTGTCACTCTTACGTACAGTAGATTGTTTGCCCCTTTTAAATCAGTGTTTTCTTATAATAACCTTTTACATATTACTATCCCCTAGACGAAAACTTCAGATGATGCCGAAACATATATAGTTGATCACTTCAGGCAAAGAACCATACCAAGGCATCAAAGGCTTTAACAAATGAGGGCCACTGTCTGTAAGGTTAAATTTTAATTCCCTGTAATGTAATGAACTAATTGACAGTGCAAATTACTAATAGCAATTGCCTTCCTAGGTACTCTGTGATTATCTAGTGACACCTAATCAAGCCTGTGTACATATTCTCTGTTCAATCAGAGCTGCTGTGAAAACTTCTCAATGCTTTGCGATTGAGGTAAGTGTTCAGCTTGTGCCAGGGGGCCAAGCAAAATTTTCAGTGTTGTTTTAAGTGCTAAGTTGTGATAATTGATCATGGTCAATTATGGAGGATCATGGAGGATCAAGTTGAGTCGTTGTTAGCTAATCCAGACTTTGAGGGAATTAAAAGCCTAAAAAAGTCTGCCTTAAAAATATGGCAAATAAGTTAGAGTTAACAGCCAAGAATAAAATGAATAGGGCACAAATATTGAGAGTGATAGTGATCCATTTAGTAGAGAATAGTGAGTTAGGAGAAGAATTTCTGGATGAGGTACGAGAGGAGACACGTGAACAGATTGCTTTAAGGCATCTGGAGTTGGAGACGCAAGTAGCATATGCTAAGATTGAGGCTCGAGAGAAAGAATGTGAATTTGAAAGGCAACAGAAAATATTAGAGGCTGAAGCTCAGCAGAGAGAGCTTGAAACTCGACGGTTAGAGATTGAGGCACAAAATAATAGATTAGTAGCACAGTTGCAACTAGAGGCAACAAAGAAACAACAAGCCGAAGAACAAACTAAACAATTAGAAATTCAGCAGAGAATGGCTGAAAATAATAACAGGTTGGAACAGCAGAGAATTGTAGCAGGGCAAGGTAACACTAGTAATAATGCAGAGAATACAATTAGTTCTTCCAAGTACAGTAAACATGTAGATTTACCTAAATTCAATGAGGAAGATCCAGAAATATTCTTTTTACATTTTAAGAAATTAGCAGTCAGCATGAATTGGCCTGTGGATCAATGGGTTGCCATTATGCAAGGACAATTTAAAGGGAAAGCTCAAGAAGTTTTTGAATCTATTCCTGCTGAGAATTCTTTCGATTTTAAATTTGTCCAGCAGAGCATCTTGAATGCTTACCAGCAGATCCCAGAGGCACATAGACAAAAATTCAGAAGTTTAAAAAGAGCACATGACCAGACTATTTCTGATTTTGTACGGGTTAAATTAAATAATTTTGAAAGATGGGTTAAAGCACTTAATATTTCAGAGTTTGAGACTTTGAGAGACCTCATAGTAACTGAGGAAGTATTGGGATGTCTACCAGAGAAATTAGCTTTGTTTATGGCGGAAAATAAACAAACCACTGATCTTATGAAACTAGCCAAGCTAGCTGATGAGCATGAATTACTTACTAAGGTGCCTTTTCGAGCACTAGTTAATCATTATAATGCTAAAACTAATTATTATGTTCCTAAAAATCATGTTTTCCAGACCCGACCAGCTACCTCACCTTCTCCTGTAAAGCCTAAAACTGAAAAAACAGACAGGGTTGTCAACCTCAAGTAATGTAGTGATTAAACCAGCAATTGGTTCGGTTTTTTCGACCACTGGCAGATATTGCACGCATTGCAGGAGAAAAGGTCATGTGGTAAATTCCTGTTATGCTTTGCACCCTGAGTTGAGACCAACTGGTCTGATTATGAGTAGGGGTTTGCAAACCTTTAATGCTAATGTTGCTCCAGTCATGCCCAAGTGGATGACTAATTTTGAACCATACCTACATTCGGGTACCTTATTATGTACTAGTGGAACCTGGAAGACAGTGCAGTTGTTAAGGGACACTGGTGCTTCCCAGTCTTTAATTTCTCGCCGTGTTCTTACTGATGTTTGCACAAAAGACACTGGAGAGGTAGTGTTATTGCAAGGACTTGGAGGTCATGTCCAGCGTGTACCATTAATTAAAGTTAACCTGAATTCTTCTATTACACCAGGTTGGTGCACTGTAGCAGTTAGTGAGCAGTTGCCCATCCCTGGGATTGATATTATTGTAGGTAATGATTTTGACAAGTGTCAAGTTAGTGGGACCGATTGTCCTGCTATGTTTACTAACCCTAGTGCAGTACTGGCTCAACCAGATGCAGATGATGGTGTCATTTATCCAACCTGTGTTGTGACCAGATCCATGGGTAAGCAGAGTGTGGTAAGTCCTGTTACTACCAAGGTGGATGTTCTCGAGGCCAGGACCACTTCAGACAGGGAGGTGGACCTTGAGGATACATTCTTAGCTCATGCGGATGTCGAGAGGGAGACCGGTGCCAAAGCCCTAATTTATTCTGACCCAGATGGTCTGGAAGAGGTGGCCCAGGTACCAGTTCCTGGCCCGCTCGCTCCAGCTGTTGAGTTCCAGACCTTGAGTGAGTTGCAGAGTACTGATCCCAGTCTAGCTGAATGTTATGCAGAAGCAGCTGACTCCATTGATACTTTGGAGGAGAGCACGGGTTGTTATTTCAATGATCGATGTCTGATGAGAAGATGGAGACCACCTGGAACTCCCTCATCAGATGATTGTGAGTCTAAGACCCAGCTCGTTGTGCCGACAGAGTATAGGGAGCAGGTATTGCAAGCTGCCCATGATTACCTGATGGGAGGTCACCAAGGCATTACCAGTATGTATCATAAGATATGTAAATTTTTCTATTGGCCAAAACTCAAAAAGGATGTGGTCAGATATTGTCACAATTGTGTTGTGTCAAACTGTTGGTAAGCCTAATCAGACTGTGCCACGAGCACCATTATACCCTATTGTAGTGCCAGAGGAGCCTTTTACTCATGTGGTACTGGATTGTGTCAGAAATTTACCCCGTACCAAATCCGGAAATATGTATATGTTTACAATTTTATGTATGACCACCAGGTTCCCTGAAGCGTATGCCTTACGTAACATCAGAGCTTCTACAATTATAAAGCAGTTGGAACGATTTTTTTCACTATTTGGTATGCCCCGAATAATTCAAACTGATAATGGGAGAAATTTTTGTTCCGCCACATTTAAAACCTTTTGTAATTCATTTCGTATTCAGCATAATTTGTCCAGTCCTTACCATCCTCAGAGTGTTGGGGAATCGAGCGGTTCCACCAAACTCTCAAGAAGATGTTGAAAGCAACTGGGGAAGATTCACCCAGACACTGGGATGATAATTTACCATTTGTTCTATTTGCTGCCAGAGATGGATTGCACAGTGCCCTAGGCTGCTCTCCTTTCGATCTTGTGTTTGGACATCAGGTGAGAGGACCTTTAAAAATGTTGCAGGAGATGTTGGGATATATTATAGCCAGGCAGAGTGAGCGTTACCTAACGGATGTAAAGAGCAAGCTGTCTAGAACGAGGGAGTTTGCCTTACGACATCTAAGTGAAAACCAACAGGTAATGAAGGAGAAACATGACAAGAGGTTCAAGGCCAAACTCAGAGTTTTTGAGCCAGGAGATTTGGTAATGGTCTTGAAGCCTCGTATGGGTACTTCCATGTCACATAAATTTGCAGGACCTTATCAAGTAGCAAAACGTTTTCGTGAAGTTACTTACAAAGTTTGCAATCCCCCAACAGAAACGTCAAATCATGAGCGTACATGTGAACCGGTTGAAGGCTTATTGTGGGCCCAGTATTGTGGCTTGTTGTGTCCCTGAGGAGGTAAATCCGGAAGAGTCGAGTGTTGTAGGGGAAGATGGTGTCATGTTCACAGAAAACAGTACCATCCGTTTTCTATGTGCGGCGGCTCAGACGTCAAGAGAAGGAAAACCGAGAGCGTAGAGGATGCTGCCAGCTTGGTAGCTACTAGTCATGTAATCGTTTATAAGTATTAAAGTCAGTAACCAAGCCATGACTTTATATCAACCCTACAACCAAGACTTCCTCAGTAACACACAACACCACACTGGCGACGAGGATGAACTGTGAATGCAGGTATTTGCTCAACTTAAAACACAAGAACATACTGTCTCGCCCCCGGAGAAGGGGGGAAGTTGTGCTGTCTGTAAGCACCATACTCGATGCTGCGAGCTAACCAAAGCTGTGTGCTAACCAATGCTGTGTGCTAAACAATGCTGTGTGCTAACCAATGCTGTGTACTACCCAAGCTGTGCTGATTGAAGCTGTGTACTGAGGAATCTGCCGACGCTGTGTACGAAACGACGCTTTGATGCTGTATACAAAACCCGATGTTTTGTATACGAAACGCGCTCTGTGCTACAATTCTTCACACTGTGAACTGACTGCTGTGCCAACTGCTGTACCAACTGCTAACTACTGCTGTGCCAACTGCTGACAACTGCTGTGCAGCTGTAGGTAGGAACAACACCACATGTATACAGAGCTAGGTAAGAAGTCAGTTGCTGCTATATTGTACACTGTTGTGAACTTTTGCATTAAAATGCTTGTGTGCTTTGCAAAGTTAAAGTAATTACAGTGAATTCTTAACTATCATATACAGTGCAGTAAGTGTTTATTATTCTGAGGAACATTTAAGTGATAAGTTTATATTTATTCAGTAAAAAATGGCAAATATACCTCAGTTTCTTGCATTTGATCCTGACTGTGACCAGACAAACCTGTCACAGAGGTGGGTCAAATGGCTTAAAAGGTTTGAAAATTTGCTGATACTTTCAGACATCAAAAGTGCTGAAAGAAAGCGTGCCTTTCTACTTCATTATGAAGGTGATAGAGTTTGTGACATCTTTGACACACTGAAAGACACTGGTGATGCCAAAGATTATGACACTGCCGTAGCCAAACTAACAGAGCATTTCAAACGAAGGCAAAATACTGCAATGAAAATTATGCATTTCAGGAGAGCAAAACAACTCTCTAATGAAACCGTTGATCAATACTTCACACGTCTGCAGGGTTTAGCAGCCCATTGTGAGTTTGCTGATGTTGACAAAGAAATCAAACAGCAAATAATTGAAACATGCACATCTACACGTCTCCGTCGAAGAGCTCTAGAACTTGTTGATGATGAAAGTTCTCTTACCAAGATACTGGATATGGCTCATCGAATGGAAGATGCTGCACGTGATGCTCGTGTCATGGAGTGCAGTGCCAACAACGGTTCTGCCACTGTTACTAATAGTGATGAGGTACTTAAGGTTCAGGGAGGACACCGTAAACAAAGAAGATATCATGGCAAACCAAACAACAATTTGAATCGAGAACCACATCACAAATGGGGTCAAGGAACAAGACTCAAGCAATCACAACAACTCACATCAGAGGGTGTCAACAATAAATGTTACAATTGTGGAGGAGACTACCCACACCTAGATAATGTTTGTCCTGTTCAAGGTAAGAAGTGCTATGAGTGTGGAAAACTAGGTCATTTTGGTGCTATGTGTCGTTCCGCACTCAAGAAACCACAGTTAGTGAATAAAAACACTGTACGACGATCAGTTCATAGGGGTCGAGGTGATAAACACAATATTGCACCTCATATCCAAAATGTTAATAATGTACAAGACAACATTTCATTACAACCAGTCTCAATTGACAGTGAATGTGATTATATTTATGGAGTACAATCAATCACAGAATGAAATGATCTTCCAAACAACCCAGAGACTATAGTATACATTGCTGGTATTTATCTCAAAGTTCTCATTGACACTTGTGGGATATTTGGGCTTGATTCTGATTAATTAATAATTAAAATAGTAAATTAAATTACGAAGGACCACCCGCTTTTAAAGTAAAGAGGGAAACTGAGAATTTCAGATCATTAGATACAATTCCTAGAGAAAACCAGTGACTATGGATATGACTAGAAAGTATGATCATAAGAATAATTAATGGGCTGTATTATTAAAGAAACAAACCTCAAACACCTACATTGGGGGGTTATTACTGGAAGTCAGTACGTCCAGGAATCAGTGTGGTTCGTTCACTAATTCAATTAATAATAATCTAATCCTATAAATAATGCTGAATATAATATTATTCATATAAAGAAGAACATGAATATGAGCATAGTAATGAGTTACAGTAAATCACACATTAATATTAAACATTCTGAATGTATCAAATTGCACGAATATGGATAAAAAGAAATAAGCCTTAGCTTGTAGTAGGTTCCTTTAGATAACCCTGGAAGTCCTCTTAATCTCCAAATCTGGTACACTGACGAATGGCACGGTTAACATGTAGAAGACAGCATGAGGAATTCGTCTCTCGAGCTGCAAGATAAATAACTACCAGTAGCAATTGATTTAACTACTCAATTCATATTCAAGATTATTGATATCTACAGATGGAATTCTAATCACCTGTTATTAGGTGTTATCTTGCCGCGTGACGAACAATCACCCCGCTATTATTAAACCTGTAAATGATGCATCAAATATAGGGTACTTAGCTGTGGGCATTGTATAAGTATTAAGATTGCCGTAATTTCGCATCCCAGGCTCTGGTGAACCTATCCTGGATTGATGCGTTTCAAGCTGGCTGATCACGTGTCGTCAGGAACCAAGTCTAGGGGTCCCTCATTTAACACCAGCACTAGTTGAAGATATTATCTGCAAGGTCGTTCACGCCTCACAGTGGCGGCTTTCATCTGCGGATGAATAACACCTGCCCGATTTGCTGGGCAATGGCGTCGTTTGTGAGTACGGTAAGCACAGTTTGCCTCCTTTCGGCTCTGCACGTGTCCGCGTACCGACTGAAGGGGATGGCGTCCCTCCAACCCACGCCGAGTCGACGTTCATAACACAAATTATTGTCACGAACATTAATATTTCTCGCATTCGCGCTTGAAACTTTAAAGACTGGACGGGTTTATTATTTAGAGGAACGAAATATTATTATTTACCTATTTAAGAATAGTAAATATATAAGGGAGAGGAATTAATGTCTCCCTATGGCATTCATTGATGATGTTAACACTGTCGCGAGGTAGACGCTATGATTCTAACGCTCTATTCGGCTTTTAGTTAGAGAACAATTCGTCTGCAATCAGTTGTCATACAGAATGCTTTAATTATGGAGAATCGTATTTAATTCTCACACAAATTGAATATAATGTGTTTTACTGTAAAGAAATCTGACGCAATACTAGCGTCAGGTGACGTGAGAATTCTAGCCTAATGCACAGATGAATTATTAGTACATGAGAATTCTACGAGTTGTTAAATTTACTTACTACAATATTTAGTATGGTTAGTAATAAGTAATGAGAATACAACAATGCTGTATTCGATGTTGGAAATATCCAACATAACTCCGGGGGGCGGATCCTAAGGCCGCAGTGTACTGTGTTGTACTGACCTATCCCGAAGTGATATTAAGATTAATACATTAGTATGTTAGTATGTTAGTACACACATGACGAACGTCCCGGATTTATCAAGGACTTACAAGAATTTGAGTCTTGCTATTTACATGTCAACTGAAACATGTTGTTTGTAGCCTACACAATATTTATAGAATTCAACTCTCCCAATTTAAACTAACAGAATCTACGGTGATGCGATATCCTGGGTCATAGTGACGTGTAATATTTCGTTACGTGATATCACATCGTAGCATCATCACAGTTTTCTCAGTGGGAAGTGAAGGAAATTACTCTTCTTCCGAGTTGTAATAGGCTTGCAGTTTCCCTTAGTGGAAACATGCATTAAATATTGAGACATTAAATTATTAAGTTATCGGTAATCAGGAACACTCTAAAGCTCACAATAAACTCAACAACTAGGGTCGCAGTGACGTGTAATGGTGTATTACGTAGCTGCTGAATCGTAGGTAAACTCAGAATAAGTTCCTAAGAACTGATAACACTATTGTATGATTATACAGTAAAGTGTTATTAGTCATTTAAGGTCAAGGGGACTATGACACTACAGTAAGGTGACTGTCTAGGGTCGCTGTGACTTGTAACTATTGAGTTACTAGACAATAACATCACGCAGCATCACGATCACCTCCAATTCAAATGAGGAAGTTGAATTTAATGTGCACTGCCGTGCAGTAGTCATGCTGACTGATGGTACAACTAATTTGCTAACTAGCTAAAATAATAGAAAGGTAGAGAACTGAAAAGTTTATTCATTAAAATCAAGGAAAATTCTGAGTCGACAGTGAGATTAGTAGCCTAGTCATTCTGACTTATGAGCTAATTAAATGGCAGCTCATAGGCTTGACACTGTAAACTGGTTAGTACGAAATCACCTTTACATGAATTTGAGTTCATTAAATCAGTCTCTATAAGTATAGTCAACTGTAATTAATGGTGAGTACTGATTAGGGTAGTACTCAGTTGACACTACTAAAGTCCCTAAGCCTACATAAATAAATGGTTTGAATTTCTAACCTACCTAAGTAAGGGACTAAGCTAAATGTGAGCAAAATGTACTCGAATTAACATTGTGAGCAGTATTGAGCTCATCAACTGGTCGAGCTATATTGAACTCGTGAACATGGTGAGCTACAGTGAGCTCGTCAGCAGTGCTGACAGGGTGAGCTACAGTGAGCTCGTCAACAGTGTTGACAGGGTGAGCTACATTGAGCTCGTTAGCAGTGCTAACAGGGTGAGTTACAGTGAACTCGTCAACAGTGTTGACAGGGTGAGCTACAGTGAGCTCGTTAGCTAGTGCTAACAGGGTGAGTTACAGTGAACTCGTCAACAGTGTTGACAGGGTGAGCTACATTGAGCTCGTTAGCAGTGCTAACTGGGTGAGTTACAGTGAACTCGTCAACAGTGTTGACAGGGTGAGCTACAGTGAGCTCGTTAGCTAGTGCTAACAGGGTGAGTTACAGTGAACTCGTCAACAGTGTTGACAGGGTGAGCTACAGTGAGCTCGTCAGCTAGTGCTAACAGGGTGAGTTACAGTGAACTCGTCAACAGTGTTGACAGGGTGAGCTGCAGTGAGCTCGTCAGCAGTGCTGACAGGGTGAGCTACAGTGAGCTCGTTAGCTAGTGCTAACAGGGTGAGTTACAGTGAACTCGTCAACAGTGTTGACAGGGTGAGCTGCAGTGAGCTCGTCAGCAGTGCTGACAGGGTGAGCTACAGTGAGCTCGTTAGCAGTGCTAACAGGGTGAGTTGCAGTGAACTCGTCAACAGTGTTGACAGGGTGAGCTACAGTGAGCTCGTTAGCAGTGCTAACAGGGTGAGTTACAGTGAACTCGTCAACAGTGTTGACAGGGTGAGCTACATTGAGCTCGTCAGCAGTGCTGACAGGGTGAGTTCAGTGAACTCGTCAACAGTGTTGACAGGGTGAGCTACATTGAGCTCGTTAGCAGTGCTAACAGGGTGAGTTCAGTGAACTCGAATTAACGAGGTGGAGTTTTGTCATTCAGTTATCATGGCGAGCAATATTAAGCTCGTGCGCATGGTGAACGAGCACTCATATTATTACGTTAATTCTAAGGTGAGCTATGTTAAGCTCATGAAGCATGTTAATTAACAATGCTAATGTTTAACGATAATGCATTAAACATATTAGTTCTCTGGAAATTCACTTACATATTAGTAAGTTTGCAAGTTTGTTCGTGCTGCGCTCTTACACTAAATAAGCAGAAACGAAAGTAAAACAACTCAAACAATTAATGCAAGTATTTATCACTAATTCTTAGTGCAGAAAACATGGTATTAAGAAGGTTTTCTTGGCAAACCTTTAAGCGTAAGTATAGTGGACCAGTGGTCCTAGTGAATTTTATCACTAAATTCAGGAAATGCCAGTGGCATTGAGTGCTAGATTCTCTAGCCTAACATTATTAATTCCTAGGGAGTACTAGATTCTCTAGCCTAACATTACAATTTAACTAGGAAGACTGAGTGTGGTCAATTACTACTTGTCGAGAATAATTCTAGGTCTGCAGTGAATTCAATAGCTTGGTCGCTGTGACTTGTACTTGTTTGAGTACGGACCATTAGTTTTCTGCTATGAAACATCTCGGCGAGTATCAATTGTACTACATACAATCTGAGTTTATTACTCAGCTGGGTTTCTCCTTTTAGCTTGCTGCTGGAGAATTGATTTATTGCTGACTAATTTATTATTGGCAGGTTTAGGCTTGTTCACATTCAGAACTTTGCCAGTAAGTAAGTAACCTCCTGCAGATTGGAGCATATTCATTCCCAATCGTTTAACATGTCCAGTTATGAACTGGTAATAGTAGTCAGCTCCTACTAGTACATCTACATTGTTAAGGCGGTCAGACATTAATTTGTTGTCAGCCAAATTAATTTCACGTTCCTGCAGGAAGTGGGCTGTGTACCCCAGACCCTTAATATTTAAGTCTAAAGGTATTTGATCTACAACAATGGCTTGGACAGCCTTGGCATGACTACCTAGTCGTACAAGCGGTTGAACTACTGAGTATTCAAGGGTTCCTCGATTTATCATGGACCCTGACAAGTTTAATTTTACCTGTCCTATTGGTTGTAAATTAAGTGCCTCTGCTGCCCTTTGAGTAATGAAAGTTCTCTGGGAACCTTGATCAAATAGTCCACGTATGGTGATCTTGGCTCCTCTGTTCTTCACTTGAAGTTGGGCAGTAGGCAAAGCAGCATCCACTTGAGATGCTTGTGAAGTTACGCTGTACACATCTCGCACCTTGCAGCACTGTACTGGTGTAGATTCTCTACGTCCTATTCTAGGATTGACATAATTAGTCCTAACTAATTTGCACAGTGCAGCATGATGCTTGCCCTTTCTACACCTATTGCAGGTGTTCAGTGGGGTGTCACAGCTGTTAACGTTATGTGGTTTGAGACACCTAGTACATTTGTGTAACTGTTTGAGTCGTCTGACTCTTGTGTCTCTATTAGGATAATTAGTACATTTGTACAGAGAATGTTTTTGATTGCAAAACAAGCATATTCCCCATCCTACAGATCGTTTAGGTGTTACCGGTTTAGGTAAAACAGTATTTGCAGGTTGTGATGGTTTTGCTGCTTGCATTTGCTGGTTATTTATTCTCTTGTGAGTACTTGGTGTACTCTGGGGAACCATTAATAGGCTCTTGGGAGTGCTCTTTGGACTATTAGGTCTCTTAGGAGCATCTGTGGAGTTATTAGCAGTGCTCTTTGGACTATTAGGTCTCTTAGGAGCACCGGTGGGACTCTTAGGCCTCACTGATGAATCAGTATTTGACTGATTGTTGCTACATTGAGTATTAGCACCTTTGTTACCTAGTGACAGTGTCACTTTAGGAGTTTCAGGTAAGGAAACTGATGTAGGTACAGTTTTGGTGCATTCAGATTTAGCATTAATTGCTTGGTCTGCGGTATGATTGCTCATATTACGCAAACCGGTAAATATATCCTGCATTGACAGGGTGTCACCATTCTGGCATACATATAATTTATTAAGTGTGTCACCAGACAATTTTCTTTGGATGATAATTTTAGTCATCCACTCAGTAGTTGGGTGATCCACCTCTTTACTGAAAGAATTTATCAGTGACTCAAGCTGAAAACTAAAGTCTTGTAAAGAGTCAACTGATTGCTCTGGTGAAGATAAATTTAATAATTGGTGCACAAGGTTTATAATAGTCTTCTCATTGTTAGCACTTACTTTAGAAGGCTGTTGGGAGCAATTGTGACCATTACTTGTGTTGCTTAAGGCTTCTTGCTTAGCCTCAGCTTTGATTACAGCTTCGGCTGCTGCTGCAACATTAGCTTTATCATTTTCTGGTTCAGATTCACTGATTATTGCAGCTTCACTTGTTTCATCTGCAGCTTCATTTGTTTCTCTGGGTTCTGGTGATAAGCTAGTTAATTCGGTAGCATTATGTATTGCACTTATAGAATCCAAGGAACATTGAGAAGAGTGGTCTGAAGTTTGATCAGACTGTAAACAAATCATCACATGAAGCTGTATTAGATGAGAGGTTAGAAAATGAAGGTTGACCTTCAGTTTTTGATCTTGTATAGTGATCAGTATTGACTAGAGGATTCTCCTCGTCTTGATTTAGCTCAAGTATTTCATCTGAGCTGAGCGTTAACCTGGATACAGGTCTATTAATGAACTGATCTACCCACTCGGGAATATATTGCCTCACAAGCACCTCCTTGTATCGGTCTAAACTGGTTTGAACAGAATGTTCATAGTTATCGAGATCAGATTCTGTTAGACGTAAGTGGTCTGAGACAGTATGACCGACTTGGAGTAAATTCCTGTGGGACTCGATTACAGTCTTGATATAATCATATTTTTGGATGGCGTACTTTATGTAACTTGCTAGTCTGTAGACGTCACCTGGGTCAGTTTCGACACAGAAATGACATTTCATAAGCAGTTTTCCTAAAGGACCTTGAAGAGCTGTCAAGAATCTTGCGTTCCTTTCTAAAGGATTCATTCTTGCGGTAAATTGAGCCTGATAGGGCTAATGTAGCTAGTGGTATAGCTATAGTGTCTGCTCCTTGATGCAGAGCAGGTATAAGTATTGACAGCCTGATAGGGCTTATGTAGCTAGTGGTATAGCTATAGTGTCTGCTCCTTGATGCAGAGCAGGTATAATTATTGACAGCCTGATAGGGCTTATGTAGCTAGTGGTATAGCTATAGTCTGCTCCTTGATGCAGAGCAAGTATAATTATTGACAGCCTGATATTTCTTGAGGCTGGTTGTAATTTACCTCATTTAGAGGTTAGCTACCTACCTAATAATAAGCAAGTAAGATTTGAGTGGTACCTTGGTCTCACTACAGGTGTTCCTCAGCTTAGCTCTTCTAAATCAGCCTCGGATGGGTAGTGGACTTACAGTAACACTCAAAGACATACATAGAAATATGCAATAAAATAATTACACAATAAATGGTTAATCCCACCCTTGATAGGGTCAGCACAAAGGAATAATATATGTGTCACTAACTAGCTCAAGCCTAGTCGTGTGAATTTCTACTTGAGAAACTACAACTATATTTAGTCTGTGCTTGTGCCAGATTCAACACAATCACAGCCTAAATTGCTACCTAATGAAGGTTGGCAAAGATTATATTATGGTGCAGTAATGTGCAAATAATTGTGCTGTGTTTTTGGGTTTTTTGTATTTTGTATAATATACACTTGTGTAATTATGTGTATAAGAAATTAAATGAACACAAAGGAATTAATTGTGTTTGGCAAGTATTCTACTGCCGTAAATATTATCTAACTCCTGAATGTACTCCTAATTGTGGAATAAAATATTATCAGGATTAGTAATGATTAACTAGTATGAGATCAGTAATTTATATTAGTATACTGGATCCCTAAATGTTAATGATCCACTGACTTGAGTGAATCAGTAATTATAACATGGATTCAGGCTATAATGGACAGTCTGCTGACAGCCATACTGAAACATTGGTATAGCCTAAATGGTTAACACTTAATTGGTGTTAGTGATTAATATAAGGTTATGAGCTGTTGCTCTTGGTGACCTAAAGATTCTACTTCAGTATGAAGTGTAGGTCTAAATGTTGTGGGTACTTGGTTATGACCCACTGAAGCTATGTATAAGGTAGCTATGTTAGTGTGATCTAGACTAACTGATGTGTAACACTGTTAGTTGACACAATTAATTAAATAGTTAGTTTAGCTTCTATCACACAAGGATTAGTTATTAATGGTTAATATTTTAATTATAAATTTAATGCCTATCCGGTTCGATAAGGACCATAATGTGGGATATTTGGGCTTGATTCTGATTAATTAATAATTAAAATAGTAAATTAAATTACGAAGGACCACCCGCTTTTAAAGTAAAGAGGGAAACTGAGAATTTCAGATCATTAGATAAAATTCTAGAGAAAACAAGTGACTATGGATATGACTAGAAAGTATGATCATAAGAATAATTAATGGGCTGTATTATTAAAAAAACAAACCTCAAACACCTACATTGGGGGGTTATTACTGGAAGTCAGTACGTCCAGGAATCAGTGTGGTTCGTTCACTAATTCAATTAATAATAATCTAATCCTATAAATAATGCTGAATATAATATTATTCATATAAAGAAGAACATGAATATGAGCATAGTAATGAGTTACAGTAAATCACACATTAATATTAAACATTCTGAATGTATCAAATTGCACGAATATGGATAAAAAGAAATAAGCCTTAGCTTGTAGTAGGTTCCTTTAGATAACCCTGGAAGTCCTCTTAATCTCCAAGTCTGGTACACTGACGAATGGCACGGTTAACATGGAGAAGACAGCATGAGGAATTCGTCTCTCGAGCTGCAAGATAAATAACTACCAGTAGCAATTGATTTAACTACTAAATTCATATTCAAGATTATTGATATCTACAGATGGAATTCTAATCACCTGTTATTAGGTGTTATCTCGCCGCGTGACGAACAATCACCCCGCTATTATTAAACCTGTAAATGATGCATCAAATAAAGGGTACTAAGCTGTGGGCACTGTATAAGTATTAAGATTGCCGTAATTTCGCATCCCAGGCTCCGGTGAACCTATCCTGGATTGATGCGTTTCAAGCTGGCTGATCACGTGTCGTCAGGAACCAAGTCTAGGGGTCCCTCATTTAACACCAGCACTAGTTGAAGATATTGTCTGCAAGGTCGTTCACGCCTCACAGTGGCGGCTTTCATCTGCGGATGAATAACACCTGCCCGATTTGCTGGGCAATGGCGTCGTTTGTGAGTACGGTAAGCACAGTTTGCCTCCTTTCGGCTCTGCACGTGTCCGCGTACCGACTGAAGGGGATGGCGTCCCTCCAACCCACGCCGAGTCGACGTTCATAACACAAATTATTGTCACGAACATTAATATTTCTCGCATTCGCGCTTGAAACTTTAAAGACTGGACGGGTTTATTTAGAGGAATGAAATATTATTATTTACCTATTTAAGAATAGTAAATATATAAGGGAGAGGAATTAATGTCTCCCCATGGCATTCATTGATGACGTTAACACTGTCGCGAGGTAGACGCTATGATTCTAACGCTCTATTCGGCTTTTAGTTAGAGAACAATTCGTCTGCAATCAGTTGTCATACAGAATGCTTTAATTATGGAGAATCGTATTTAATTCTCACACAAATTGAATATAATGTGTTTTACTGTAAAGAAATCTGACGCAATACTGGCGTCAGGTGACGTGAGAATTCTAGCCTAATGCACAGATGAATTATTAGTACATGAGAATTCTACGAGTTGTTAAATTTACTTACTACAATATTTAGTATGGTTAGTAATAAGTAATGAGAATACAACAATAATGTATTCGATGTTGGAAATATCCAACAACACTGGATCAAACATTGACACCATTGCTGAGTGCCACTATGAAAAATTTAAAAAACAGTTCCCAAAGCTTGAGAACTATAATGGTAAAGCCACTGCCTATGCTTCAAAGGTAGCCTTGCCAGTGATTGGAACTTTCACTGCAGAGATTAAGTCAAAGAATGCAATGCTCATTACTACATTCCATGTTGTTAGGAATGCATAGGAATCTCTACTCAGTTACAAGACTTCAACCAAATTGGGACTACTTCAGCTTTCTAATGCTGTAGCAGTGGAATCTGCAAACAATGTTGATGCTATTGTTGCTGAATTTTTTGATCGATTTGAACCCATAGATTGTTCTATTGATAGCAAAGTTCATCTGCACATCAACCCAGATGTAATTCAAGTTGCCGAGGAATATGTACACTCTGTAACCTGTGATGCAGTCCCTAAGGCTCTCACTCTTGATGAAATCCGTACTGCAACCTTAGAGGACCCAACTCTGCAAGAAACAGTGGATGCATTGACTAAGAAAAAGTTTCCACGCATCCCACCCTCAGGAGTTGACCAAGATGCATTCAAAGCACCTGAACGCATCCAGACAGAATTAAGTGTTACGCAACAACGCGACACCGTGCTGCGAGGTACTCATATCTATTTATTTATTTATTTATTTATTTATGCATATACAAGAATGTACATAAGGAATGTGAGGATACAAATATGGTAATTACAGTCTTGTAAAGCCACTAGCACGCGCAGCGTTTCGGGCAGGTCCTTAATCTAAGAAAATTTTAAGGAGGTAAATACTTGCAAAATTTATAGACAAAAAATGATAACAGATTACATGAAATGAAAAAAAAAAAAAAGATGAGAGAAAATTGTAGGTACAGTATATTAAAGCACATAGGTAGCTAAGATTGATTGCAATGACAGCTTGAATGGTAGTTGACAAAAATTGGTAGTCACAATACAGCATATGGCTAGCACATAAAAGAAGATAGCAATGAACACAATGATAAAGTTGTTTGACATTACATAAAAATTAGGAGATTGGGTAACACTAGGTACAGAGCAAATTTAAAGCTCAGTGTAGGAAACTAAGAAGATGAAGTTAGGTACTTTTTGGTTTTGCTTTTAAATAAGGCAAAAGTTTTACAGTTTTTCAATTCACTAGGGAGTGAGTTCCATAGACTAGGTCCCTTAATTTGCATAGAGTGTTTACACAGATTAAGTTTGACCCTGGGGATATCAAAGAGATATTTATTTCTGGTGTGGTGATAATGGGTCCTATTACATCTGTCCAGGGAGAGTTTCAGAGCTTGGTTTGCATTTAAGAACAGGGTTTTGTAAATGTAGTTGACACAAGAGAATATGTGGAGGGAGTTAATATTTAGCAAGTTTAGGGATTTAAACAAGGGAGCTGAGTATTGTCTGAAAGCAGAGTTAGTTATTATTCTGATAGCAGATTTTTGCTGTGTGATGATGGGCTTAAGGTGGTTTGCAGTGGTAGACCCCCATGCACAGATACCATAATTAAGATAGGGGTAGATTAGTGCATAATATAGTGAGAGGAGAGCAGAGTTAGGAACATAATATCTGATTTTGGAGAGTATACCAACTGTCTTAGAGACTTTCTTAGTTATGTGTTGAATGTGGGTGCTGAAGTTGAGTCTCTTGTTTAGGAATAGGCCAAGAAACTTGCCATCATTTTTATTACTGATGTTAATGTTGTCTATCTGTAGCTGAATTGCATTTGATGATTTGCTTCCAAATAAGATGTAGTAAGTCTTTTCGATGTTTAATGTTAGTTTGTTCGTTGACATCCATAAGTGGACTTTTTTTAATTCATTATTCACAACATTATATAGTGTATGTGGGTTGAGGTTTGAGTAGATAAGGGTAGTATCGTCAGCAAACAATATAGGTTTGAGAATATTAGAGACATTAGGCAGATCGTTTATATATATAAGAAATAGAAGAGGTCCTAAGATGCTGCCCTGTGGCACTCCAACGGTAATTGGTAGAGTGGAAGAAGTTGTATCATTGATGGTTACATATTGGTGTCTGTCACTAAGATAGGATCGGATGTAGTCAAGGGCAAGGCCTCGGATTCCATAATGCTGGAGTTTAAGTAAGAGGTAGTTGTGATTAACAGTATCAAAGGCTTTTCTTAGGTCAATGAAGAGTCCAATCGGAAACTGATTTTTGTCAAGGGCTGAGTAGATAATGTCAAGGAGACTAATGATTGCATCGTTGGTGCTCTTTTGGGACCGGAAGCCAAACTGGCAGGGGCTGAGTATGTCGAATTTTACGAGGTAGGAATAGAGCTGTTTGTAAATAATTTTTTCAAATATTTTTGATAGAATGGGTAGATTTGATATTGGTCTATAATTGTTTATGTCCGCCGGATTGCCTTCTTTATGGACTGGCGTTACTCTTGCTTTTTTGAGGATATCAGGGAAGGTGTGATACTCTATAGATTTGTTGAACAGTAGTGCTATGGGTGGGGCAAGGGCATGGGAGGCTCTCTTGTACACAATGGAAGGAATTTCACTGGTGTTCCCTGACTTGGTTTTTAGAGAATGTATGATGGACACAACATCTGCCGGGCTGATTGGTGAAAGGAGAAGAGAGTTTGGATAGCTGCCTGAGAGATATGTGTTAATATGTGTCTGAGTCTGTGGGATTTTACTGGCAAGATTAGCACCAACCGATGAAAAGAAA
Source organism: Procambarus clarkii (assembly GCF_040958095.1). NCBI lineage: Eukaryota > Metazoa > Arthropoda > Malacostraca > Decapoda > Cambaridae > Procambarus > Procambarus clarkii. Next base: position 23,871,393 of record NC_091187.1, read on the forward strand.
CTATTAAATTCATTTGCCATTTCTAAATCAGTTGACGGTATATCCCCATCCTTGTAGAGTTTTATTTGGTTATGTGAGTGTTGTTTAGTTCCTAGGATACGAGAGATAGTTTTCCAAGTGCTTTTCATGTTGCCTTTTGCTTCATTGAATCTATTCACATAATATGCAAGTTTTGCCTTTCTGATGATACTGGTAAGCATTGATGAGTACTTTTTAGCTACTTCCTTTGAAACTTGGCCAATCCTAACTTTCTTTTCATATTCATGTTTCTTGTTGATTGAGTTGAGAATGCCACTTGTGAGCCATGGATTGTTTAATCTTTTGTCAGTTACTTGCTTGGTAAGAAGGGGACAATGAAGGTTGTAGAGGCTTAGAGTTTTGGAGAGGAAGAGGTTAGCTAATGAATTTATATCATGGGTATTATTGAATTCAGAATCCCAGTTAATATTGTAAAGTGCCTCTGTAAGATTGTCTAAAGCTGATTCACTGTGTAGCCTAAATGAAAGTTTCTTGCTTTTTGGTGGTGTTATGTCCATGTTCGCTATGAGAAAGGTAGGATAGTGGTCAGTTGTTCTGTCGTAGATTATACCAGATACAAGGGGAGCTGTTATGTTTGTCCATATGTGGTCCAAGGTCGTGGCTGATGTTTGAGTGACTCGGGTAGGTTTGGTGATAGTGGGGATTAGCATACAGGAGTTCATGCTGTTAAGGAAATAGTCAACTTGAGAGCAATTTTGTTGACCCAGGTCAATATTAAAATCTCCTCCCAGAATGATGTGGTTTTTGTTGAGATTGTTGTTTATAATAAGATTCCTTAGGTTGTCTGAGAGAGAAGCTATGTTAGTATTGGGAAATCTATAGATGGCTCCAATAGTCAAAGAGGATTTAAGGGATTTAATTGTAAACTGAGCAAAAGTATATTCACAGTAGTCATCTCTGTCACTAATAACACTGTTGCAGATAAATGTATCTCGGTAATATATAGCTGTGCCACCACCTTTTTTATTAGGCCTACAGTTATGAATGGCTTTATAACCAGCTAAGTTGTAGAGTTGGGTATAGTCTTTATTTAGCCAAGTTTCTGTTAAAATAATGAACGATAGGTTAGTACCTATTGCTGTGAGTAATGCATTTAAATCGTCAAAATGTTTACCAAGTGATCTAACATTTTGGTTATAAACTGATAGACAGGTGCTATTTTGAAGTTTGTTTTTAGCCTGGTGTGCTGTGAAATACTTGCAATAATGATGATCAGTGTGCTGGTTGGTGTAGATATGAGACAGAAGATTTTGATCAGGATCAATATCAGTGTGCATAGGATGCAGAGGGATCACGATACAAGATACACGATAAAGCAAAACACAAGAATAAAAGCAAATACAATAAAATAGTAACAATTTAGAAGTAAAATAAAGATCCAATAGATAGCCAAGGAGGACACAGAAGTTACATAAAATAAAAAACAAAAAATCAGTAGAGACTGACAATAAAAATGTAAAATAAAAAATAATAAGAAAAATAATAATCATAAAAAAAATGATCTTGAAGATAATTAGCTTAGTAACGGTTAATTAACAGGGTAATAAAAAGCCCTAGGTTTAGTGACAAGGGGATTAACTAAGAACAAATAATTAAGAGTATAAAACAGGCAAAGATGACAAACAAAAAAAAATAAAATATAAATAAAAATAAACACCTTTGGAAAGGAAAGGCAGAGCTTAAGTACACTTTTAAGTACTACATATCGTCATTCCAGCTGTTCTCCAGGAACGTGCTCTGAAGCTTGCACATCTAGGACACCAAGGTCTTGTTAGGACCAAACAGCTGCTACGAGAAAAGGTGTGGTTTCCTGGCATTGATCGTCAAGCAAAGGACATGCATGATGTCTGTGTCCCTTGCTAAGCTGCAGTGGATACTTCAAGACCAACACCTCTACAACCTTCACCACTACCTGCTGCACCATGGACGGAAGTATCGATGGACTTCTGCGAACCGCTACCAACTGGAGAGTACTTGATGGTAGTCATTGATGATCACTCACGTTATCCAGAAGTAGAAATCCTCACTTCCACATCTGCAAAGGCTGTCATGCCGAAGCTCGACAAGATCTCTTCAAACTTTGGCATTCCTGAAGTTGTCAAGACGGACAATGGACCGCCATTCAATGGACAAGACTTCGTCAACTTTGCTGAGCATATTGGATTCAAACACCGCCGTGTGATGCCACTACATCCTCAAGCAAATGGAGAAGTCGAGAGATTCATGCAACTTCTCATGAAAGCGGTACGCTGTGCTCATGCCGAAGGACGATCCTGGAAACAAGATATGTATGCTTTTCTCAGGAACTACCGTGCAACACCACATGGAACACTGGGCAAGTCGCCTGGCGAACTTTTATTTGGGCGTCCTATGAGAATCGCACTACCTGTCATGCCAGCCGAGATAACGGATAAACGTCTCGCTGAGAAGGATGCACTAGCCAAGGGAAAAATGAAAATTGCTCATGATCAACGTGCAAAGGAACAATTCATAAAGGTTGGAGACACTGTTCTAGTTAAAAAGAAAAAAAGAGGGAAAGCTAGATATGCCGTATGATACAAAACCATATAAAGTGATTAGTGTAAAAGGAACTATGGTAACAGCAAGTAATAGAGATCATAGTATAACACGTAATATGGCCTATTTCAAAGTGATTCCAACTAGTGTAGAAAATGATGAAGTGCAAAGTCGTGCAAAAGAAGAAGAAAAATGAATTATAACTCAATAAACAATTCATCAAGGGATGTTCTTATATTTGGGGACTCTCGTCCTAAACGTCATGTTAAACGCCCTACACGATTTGATGATTAATTGTGTTCCTATGTAATGCAAAGTATTTACTTTTTATGCTAAACTAAATTTAAACTAAGTTTGAATAATGCAGATTTCTCATTCAATATTTTGTAACCTTGTATTACAGTTTCTTTCATGTTTGTTTAACATTGCATATGTATTTTTAACATTGAAATCCTTTGTGGTAAAGATTAAGTTGTTTAAATTCTTTGTGTGCTTAATTAATGTTAAATGTATGCAATATCTCTGGATATGTTAATAACTTACTTTGTGTCAATAACTTTGCTTTGTGCTACAAGCATGGTAGACATCCTGTATTCATTCTTTTTAAAGAAAAGGAGGGATGTCATGTTCACAGAAAACGGTACCATCCGTTTCCTATGTGCGGCGGCTCAGACGCCAAGAGAAGGAAAACAGAGAGTGTAGAGGACGCTACCAGCTTGGTAGCTACTAGTCATGTAATCGTTTATAAGTATTAAAGTCAGTAACCAAGCCATGACTTTATATCAACCCTACAACCAAGACTTCCTCAGTAACACACAACACCACAGATGGTAATCCTCTTTTATCTAATTCCAGTTCCGGGGAAGAATTGTTGTGTCATTTGCAGGATGAGGAGAGAGCAGAGTTCCAGGACCTGTTGAAGATGTCCTCGAACTTGTTTGGGGAGGTCCCCACTCAGCCGTCTCTAATTACTCATGACCATAAACTGACAGATGTAACTCCAATTCGGCTACACCCTTATCGAGTGACACCCGAGAAACGACGTATCATCCAGGAGGTTGATTATCTTCTTCGACATGGGTTCATTAGACCCAGTCAGAGCTCCTGGAGTTAACCGTGTTTAGTGGTACCAAAACCAGAGGATAAATGGAGATTAGTAGTGTATTATAGAAAACTCAACCAGGTAACTGTAGTTGATGTATATCCTTTACCTTTATTGGAGGACTGCATTGACACTATCGGTCATGATAAATTTGTATCTAAATTGGACTTATCTCAAGGGTATCACCAGATACCACTTACAGATTTTGCAAGGGATGTGATAGTATTTATCACTCCTGATGGAGCATTTGACTTTAATGTGATGCCGTTTGGATTAAGGAATGCTCCAGCAACTTTTCAAAGGTTAATGAATTATTTGTTGAAGGATGTGCCAGATTATAGGGCATATTTGGATGACATTGTGATTTTCAGTAAGAGTTGGGTAGACCATATGTCCAGTTTAAAGAAATTGTTTACTGTGTTACAACATACTAATTTTACTGTGAATATGAAGAAATGTAGTTGGGCTAAAGGAACAATAGTGTACTTAGGACATGAGGTCGGACAAGGTAGGATAGTCCCATTGCAAGACAAGATCCAGGCAATTGTGGATTACCCAGTACTAACCAGTAAGAAGTCTGTGCAGAGATTTATTGGGATGTGTGCGTATTATAGGAAATATTGTAAAAACTTTTCCATTGTTGCTGCACCTATAACCAATCTTCTGAAGAAGCAGGTAAAATTCAAGTGGACACAGGAGTGTCAGAACTCTTTTCAGAAGTTGAAAGGAATTCTCTCTACCTCACCTGTGCTAGCTAGTATGATAAACCTTTTATTCTGCACATAGACGCTTCGGATCTAGGAGCAGGTGCTGTTTTGTTCCAAGTAGGACCAGATGATATAGAATATCCTGTATATTATTTCTCTCGTAAATTTGACAGGACACAAACTAATTATTATGTGGTTGAGAAAGAAGCTCTTTGTTTGATCTTGGCAGTTAAGAAGTTTGAGAAATACTTATCAGGCAATCAAGTCGTAGTATATACAGGTCATAATCAATTGACATTCATTACCTCCATGAAATATAAAAAACAAAGAATACTTAGATAGTCATTGATTCTGCAAGAATACAATTTTGTACTTCGTCATATTCCTGGAAGGCAATATGTTATTGCTGATGACTTATCCAGAGGACTTCCTATTGCAGTGCCATAAGAAGTGTTCTATATTCATAAGATGCATGTATTTTTTTTATTTTTTACTGTGTGAAATTTCATTGTTTTATACTTTGATCTTTTGTTGACGTATCTTTATGTTTTATTTTCATGTTATATTTCATGCATGCAAAAAATTAAATCAAACTTCAGTTAATTTCATTTTTTTCTTAGGGACCGGGAGGGATGTTACGAATCTAGCATTGATTCTAACATTATCATGATAACGATGTATAGTAATTAATACTTTCCCTGTTCTGTTCTATTATTAGTATAGCATCCATTTGTGTTCCATTTAATATTGTATGATTTATATAATATTGAATGATGTATATTGTAGCATGCTATAGTGTGCCTGAGTTGCATTATTTTGATAGGCTTGTGCAAGTTAATTCTTGTTGGAGGGAGTGTGGTTTCTCCTTGCGGGGGGGATGACCATATTTAGATGTGCCCAGAGTGCGGCTCGTTGTCACGCTAGCGTTTATATTTCAACCTTGATTATTTCCTGTTATTGAGCGTAATAAATTTGTGTGATTAGTGTAACAGTATTATATACTCTTAAGATTACTGATTATAATGTTCTTAGTATTACACTTTGTTAGTAGAGTTTCACAAGAGTTCATGTGGATGCTTAGTTGATGTTTTGGTAGAACGCCTGCTGTGATGGCGGGAGGCTAGGGAGACGCATGGGGTGAGCTGCATGGGAGGAGACATGTACTGAAGTTAAGTCGATGGATATTGTTTATTTAGCTTATTACTTAGTTAATTCTTAAGGAAAGACTATTTTGTGATACCCCATTTATTAATTTATGTGTTTAAGAGATTGTCTGTGCTTATTAAGGATTTGATGATATTATTGCATGCTGAAGAATATTTATGGCTGTTATATATTTACCATTTATAGGTTGATATGTTTGTCACTCTTACGTACAGTAGATTGTTTGCCCCTTTAAAGCAGTGTTTCCTTATAATAACCTTTTACATATTACTATCCCCTAGACGAAAACTTCAGATGATGCCGAAACATATATAGTTGATCACTGCAGGCAAAGAATCATACCAAGGCGTCAAGGGCTGGAACAATTTTATTAAATGGCTGCCGTCAGTAGAGGCACGTGCGCACCACGCGACGCCCTGCGCTTGAAGAACGCCTCCTTCCTCCCACCACGCTCGGTTAAACAAAGGGTATAGGAGGAACTATATGTTTAACACTTCTCTAACCCTGTCCATGGAGGACAGAAGAAAATGTATATATGCTGGTTAGCATTGTAAATGTGTGGCCACGTCTGTGGTAAAAAAAAAAAAAAAAAAAAAAAAAAAAAACGCTCGGTCATGCATGCACAGAGACGCTCATAGCGACCCCGGACTTAAACGAATTTGGGTTTACTATTAATTATTTGGGGAATGGAAGGAGTACAATTTGAACTATCATCACCAATAAATATATTGGATAATAATACCTTTTCTCATATAGCAATTGAGCTAATCAACATTGCACAAATTGAACGAAAAGGGTTGACGTGTTTTTATTTTATGCCACAGTAATATTTTACTGGAATAATTAATTTGGTTAAATACCCGAGCTCAGTACGCATAAGCATGCATGCGCAATGGTTGTTTCCTTCATAAAGAACAATAATTTTTAGAAAGAAAGAGTAATTAACTGAACTCTATATTTCTCCAACATGTGTGGGAGACTTCATGTTTAAGCCTGCTATCGATGCTTGGCGTCATGATGGCTGGGAATTTTCTGGCTAAATTATGGCTTACTATGGAAACGCTGACTCTGTTAATTCTACGTGTTAGTGTTGTTAGTAAATATTAATATTGGGAGTTAAGGAAGAATAATCTGTTGGTTATTTCCAACACCTAATACTCACATGTTAACTGCTGACATTCACAAATTCTGCTGGCACAAAACTTACATACACTGCTAGATGAGACTTACCGAGATTGCTAACATAAGACTGACCGACACTTATTAGGTGTAAGACATATAGAGTCTTTGTTGGTATAAGTCTAGCATTAAACAAGTACCCTTTAATACGCATTGGGTTATCGCTGTTTGATTTCCTTTGAGTTCCTCCAAATGTCAATTCCAGCACTGTGGAGGGCTCACCTGCTCTCCTTCCTACTCTCTCCGTGCACACAAGATCAAGCATATCACTGTAAACCGGTCTGATCAACCAGTTACGATGTCGACACATTCAATTTAAGGCTTAGAAACGTAAGCCCTCCGCTTCCAGGCTCGTGCCTGGTTCCATTGTATAACCTGTGTTGCAGCTTAAATTGCAACTGGCGTCAATTTCAGCGTGCACCGCAGCTTAAGTGTGTGGTAGTGGAGGTGACAGTGTTTTGAATAACCAGCTATTCAATATTTCACCTCCGTGCAAGGGGTGAGACCCACTCAAGACTAATCTCATTGAGTGCGTCAACGAATCCTGAAGCTGGTTTTGACCCTGAAATATATCTCATAGCTTTATCCATTAGGATTCAAGGTCAACCTTGACCTTTTATCTACGGACTGCCGAAAACAGGAAATGATTGTGCAATACCTCCTCTAGTGAGCAGTGGTTCCACTTGATAATATAATATATACACAAGATGGGGTAACCGGCGGTGCCCGGGTACCTTTTCATAGTTCCGAGGATCAATGTCCTGGCGGACCGGTTTCAGTAGATATTTTGGTGCCACATAGCCCCACCTATGTAGGGCAATCAGATAAGAAAATCAGAAGTGGGGTGCCACATAGTGCCACTCCATATTAGGTCACCCAAGGAGTGAGTGGTAGCAGTCGAAAAAACAGTGAAGATAGGTATCTATTATGTACCGCTATGATCATGTTCATTTATACAGTAAAGTATGACAGTATATTTAAGTAAAAAATGAATTTATTTGTATAATAAACACACACGGGTGAGTGCCAGTTACGCCCCCCCAAATTCCTCTATAGGGCAGGTGTAAAACAGGTTCCTCTCGGTAGGAGTGGTCGCCCATACCCTACGTCACACCTAATGACCTTGACTTTACGGTAACAGAGTTCCACACCCAGTTGGGTCGTGTGGGTCTTATATAAGAGTATTAAATTATAATCTCCCCCAGGGGTTAAAAAATCAAAGAATTTATTAATGCTTTATTAGGTAAAAATCACAAATGATGTATAAGAAGTTAATTATGATAGGTAATAATTGTAGTTATGGATTCCTCACTCCCCTCCACCTCCCCATCCTCATCTGAGTAGAATTCTGACGTCTTCCCATCTGTGGTGAGTGGGGGGAGGTCTTGACCCCCTCCCCCCTCTCTTGGCGGTGTGGGGTGAGTTGGGTGGTTGCCTTTTGCTTGTGTTTCCTTCTGCCCCGCATCTGAAGTGTTCTGGAAAGAGTTGAGGGAAATAATTTATAGTGATTAAAGGTTTTTATAGGATTATATCTTTTATTTGAAAAATATTCTATTTCCTCTAAGAACGGCTAGTACATACCTCTCCCCCTGTAGGAGCGACCTTGTGTCCTCTACAGCAGGCATCATCAATTAGGCTACATAACAGCATCTTGTTTGGGGCAGACCCCCCACGTAGAATTACTACTCAACAAATGTGGACGGGTCCCAAGAATTGCACTGAAAAAAGAAGAGGTAAAATAGAGGTTATACAAACTTTCTATTGTGGGAAAAAAATAAATCTTTACCAGAAAGTGAGGGTAATACTAACCAGGCCCTTCAAGGACTTCAATCTTCCCTGTGGGTGTTTTTGGAGAGACACCTTCCATTTGTAGAATGAGGAGGTTGGAGGTCTTCTAGGGAGGTTGTGGGGTGAGAGGGTTTTTATATAGGGGTAATCCCCTTGTTAGGTAGGTTGCCTAGCTAACAAAAATATTCTCTACACCACCTATAAGAACCAACCCCTACACCTCTACAAAATGTCCTAACACAATGGTGTTTCATAGGAAAATATCGTCTCGCATAAGCGAGGGCGCGTTTATCATTTAATTTTAAATTAACGCTTGAAAATACATTATGTAAATAATGTACTGTTGAAGGCAATCCCAGGTGACTTACCCTATGAACAAACATGATGCAATAGAGACCACAGGCAGGAGTAAAATCACTCTGAAGTCTGTAGCACATTCCAAACACCTCTGTTATTTTGTTAGTTTTAATAAATCCCTGAAAATAATGTCCATAAATAACCGCCGACATTGCATAACTATCGAAAAAAAAACATTCGATGTTTAACTTTATCAACATAAATAGCTACCAAATGTCCCATAGTTAATCTGCTGTGTGATGGTAAAATATTAGTTATGAGGACGATAGGTTTTCTTGATGAGATATTTAAATGTTCTATCTCGTCTGCATTATAACACCCTAGGTAGAGCGCTCGATCCCCCAGATTATTTTTTAAATTAATATTTTTATCATAACAATTCATTATGTTTTTAAGCTCGCACGTCACATAGAACAGTTCTCTGCCCGTCGATGGATAGTACCCCGGTCATTTCCCCAAACAGTAAAACCAGTCTGTAATATGTAACACCGCCACCAAATTCAAGCTCCATACGCAAGTTGCCAGATTTCTCCACAGGGAGGGAATCCTTTGTTTGAATGGTGGTTAAGTCAAAGGCAAATATTGATCTCCCCTTATTAAAAGTGTCAGAGCCTAGTAGTGAATCACGCTCTAACCCTAATGTCTTGAAAGTTTCGTAATAAAGGCGGGAATAATGATTGTCAAAATCACCGCCAATTTGGTAAATTGCGTTATTGTTCAAATACATAGCAATATTTTTCAGCTTTGCATTTTCAAAATATAATCCATTACCTTGGTGAAAGCCGCCGAAATAATTCATTGGTACAATTACCATGAATATCTTGTGGGGAATTACTTGCGCCCAAGGCTGATCAATTAAGAGACTAGTTTGATTCCCTGCTAGGACATATGTTTTAGAAATGGTTCTATTGAAAGTATAGGTTATAGGGTCAGGGGATGCTAACAGTGAGCTGTTTAAGGCTAAGTAGGCACTTGGGTAGGGGAACACCCGTGTTACCCATAACTTAGCATAATCTATATGCAAGCGATACTTAGAGCCATCGTCCACACTTGTATTTAGCACCCAGGCATGTGGGGAGAGCTCCAATCTTAGACGCTCATCTATATTATCTAATATGTATTGGTCTAGAGTTGTTATGTCCAATAGTAGGGGAAAACACATCGACAATCCTTTACCTTTTAAATCGGACATAAATTTTTTATCCTTGGCGGTTGATCCAGTAAAAAATGTATTAGTAAATTCGTTAGTGATTACACAATCATCACTCCAGTCCCTACGAAAGGCTCCAATTCTCCCCAAGGAAGACATTTTTGATGGACGTAGGGAGGTAATTAATTTAATAAACGACCAATAATTAAAATTAGAATTTGTTTCAACTACCTGCTCTCCTAAAAACACCTGAACACCCTTAAACATGGTATTTGACAACCCATTCACAAATTCCACATAGTCATCCTCTTCCAATTTTGTGGTATCGTCATTTTTCGTTAAAGATACCTTAAAATCTATAACAATATTAGCTAGATCTAAGAAGGCGCCCTGGGTTCCAGGGATGCGGAATTCTAAGTAATTATCCCGCAAACGTTGATTAATGGGGAGGTTGACAGGTAGAATGTCTATTTGCTGTGTAGAGGCAATTGAACTTTCCACATTACGTATTCTGTTACTTCTAGGAAATTGGTCAATATTACTGCAGCTATAATATTCTACTGGTATTTTAAGCCCAGCTCCACTAGCCTCCGCCATGATCTCCTCCGAATGGTGAAGTATGACTGCTTACTATAGTGAAAATACGTCATTTTTATACCCAAGGCCTCGTTTACATTTTTTATTTTTATTTTTTCTTCTCCTAGAGAGTCTTTTAATTTTCCCGCCTGTTACCAATTTCTTCCCCACAATCTTAAGAGCATTAATACCATGAGTTCTCAGAGCGCTCTTTACATCCCGTTTACCACTGGTTAAATCACCAAGAACATTTTTCCCAAAATCGATAGCAGTCGGTGTTACAGTCTTCATGAAAAATGGTATGGCCCGTCGAGCCAAGCCAGCCAAGGTTCCAAAAAAAACACCACCAGATCTGAGATAAGGTGCTTGGAATGTACGTGTCATTCATCGCTCCCCCTCTCATCCCATGTCTCCTAGAGAGGGGGAAAAAGATCTCCCCGAAGTCCTTCTGAGAAGGTGTGTGGAAAGGTACACGCATCCCGACACCTCTTCTTATAATAACCGAAGACGTGGGTAAACACTTCTATATATATTTATATTTATATAGATTATATTGTTATACCTTAGGGCGGACGTGTAAGACCGCTGTAGCCGACCTCCCATCTTCAAAACTAACCATTCGCCCAAACTGATCTGTTATTTTAATACTTACTTTCTCCAACGTGTTAGTATTTAATGTCTTATACACTAGGGGATGAGCTCTTCTAGAATATGAGTCATGATAATTGATTGCATCTAAGATATTTACAATTTGCCCCCCGTATCGATCCGACTCGATGACGTCACTATAAATGAGTAAATAGTCACAACCTCCGTCATTGTCTGGGGGGAATGAGGCCACGACCTTGGAGGCTGTTGTAATGTCATCTGTTTTTGCCCGATAAATGGTGTATTTGCGACTGCTGTCAAAACCAAGTACATTAGCTATTCTGTGTTTAAATTGAAGGCTGAGAGAATATAACAAACCTGTACCTTCATTGTTAAGAGTTGAGGCTAGTAATACTCGCTCTAAGAATTGGTCATAGGTGAGGATTGGTTCTCTTTCTGAGAAGTATATTTTGAAATCACTCCTGAAACTTAGTTTCATGTCGGTGATTATTTGCCGGCTAAGCTCACCCATGATGAATGTGGTGTTTCTGGATAATATGTTGGTTTTGGGGAGGAAGGTATAAATTAGGTGTTCTGGGCTTTTAGAAAGAGTTCCATGTTTAAAAGTAGCATAGACGTCTATGCCAGACTCCCCCTCATCCTTGATGATGGCATTAATTTGCCTGGGTAGGAGTATGTTGACTAAGGTCACTTCATGTTTAATGGAAGGGTTTAAATGTATTGTGGGGATGGTCTTTGTAAATGCTGAACTTGAGTTGTTGTATATATCTTCTTGGTCGAGACTAGTAAGTTATATGTAATGTTCCTCGGCCATTGTTCACTTATGTACTGATTGGGGGGGGGGGGGAATAAAACATCATTACTTATATATTATATTATTAATCTACAAAGGAAATATTAGTTTTTTAAAGAACTACAACAGGGGAATTATTCCCTTATCAAATTACATATAAAGAACAGCAGCTGTTGTTACTGCTGTCGCCGCTGCTGGAGCTGTTGGTACCGCTGACACCACTGCCACCGTTGATGGTACTGCTGCTGCTGCTGCTGCCACCGCTGGAGCCGCTGTAGTTGGTGGTACTGCTGCCGCTACCGCCACCGCTGCTGGAGCTATTGGTACCACTGACACCACTGCCACCGTTGTTGATGCTGCTGCTGCTGCTGCTACCACCGCTGTCACCACCGCTGGAGCTGCTGTAGATGGTGGTACTGCTGCTGCTGTCGTTGCTGCTGCTGTTACTGTCGGTGGTGGTGCTGCCACCTCTTCTTTTCTGGGGGATGGTTACAGCTTTCGTTGTTTTTTCGGTGGGGAGGATAACAGGAATATTTCCTGTGACTCTCCATCGAGGATGGTGTCAATACGATGATTTGTGTGGGGGTCGAAGTCGATAGTGGTTTCGATCCGTCGTTTGGCTGTGGTAGATGTTGTGGGTGGAGGTGGAGCGGTGGTGGAGGTGGAGCTGGATGAGTACTCTTGTAGATGTCTCTTCTTCCTGGGGGTAGCTGGTGGTGCTGGTGGTGCTGGTGGTGTAGAACGAGATGAGCTTCCTGGGGTGGTGGCACCCTCCCCCACCACTGCGTCTAGGGTGATAGTTTTACTATCACCCTCTCCTCTGGGATCATCAATCGGGAGGGGTACCATTGATGGGGTAACAGCAGTGGGACGTTTGAGGATTACCAGCTCCTTGCTATGCTTGCTCAACTCGTGATGAAGAGAGATCAGCATGGGTCCGACGTCCTTGTGCCAGTTGTCCATGCCATCACAAGAAGCCCCTAGACCATGGGGCACCACCAACCGAAACATGGTGGGGGTTCTCACCATTAGACTGCCCACCTTTGTTAAGGCACATTATAGCCAAAACAAGCGGTTTTTGGCAGTATCCAGGGTGACATTGGTGATGTAGTGGATGTCGGCGGAAGACTGCACTTGCTTCTGAGCTATTGGGTTGGACTCGAAGGGTGCTCCTGCACTGAATGCAGAAATTAGCGCCACTATGATGTGACGGAAGAGGAGCACTGGCTCTTCGACAATGTCTTGACCGTCGGAGGGGTAGGGGGCTATCTTCACTTCGATGTCCCCTGGGGTAGACCGATAACGTATTGTGGCCCTGTTGACATTAGTCAGACATTCACGTTCCACACGGGCGTAGTTATATGTTTTCCATATCACGCTCGCCAGCCCATAGGGACGCACAACGGCGGCAGGTAAATCATAGACAATAACATCACCGACCCCAAAGGCGTGGGTGTCGGTGATGTCATCGTCTATTGTCTTGATGGAAGATAACGACATGGCGAAGGGCGGCTGTGAAGAGCGTGTCGACGACAACTATAGTGACCAGGAGCGACGGTGGGGACCTTTAAATACACCTGTGTCCCCACCTGGAGGGAGAGGAATGTAGGGGTGTGGGGTAGAGGCCGCCTTCCTCACCTTAAAAGCCCATAGACACTCCGCCCAGTCTCGAAGGCTGTAATCTGGTCTCGATGTTGGAAGGTTAATTTTTCCTTTCGCCATATCTCCATCTGGATTTCCTGGGATGAATAGTCTTCATAACGTTTCACCGTTTCCAAATGACTAAATGACTTAAAAAACCGTTCTGGAGGGGCACTCAACACAAGACAGTCATAACAATACCACAATGCATATATCAATTTACATTTGTGTTCGACATACTTGTAGTAGCGCTGAGTAGCAACCATTTTTTTTAATAAGGGAGATTTGACTTCTGCAGGTGTAGCTGGAGGTGGAGTGGGTCTAGACGCTTGCTCCATGGTGGATATGCAACTGAATATGGCGGTCTTTAAGATGACCTTCATATAGGTCTTCAATACGGCTCCCAATGGGGTCTCCTATGGATGCCCCTCCCCCCTTTTAACTGTGATCTGGCGCGATAATTACGTATGAAGGTTGGGTCTATGCCAGCCACCCTCAGTAAAACCCTTACATTATCCTTGTCAGTTGCCCTAAATTGGCCCTTAGTAAAGGCTAGAATTTTAATTATATCTAAAATATTAAAATTTTGTACAGGCTTTAATAAATTTCTGCGGCTATCCCATTTCACCTGTTGGCTGTTTTGCTCAAACATATTCAATAATGCTTTGACATGTGGAATTTCCTCAATTTTAAAATTCACATTTATTAAGTTGTCCAGATTTGGATTTTGGGGCGTGATGTTGGCTTTATGAGGAGTGTGCCCAGCAACAATTAGCTGCATTTCGGGTGGTAGGATGGAATGTTCCCTTTTTTATTTATTTTTTTTTTTTAAAGGCGATGGTCGCTCTGGCCGGCCCGCGTTTTTTTTTTTTTAAAGAGTGGCGGTGTCTGAGCGTCGGCGGGGGGCCCAATGGCATTTAATGGTTGTCTGACCAGCCCCGCCCGTCTGGAGGGGCTACTGCAGCAACACCGCCCACAAGCCATTGTTGTCGGGTGAGAGGGGGAGTGTCCATTTCCCCCACTCCCCCATCACCCCGACCAGAGTCACAGGTGGGTAGGTTACAGGTACCACCAACATTATTACTTGAATTGGTTTCGTTTTTTAAAGAGAAGGACATACTTTCACTACCATCACCGCTGGGGGAGGGCTGGCCCACCGCATTAAGAGGTGATGGTGAGTTCTTGTTTTTATTAAATAAATTAACGATACAGCCAAAGGTAGCAGAGCCGCCAATATCGCCCCACCACGCCTGGAGGTTAGGATGTGCTACTTTTTGTACAATGGAGTTTTCTTACGTGCTACAGAACGAATGTCATTCTGATAGCTCTGTATCCCATTAATTATTTGCGGTTGAACCGTGATGTTTCGTTTCAGAAATTTGGCAAAAATTTCACAAATTGATTCAATTTTCTGTCGTTTTAAAGCCTTGATTAGTTTATTCCGCTTCTTGGGTGATAAATTGTTTAATAAAAATAACAATTGATGATGTTTCTCTATGAGAGAGTCCTGATGAACTGTCATTTTTTGTTAAATTTGACAATGTCTTGAGCTTTAATCCAGCTATTGCTAGAATCTGGGTACCCTCTCCACTTGACAAAATATTCTCTGTGTCCTTTTGATGTTTTCCTAGACTGTAATACCGTTATAGGAAAATAGTCTGGAAGGGATGTTGGGATCAATTCTTGCTCATAAAACATGCCACTGACCGGCTCGTTGTTTAAATCTTTGATTTTATATGTCGGGATTGGATGTGTTCTGTCAATATGTGACACAAGAAATATTTCTTCTGTATTTTGGTGCCAAAAGCCTTTGTGAAATATTTTCCTACGCTTTGCCAATCGCACATGCTGTCCAAGGTGCAGCTGTGGACAGCTGCCACAGTAGTAGTAGTAACCGTTATGGAGTATGTCGACACGGCAGTTATGGAGGAGTCATTGTTTAAATACATGACCTTAAACTATCTTCGTATATCTTCAATATTTTGCAACTTATGAATGGCATGAGGAGTATTTTTTAGCATCCTATGGAATGTGTGGTTGTACACGTCCACGACTTTAGGGAGGATGTGGATGTATTTTAATGAATTAGCTTGGGTCATATAATGATACAGTTTATGTTTTAAAGTTCTGATGGCCCGCTCCACTATGCTAGATTTCATTTCCGAAAATACACTATATAATTTAATATTTTTCTTATTAAAATAATTTTGAACTGACTTGTAAAATTCTCTAGCTCGGTCGATGAATATTCACCTTACACCGAGAAACTGAGGCGTTTCCTCTAATATCTTCTTCAGAGCAACTAACACATCACTCGAATTTTTTGTTTTTAAAGTTTGAGTCTGCATTAGGCGGGAATAAACATCGACACAAATTAAAATATATTTAACACCATTATTGTATTTTTGTAAACTACAAAAGTCCCCTAGGTCACAGGCAATTATGGTACGAGGCTTAGGAGCAAATATTTTCCGTCGGGGAAACCTAACTAAATTTCTCCTATGTAAGGTGTAAGATCGCTCTCCACGAAGAAATTCCTTCACATCTGCAACACTAATGTTGGGGTCTTTAAGTCTGGCAGCCTTATACAATTTTTGAATTGATCCTGTGAAACCAGCCAGGCTAGAAATGTCATTATAGATGTTGGTGAGAATTGCCCGTTTCTGTATCGTTAGAGACATTTTTTTTTATTACATTTGATAAACAATTTCACACCGGTCTTCATTGGCGACACTCGTTCGTAGTTGTAATGCCTCAGGAACCGTCAGATCGACCAATAAGTAACCATACTTGTTCTGGGATATTGCCCGACGGTATATTTCAACGAAACTACTAGTAGTTTTTCGCCCATATAACTGGCCACTTAAAATTTCAAGTTGGGTTATGTCTCTCTGCTTCATTAATATATAATGGCTACAATTCAGAGTTATTGTCCTGGCATATTTCCCCTGGGGAAACAAATTTTGACTAATTAGAATTATGGAAATATTACTGTGTCTCCCTCGGGTGAAGATATTGGCTATAATTGGACTCTGTATGGCTTCCAGGTATAAGTCGTCAATTATATTCAAAACTGACTCATTTGAAAAAGGATCTTTATACTCTAATGGGTTAATCAGCTCCTGGGAGAGAGTAACCTTGTTTTGCAGAAAGGGGATGTTTGAAAGAGGATGTTCTGTATTATTTTTATTATTTTCAGTTGACACTAAAATTTTTGAGAATTTTCCATGGTATTTAACACATAAATTCCCACTAGAGTCGTTTTCCCAGAATTGCTGAATCCAGCTACAATTATTCTTGCTGGGTGGAGGAAAATATTAAGTTGCTCGTCTGTGACAGAAGTACACTCCTCCATATTTTCCCCATAAATGGTTCAAGTACCTATGGGCGGTCACACACACACACACACACACACACACACACACACACACACACACACACACAAACACACACATATATATATATATATATATATATATATATATATATATATATATATATATATATATATATATATATATATGAGAGTGAGAATGAGTGTGTGTGTGTGTGTGTGTGTGTGTGTGTGTGTGTGTGTGTGTGTGTGTGTGTGTGTGTGTGTGTGTGTGTGTGTGTGTGTGTGTGTGTGTGTGTGTGTGTGTGTGTGTGAGTGTGTGTGTGTGTGTGAGAGTGAGTGAGTGTGTATGTGTGTGTGAGTGTGAGTGAGTGTGTGTGTGTGTGTGTGTGTGTGTGTGTGTGTGTGTGTGTATTCACCTACCAAGGAATGCCACTCCCTCAGGGCATAGCCAGTCCTCCTGATGTTTTTTTTTTTTAAGTAGAAGTCCCCTAGTGATAGCCTTAGTTAGTATGTGTGTGTGTGTGTGAGTGTGTGTGTGTGTATGTGTGTGTGTGTGTGTGTATTCACCCACCAAGGAATGCCACTCTCTCAGGGCATAGCCAGTCCTCCTGATGTTTTTTTTTTTGAAGTAGAAGTCCCCTAGTGATGGCCTCCAGACGAGAGAAAAAAAAGTTTTCTACAGCAGGCCTAACCCTTCTCTTACAAAAAAGGACTGAGAGGTGTTGTATGTGGCAACCTCGCCCCCCACTGTTCTGAGTCAATAAAAGGATGCTTCACCTCCCTCCCCCCCTCAGCTCGTATTATTGAAATAGTGACGAAACTGACCACTCTCCTCCCCGTCTAGGCTAAGATTAAGTAAATTAATATCTATTTTCATATAAGGACTATATATATATATATATATATATATATATATATATATATATATATATATATTCAGATTCAGATTCAGATGTTTATTCAGGTAAGGTATATACATACAAGTGATGTTACATTAATGGATTGATATATAGATAGAGCTAGTACATACAATGCCTAAAGCCACTATTACGCAATGCGTTTCGGGCAAGAAAAACATTAATATCTAGAACTTAATACTAATTGAGCATAAAGAATAAAAGGTGTTGAGAACAAATACAAATAAAGATAAAAAAAAAGGGGGAACATGACTGAAAAAGCAGCACAAATACAATAGGTTGACAAACAGTGTTGATTAAAAAAAAAAAAAAAAAAAAGAAAATAACAGACATGGGTTGACAATAGAGGAGTGAGGTAGATTACAGGGAATTTATTAGGTAGTGTTTAGTTTTTATCTTAAACTGGTTGAGAGAGGTACAGTCTTATATATATATATATATATATATATATATATATATATATATATATATATATATATATATATATGTCGTACCTAGTAGCCAGAACTCACTTCTCAGCCTACTATTCAAGGCCCGATTTGCCTAGTAAGCCAAGTTTTCCTGAATTAATATATTTACTATATTTTTTTTCTTATGAAATGATAAAGCAACCCTTTTCTCTATGTATGAGGTCAATTTTATTTTATTGGAGTTAAAATTAACGTAGATATATGACCGAACCTAACCAACCCTACCTAACCTAACCTAACCTATATTTATAGTTAAGGTTAGGTTAGGTAGCCAAAAAAAGCTAGGTTAGGTTAGGTTAGGTAGGTTAGGTAGACGAAAAAACATTAATTCATGAAAACTTGGCTTATTAGGCAAATCGGGCCTTGAATAGTAAGCTGAGAAGTGCGTTCTGGCTATTAGGTACGACATATATATATATATATATATATATATATATATATATATATATATATATATATATATATATATATATATATATATATATATATATATGTCGTACCTAGTAGCCAGAACGCACTTCTCAGCCTACTATGCAAGGCCCGATTTGCCTAATAAGTCAAGTTTTCATGAATTAATATATTTCCTCAATTTTTTTTCTTATGAAATGATAAAGCTACCCATTTCATTATGTATGAGGTCATTTTTTTTTATTGGAGTTAAAATTAATGTAGATATATGACCGAACCTAACCAACCCTACCTAACCTAACCTAACATATCTTTATAGGTTAGGTTAGGTTAGGTAGCCGAAAAAGTTAGGTTAGGTTAGGTAGGTTAGGTAGCCGAAAGACAATTAATTCATGAAAACTTGGCTTATTAGGCAAATCGGGCCTTGCATAGTAGGCTAACAAGTGCGTTCTGGCTACTAGGTACGACATATATATTATTAAATATGACCGAAAAAGTAAGATTAATAATTCTAACACGAATTTTCTCAATCTTCCGTACATTACGCTTCACTGTTGGAGGTAAATCAAAAATCACTTCTCCAAAATTCATTTTTATTTCTAGTCTGACGCGACACGGGCGCGTTTCGTAAAACTTATTACATTTTCAAAGACTTCACAAATACACAACTGATTAGAACGTATCTCTGATTTTATATCTACATTTGAGTGAGGTGGGAAGGGTGATGTGGCATTAACACAAGACAGAACAGGAGGGGATATTAATAGGGTATTAAAAGTATCAACACAAGACAGAACAGAAACAATGGGTATTGAATAGAAGTGTTTGTAGAAAGCCTATTGGTCCATATTTCTTGATGCTTCTATATTGGAGCGGAGTCTTGAGGTGGGTAGAATATAGTTGTGCAATAATTGGCTGTTGATTGCTGGTGTTGACTTCTTGATGTGTAGTGCCTCGCAAACGTCAAGCCGCCTGCTATCGCTGTATCTATCGATGATTTCTGTGTTGTTTACTAGGATTTCTCTGGCGATGGTTTGGTTATGGGAAGAGATTATATGTTCCTTAATGGAGCCCTGTTGCTTATGCATCGTTAAACGCCTAGAAAGAGATGTTGTTGTCTTGCCTATATACTGGGTTTTTTGGAGCTTACAGTCCCCAAGTGGGCATTTGAAGGCATAGACGACATTAGTCTCTTTTAAAGCGTTCTGTTTTGTGTCTGGAGAGTTTCTCATGAGTAGGCTGGCCGTTTTTCTGGTTTTATAGTAAATCGTCAGTTGTATCCTCTGATTTTTGTCTGTAGGGATAACGTTTCTATTAACAATATCTTTCAGGACCCTTTCCTCCGTTTTATGAGCTGTGGAAAAGAAGTTCCTGTAAAATAGTCTAATAGGGGGTATAGGTGTTGTGTTAGTTGTCTCTTCAGAGGTTGCATGGCTTTTCACTTTCCTTCTTATGATGTCTTCGATGAAACCATTGGAGAAGCCGTTATTGACTAGGACCTGCCTTACCCTACAGAGTTCTTCGTCGACTTGCTTCCATTCTGAGCTGTGGCTGAGAGCACGGTCGACGTATGCGTTAACAACACTCCTCTTGTACCTGTCAGGGCAGTCGCTGTTGGCATTTAGGCACATTGCACAACTATATTCTACCCACCTCAAGACTCCGCTCCAATATAGAAGCATCAAGAAATATGGACCAATAGGCTTTCTACAAACACTTCTATTCAATACCCATTGTTTCTGTTCTGTCTTGTGTTGATACTTTTAATACCCTATTAATATCCCCTCCTGTTCTG